>NC_058103.1:104367500-104681785 GCF_020171115.1 Neogale vison
TCAAAATGGTTACTGATTTCCTGTATTTAAGAGAATTATACTAATTGAAATCTGAGTTGAACCGTCATTAGCTTGGTGTATTAGTTTACTGAGGGCAGCCATAATGAAGAACCGTAAACTGGTGGGTTAATCAATGGAAATCTATTGTTTCTGAGTTGTGGATGCTGGAAGTCCCAGATCAGGGTGAGCTTCTGAGGGCTGAGAGCGGGGAGGGTCTATTCCAGGCCCCTCTCTTTGGCTTAGCCGCCATGTTCTACCAGTGTCTCCTCACATTGCCTTCCCTCTGTGTGTGTCTCTGTGTCCACATTTCCCCCTTTTATAAGGACATCAGTCATTTTGGATTAGGGCTCACCCTAATGACCTTGTTTTACCCTGATTATAAATATCCTGTCCAAGCAAGGTCCCATTCTGTGGTTCTGGGGGTTAGGACTTCACCATATGAATATTAGGGGAGAGGAAACAGTGCAACCAATAACACTACGTTGGGTGTTGTATCTGAGGATGGGTATCCGTTGTACCAGCCATCACTGTTATGATGGAATACTGTAGCACAATTGCTGTAGAAAAGGCACTCACACTTACAAAGTCAGGAAATTCTTCAGTCCTGCCATTTCTTTAAGGATCCTTACCCTTTGTTTCCCACTCTTGACTGGTTTCTGTATTTCTTTTATTTTTCCAGCTTTATCCTAAGTTTTACATGTTTTTGAAATTGTTTTCCAAGAATTATTCCAGGTTATAGACACGGATTATACATGCAACACCGTCTTAAAAACATTAGTTTAAAATACTAGGCCACACTCAACTGTGCTGTGAAGAGTTTACCATTTAATGTCCTTGCCCACAGGACACGTTTGTTTCTTCCCTGTGCTCTTGATGAAGTAATATTTAGGTGTATAGATCTAAATTTGATTTGGTTCCATTATTTGGAAATGTAAATCTTATCCATAACTCACTGATAATATTGGCAAGACTTTGGGTTTGGCTTTAGTAAGTATAGGAAACTGGTACTCTGTCAGAGTACTTCAATTTAGTTAGTGTGTTTTTTTTGTAATTCCGGTTTGATCCACAAGGCAGTTCTAAAAACTTGAGCTGACAGAAAGCAAAGCATTGATAATTACTGTGTATGTCCACTATTTTCTTTAGTAGAGTCTAGTCCAGTCCTTTCTTCTGTCACTTCTATTCTTAGCAACATATTTTAGAATTTATGTTAAACATCTATCTTTCCTCTGCATCTTTTCTGTGAATCTGGTTTATTACCCATGCCAGATGTTTTCCCCCTGGTCATGCCTGTTGTCAATTCTGTCTTTTGATATGGTCCCTTGCAGCCTGAGCCCTTGCTAGCAGGATCATTCTGTGGGCTAGATTGAGCTATAAAATCTAGATTGATTATTGGCTTTCTTGGTTGTTAATGCATGTTCATTTAGCTAACCCATAAATCAAACTGCTGATAATCTGTAGACTCAGATTTTTTTATTGTCTTAATATCTTCTGGGTTGCTCCTTAAAAATACTTATGATTCCTTTTTTAAAAAGTCTAGCTTAAGAAAATATGAAAGAATAAAAATTTTTAAATAGAAAAATCATATTGCTGTCTTAGTTTTAATAGTGAAAACTCACAAGTGGCTGATACATACAAAAACAAAGCTAGAGCTGAGTAAATTATGATGGCTTACACTGTAATATCATGTATCTATTTTTAAAAAGTTTCTAGAAGCTGTACAGTCCTGTGGGAAAAGATTATTGTGTAATTGCAATGGGGGAAACATCAGAATACAGAATTACATAGAGCGTGTCATCTCAGCCACATGAAATTAAGCATAAACAGAGGAAGATTGTCAAGATGTTAACATGGCTTATGTTTGGGTGGGTGGGACCATTCACCAAAGCATGGATAATGACAGATTAGGGTTTAAGCCTCCCCTTCTCCTGTGGACGCCTGTCACTTAAGAGACGTTACCTCTTAAGCCTGATGATCCAGGGCAGATAGGACTTCTCTAACTGAACTGTTGAGTGACTTGTCAGAACGCAACACATGACAATTCAGTTATTAACAAAAGCCTGAACAATATATACATTTCACCCATTTTACTGCTCTTCTAACACAAGCACTATGTTCATTTTTCCATGACGTCTTCCCATTTTAACACACAGTAGGAGGCAGAGCCCCCTCTATCAAATCCCATAACCACAGTGTCCTGGTCACCTTACCTTAGCATGGTGTGATGTTGAAGAGCTGGTGACCTGATGTACAGAAAGGGTTTAGAATCCACGCAGGCACATAATTGGTTTTATATGTTTGCTGCTGATGATTAAAAAATGGGAAAAGAGATGTTTTAGTTCCTGCGTTGAGAAGGGAAATCCACAGTAAAGATTTATGTACCCTGCAGACAGCTGGACTGGACGACTTCTCTGTCTGAGATGGAGATATACCAGAGGCTAGATTGAGTTTAACTGAGGCGTGGCAATTTTCAGATCTAAAATGGAGGGTGATCTTGAAATGTGTGCCCACAGAAAATGGGGACATTCTGGAAAAATCTCATCTAGTGTGTGAATGCTGGATTGGGACTGTGGTTCGACTCTCAGTCTCCAGAAACGTGTATTTCAATCAAGTTCCTTGCTTTGGTTCAGTTCTCCACACAAGTGCCAGATTTCTAGGTCTGAGCTCTAACGGAAATGCCCTTCTGATTTATGGTTCATGGATTAACATAGATAAGCCTCGAGAATATGTTTTTAATATTCCCTTTTCTCCTCAGCGTCCGCCCTTGCCAAAACCACACTCTGTTGCCTCTTTCAGTGATGGATGGTGCTGTGGGTTTGTAGTCTTGAACTCACGGGTCAGAGGTCAGTCCTGAAAACCTCCATAGCGAAAAGGATTTCGAGGGAAGGAGTAGGAGATTTCTCCGTGCCTTAACCGAAAGCAAGCCTGTGGTGTGCCCTGTTGCTGCACAGCCCAAGTGCAGGCTGCTTTGGCAGACAGTTTTCTATCTAGTGGATGCTTTTTTAGCATTAAAAAACCCAAGCATGAGAAAGGGGACCTGAGAAGGAACTCGGAGTTCTTTTCATTCATTCTTCCGGGTTCAGTGTACAACATGCTGAATATTTTTTTCCAGATCCTTGCAGAACAAAGCCCTCTATTTTTCCCAAGTCAAACCCAGTCCATCTGTACCCATCCCCGTGGTGTTTGCCCTAGTGACTGAGCTTCTGTTTATCAGTGTCCGTAGCCTGGAGAACCTGCTTTCCTGGGATTTGACAGACTTGTCACCAGGGGTCAGGAAAAAAAAAATAAGGGGATGAGTGTATTCCTAATTATCCCAACAGAGAGTAAATAATTCAGAGTTCTCCTGGTCTTGACCTTCACTTTCATTTTTCTTCTGTTATTCCTTGGACTTGACCTTTTATTTTTCTGTTCCATGTATTTTTGTAAATAGCCTCCAGTCATTTGAATGAGTTAGGGTCTAAGAGTTCGAAGTCAGAATTCTCTTTGGAGCCTTCTTCATCCTCTAATTTGGGAGAGGGAGCAAATAGCAGGACTGCAAGGTGGGTTCCAAGGGGACTAAGACGTGGGGATGATTTTTTTTGTCTCAGCAGCTACAGGGGAACAGTGACATTGCTGGAAAGCTGGTGCGGCCTTCTTAGTGATCTGAGGGAAACGAAGGCATATTCCACAGAAATACACTATCCTCCTGGACTGTCTGTGAAATGGGGATGCAAAAATTAAAAAAAAAAAACTGTTATACTTTGTAAGCTGTTGCGCATATCAGGTGAGTCTGTGGAAGGGCCCTGGGACTCTCCAGTGCCAGATAAACACTAGACAGAACACCTCCTGTTGTTGCAGTGGGGACCTGAGCTGGGGAGGGCTGGCCCTGGAGCACGGATTATGGCTGAGTGCTCCACAGGCTTAGGAGAGGAGTGGGATCCTGCACGGGGGGTGGTTGGAAGGACTAGTTTAGGAAAGCCAAGCTCGATGTTAGGCTTGTAGGTTGAGTGACGGGGAAGAACTGGGTGGCTGGTGCATTTCGGACAGAGGTACGCCACAAGGCCTAAAATAATGGAGGTGGTTTTGTAGGAATTGAAGATACATAGTTTTGTTAACATTTCAAGTTCTTACAGCGTGAATGGGAGAAGGCAAATGAGGGGATGGGAGGCCCTGACCCTGGGGCTGTGGGGTTTGGACCTGATTAGTCGCACCTTTCACAATTGTGTGTGCGTTAAAATTCTCTCTCAGCACCATTAGAACACTGCAAGCACGTAGATGTCTGCTCCGCTTCCTTGAGCAGGTCTTTTCCCCAGTTCTTCTGCTCTGCCAGAGGTCTGCATCTGTCTGTAGGAACCCCCAACTCCTTAGAACTTCCTGGTAATCAGGCATCATCTTTAATAAAGGGGAGCTCTCGATTTGTCTGTAAGTTCTGAAATGCAACATTTTTAGATGGTACTAAGCGAGAGGTACTAAGTGCAGCAAGATTTCACAGGGAGGACATCTTTAGGACCAGTGTTCTCCTTTCTGATGGAATTTCATACGCCCGTGCCAAGAGCTGAGTGGGAATGGGAGGGCAAGTTGGAGGCATCCAACTTCTGGTTGGACTGCGTACGTAGCCGATGATTGTGGCAGCACGGGAAGGTCTGGTTGTGATTTCCTAGCATTAATCTCAAGATGACAGTTTCTTCATCAGAAAGTGGAAAACACTCAAATCTTTCCCCATCATTGTGTACTCCGTATTGTGGGCACGCTCTTGGGCTTCGTTCTTGGAGGTGGGACTGCTGGCTAGGCCCTCCCTCCATGCATTAAATACAGCCTGAGCCCTTCTCTGTGGCGGGTGCTTTACAGTGAGCATGGCACATGGTCCCCACCCTCAGGGGACCTCCACGGGTTCCCGACTGATCATGGCCTGGGTTCTTTTTCCAGGTTCTCATTTGCGGCTGGAGAACTTCATCTCCTAAGCCACTAGGTTAAGCTTCCATGGTCCACAGAACAGGTTGTAGATGAGTAGAAGTAGTAGGGCCTGCTGGGTGCTGGGTGTCTGTCCTCCATCCATTCGTCATGCTATTAGGGTGGATAATTCCTAATGACTAACTTAGAAAAAAAAAAAAATCTGTTCATGTCTTTCCCTGCAGTACATCTTAATTCCACAAACGTTGCCTAAGCATCCCCTGTGTGGCGGACATTGTACTAGGGCTGAGATGGTACAGTCCTTCCTGTGGGAGGACGGTGAGGGAGGGAGACCCGGCCCAGCAAACGTATCCCTGATGCCGCCTTGTGTGTGTGTCTCAGTGTGGGTGTCCTGGGGGGTGGGCGAGCACCCTCAGCGGTAGCCCAGTGGGTAAAGGGGCATATGGGGCGTTTGCAAGGCAGCTCTGGGTGCCAACCCCTTGGCTGGAATTTTTATTGACGTGCCCCAACTGTTGCTGAGTTCACACCTGTGTGGGTGGTTAATCATTTCCTCTCTGTTCCTTTATCGCCTGACCTTTTAACGGTCATTTCTAGTTGAGGTATGCAGAGTCAAGCAGTGTCCTGGCTTTCCTCCGCGAAGAACTAAAGAGAGATTCTTCTGTGAATGTTCTCCTTGCTCTTCTGGTCTCCCCACTCTGGATGCCCAGGGGGAGCATGACCATCCTGGTTTTTTTCTTTGTGGGGAGGAAATCCCATCAGCCGTGTTTATGTACCGTTTGCCCTGAGTTTAGGATTAGCTGCAGTTCTCGCTCCAGGGTTGTGAATGTGGGGGACTGTATGGGGAGCCTCACTACTCAGACTCTTCTCCTGGGATCTCACTAGCTGGCAAGAGGGAGGTGTGAGGGGCCCAGTGGGGGAGGGGCAGGTTCTTCAGGAAGGCCTGTGGCTCCCTGATAAATCTGGCTGCAGGTAGGATGGAAATGGGACATCATTCCTCCCCGAATGAAAGGCAGTTGGCTCCCAGTGAAGAGTTGCGTTGACTCACCTTGGTAGATGGTGACACATGGACCCCTGGAAGTGTCTGGTGGGCTGAGTATCAGATACTGAAAGTTCTGTGTTTGAGCTGAGCCCCAAGGGCACCTGAGTACAGACAGTCCAAGAAAGCAAGATAGAGGGCAAGACCCTGGTTTTTGCTTTTGAGGCACCTCTGGGGAGCTATGATCTTATCATGGGATGGCTATTTACTCATTGACTAAGCTGTTCCCTCTCCCTCTTTTGCAGAAGAGCAGTTAAGGGGTGGAAAGAAAGGAAGCTCTTTCCTGGCATTTCTAGCGGAGAGCAGAATTGTTCACTGGAGACTTAGGCCTATGTTTATACAGACTTTTGGTTATAAAATGTTGCTGTTCTCAGGGCTATATTCTGCCCGCTGAGGGGAGAGCAGGTACAGCCATCATTACTGGGTACAGTGGTCTTCCGGTGAGTCAGAATGGAGCCAGTGGCTGGAGGAAACAGAGGAGAGGGGTGGTGGCCATCCTTACTTTCTTCAAGATCCGGGGTCCCTCTGAGGCATGGGAGCCTGGCCCTGTTGTCCTGCCGGCTAAGTACGACACCTCTGCTTACAGGGGAGTATGCAGGACCCCATGGCCCCTCTCCCAGATCGCGTCTGGGCAGAGTTAATTGACAGGCCCCAGGGCAGGAGTCTACTTTGATGCCAGCCCTGACCCATACCACGGGGTGCACTTCTGCTCCCTGAGGCTATTGGACTAAGGAAACCTGACTGATGTCCAGGATAGCCCGAGTGCAGGAGTTCCTTGTTCCACAAACACACTCGGCTTCATGGCTCATCCTTGGATAATTCTGCATCTCCAAAAAGCCTTTTGATTGACTTGAACAAGGATGAACACAGGAGCTGAACAGTGAACAGGGTCACTAGAAGGGGAGTGCTGTCTATGCAGGGATCTTAGTCGTCTTTGCTCCGTAGTGTCTGTGATCATGTCTACGACATAATAGACGTAAAATAAACAGCAAATGGAATGGAATTTTGCAGCTCAGACAGTGGCTAAATAGAGTATGCTGCTTCCAGTGTTTCTCCAACCCCCGTAGCTAAGAAGAGTAGTAACAAACCCTTACCTGGTACTTTGTGCCTTTGACTTGTGTGCATAGATTTCTGTAGTAACCTTAGGAGGTTACTAGAAAGAGGAAGAAACTGAGGCAGGCTGCAGTTAAACAACCAGCTCAGAGCCATGAACTGGTAAGGCAGGAATAGAGTTGGAGCACCTCAAAGCCCTCACTGGTAAGGGCAGAGATCCGAGGGGTGGCTGCTCATCCTGGCCAATGGCGGGCATTTCTTCGGCAAGGAGGAGCCGTTGGCTGAGCTGGGCTTGTTTGTTCCAGGGTGGACTGGCCGGAGCCTGGGCAGCCTGCATTGCTGCCACCATCCTGAGCTGTTTACAGCTCCCTGGGACCGAGAAGTGTTGACTTAAAAGGAGAATGTCTGGGTTTCACCCCTGGTTCCATTGGCTCAGCTACCACAATGGATAGCACAGAAAGGTTCCACATTGGCCCCAGGTGACCTGCACACATAAAATCAGGACAGAAATGGTCCGAGTGAGAAGAAATTATGAAAAGGAAAAGAATGTATCTTTTATGAACTTTATACCCTGCCTTTTAGCAAGAAACCCAAACCACAACAAAAAAGGACTTAAGACCCAGCCAGCGAGCATACATTCAGATTGGGGTGAACGGAAACGAAGGACAGGACCATAAAATAAAGACAGGAGTTAGACTACAAAGCACTTGGCTTTGAGCCTTGTTGTAGCCACACCAGAAAAGAGGGAAACCTGCTCCTCTGTTCTAGGCTCCCTGCCTGGAGAGGCAGGAATTAGCCAGAGGGTTGGAGTACAGGGAAGTGGAGGTGAAGCTCCATTTGTAGGCTGCACCGGTGCCCTGAGAACGTCTCCTTGGAGAGGGAACAGAACGTTAGTCTTGATCACGGTGTGGTTTTCTCAGGGCTTTAGTGGATGTATAGTGAGACTTCTCATAGAGCTGAAAACACGTACTCATTCTTATTTAACATACGTTCCTGTATGCTTTGGTCTTGTGATCTTTTTGCCGTAAGCCAGGACTATTAACTTCAGCACGCGTCTGCTTTCCAAGTAGTTCACTGTGCTGTGCATGGGGCTAGAAACAGCTCACTGCCGTGTTCCCTGTGTAACTACAGTTAAGTTACCATGTCTTGGTTTCAGATCTCATTGACGTTTGCCTGCGTGGATCATCTTCTTGCGTGATATACATACCGTGTCTTTCACATACATGCAAATGTATAACCTTGTAGTTGATAAGCATCGTTACATACCTGATTATGCATGTCTAAAACACTCCCGCAAAGGGAATCATCGGTCTTTTTTCCACGCTTCATGTCGGGAACACTGAGAGCCTGGAGTAAGATGGTAACACTGGAGCCTTTTAGTCTTTTGGCCACTGAGCAATCCTCCGAGAGGGACTGATTTCGGTGGTTTGGTGTTTCTGTGTTACGTCGGCCACGTTGTAACATTTGAAGTGGTAGAAGAGTTGAGAACACGAGTCTCAAAGTGAATCTCCAGTGTCCCTCCTTATGCTGAGTGTCTACTTTGAGCTAAGAGTAGTTGTCTCCGTTCTGTGGTTTGTCCTGTGAGATGTTACAAGGAGAGGACAGGGGAATCCCATGGGACTAGTTGGCCAAGCATCCAGGGTCTGCTGGGCAACTCCTTTCTTGGGAGCCAGTCGTACCCCTGCTCTCTGAAGAGCAGAAGGAGGAGAAATGGCAGGCCTGGGAAGGGACCTGGACCCCAGGCTTCTTCCCAGTCCAGCGCCCTTCCCTTGAATGGCCTTGCCTACTCCTCTTCTCTCAGAGGCCCAGAATAGAGATCATGCACGCTGAGGTGCCTGCCTCCTGGAAGGGCACTTAGCTGTCTTGGGACTATCTCTTGGGCCATTGTCAGGTGGACACCTTGTCTGTACAGATGCTGTGCAGATATGGAGTTTGTAGCAACTACATGATACATACTTCTGGATAAAAAGCCTGAAGGGCATGAATGGGAGTCATTACCTGTTACTCCACTCCTGCCAAGAGACAGGGAGACAAGCCTGTACTTGCTCCGCCAGCCCCTCCTCTCTTCCCTTTCCTGAACCTGCTACTCTGGCTACCACCTCCCCTGGCCGCCCACCCCAGCTGCTTCTTGCCTCAGCTCCCAGAGACCTCCCTGCCAGATTCAGTGGTTTCTCCATCCACATCTTCCTTGGTCTGTGATCAGCACTTAGCACAGGTGCTCTCTCCCTCCTGCTTGATGCACCTTCTTCTTGGCCCACCCTCTCGGTTCTCCTTCTTCACCTACCACTAGGCCTCCCGGCCAGTCCCTTCCTGTCCTGATTTTAGAACACTGTTCCAGGACTCCGTCCTCTGGTCTCTCTCTTCCTCACTTCCCTAGATGATCTTTCTTGTCCTAAGGATTGAAATATGAGCTTCTCCCACCATTATGTGTCCTGTTTTGTTTTTGTTTTTGTTTTTTTTTTTGTTTTGTTTTGTTTTTTTTTCCCCGAATTTATTTATTTTCAGAAAAACAGTATTCATTATTTTTTCACCACACCCAGTGCTCCATGCAAGCTGTGCCCTCTATAATACCCACCACCTGGTACCCCAACCTCCCACCCCCCCCGCCTGTTTTGTTTTTGACCCTGTTTTACTTCTCCACTGAATATACCCCAAAGAAACTCATTAGAGAGTTTTCACCCCAAACCTGTGCCTCTAGCAGCTTCCCCCACATCAGCTAGTGGCCTCTTCATTTTTCCAGTTGTTTTGGATAGAGATTTTCCTTCACTGCTGTGTATGTTCTGCTTCTCTCCCTCTGCTTCCTAAATCTCTGGGCTTCTCTCCGTGTTTCTTGTTGACCCACAGGCCTAGGTTCTGTCGGGTCTTTCTGTCTGCTCCCTGCTGTTCCATCTGCCCCTTTCCCCCCCCCTGTGTGTCTTCTGTTCCCTTTTGAGCTCCAGTGTTTATGGTCTTGTTGTTATGTTCTGCGTTCAGCCCCGTGTCATGGCTCTGCATTTTCCTTTGATGGACTCTCTCTTGGCTTGGCTAGAGGGACCATGAATTTGCTCTGCAGAAGGCCCAATTATTAGCCTGGGAAGGACAGCCTTCATGAAGGGACACTTAAAATACTTCATTTTCTTAGGGAATGGAAGAGATTAACCATCCCATTCTCTCTGGTGCATTCCATAAATGGCACCCACAATAGAGTTCCAGGGTCTTTACCACTGACCATCAGTCACGCTCCTGAAACCTCACAATTTTCACTAGCCCCAGAGGGGTAGACTGTTCTACAATAGACTATTCCAGATCTGAGTAAGATCTCTACATTACAATAAATTTGTCAATTGATGTCTAGAGTTTAAGTTTTACCCCCAGAATTGGGTAGACCCCTTCATCTATGGCTTTAAAAGTCCTTGATATTGAAGGTGGAAAATCTCTGGATATTTTGAACCTTCTGCCTTGGCAGCAATGCGGCCACTTCCCAGGCTGTAGTAATTGATTCAATTTGCAGAAGAATCCCAGTGAACACAGCTGCTGTTTATTGAGAACTGTATCTGTATCTTGATGTTTTTCAAGAAATATTTTCACAGGCAGTTCATTCAAAATGTAAGTAGAGGTTGAAATGACTTTATAGTGGTTGCTTGGTGTGGCTATATGTAAACGCTGCCCACGGATTCCAGAACATCTGTTTAAAAATGTCCTCTGTCTCCAGTTGACCCAGTCAGCTGTTGTTAGGAAGCCGGCAACCAATCAAGCATGTGAAGAAGTGACGCCCCAGGGGCACCCACAGCCTGGGCCTGGTCAGCCTGTGGCCCTCTCTGCTTCTTGGCTGCCTCATTGCTTCTTAGCATTTGCATTCTTAAGTGGGAAGAGCGCATCAAGGCAGCTGGGGTTCAGCTTCACTACCTGTAGGCTCTCTAAGAGAACCAGGGATGAAAACTTGAAATTCCTGTATATTGATACTATCGACGCAATGCTGGGGTTCTAATGGCTCCTAATCTGAAACCTGTTGTTGTGTTTGCCAGGATGACAGCCAGCTGGGCCTGTGTCAGGTGCAGGGAAGAATCCTCTCTCGTGTGCCTGAGCAAGGGGCATTTGATGGAGGCTGGCTTGGGGTTGAGGGTTAAGGTTCTGGCTACAGAAGAGAGCAGGTCATCAAAATAAACCATAAGTTGCCAACTCAAAGGAAATGGACCAAGTATTTGGATTTAGGTTTTAAAAAGAAGTCATTTATGAAATAAAACCTAGCCTAAATCTGTATAGTTTCTAAAGCTGGGCATTGGGTTCCTACTGATAACCCCTTGGGGTTTGATTCTTTTTTTTTTTTTCTTTATTTGGGGGGGGGGTTGGTTCTTTTTAAAGTTATATAGGGTTGTTACCACTGTGGCTTCTTAACTTATGGGGAAATTGAAATAGAGTGGCCAAAGGGACTTACATAGGATCCTGGTGTTGGAGTTCGGCCCAGATGCCAAGTCTTCTAGTATGTGGGGAGACGGAATTCTCCCTGAGGAATTCTTGCCCTGAGGAGCATTTGGAGGGCATTCATGCTTCTTGCTGTCCCTATGAGCTGTGGAGAGCTGGGGCACTGAGGCTGCCAACAGAAGGATCTTTAGGAGGTAGCTGTGGTGCCCAAGGCTCTCTAACTCTCATCCCCTGCTGGAAACCCAACATAGGGAGCACCATTGAGAAGGAGTCTTGGTGAACTTTCAGGAATCATTCCTCCTCAGAAGTTCTACTTACCACTCTGTGGTAATATGGAGACTATTTTAAACTTTTCAAAATCTTTTAATTTATGTTCTTATCCAAAGCATTCTCTTTAATTGCTATTTGATTGTTTCGATTGTTTAAAGCTGATTTATAGTCTAGCAGTTTTTTCTGCTAGACCGTTTTGAATATCACCGTTTGTCTCTTTGTGTTTTCCAGACATTCTAAGTGAGAACCTACAAATCCTCTAGGAAAATGGTGGCCCTGTCCTTAAAGATTTGTGTCCGCCACTGCAATGTGGTGAAGACCATGCAGTTTGAACCGTCCACAGCCGTGTACGATGCATGTCGAGTCATTCGGGAACGGGTACCCGAGGCACAAACTGGGCAAGGTAGGCCATTGCTCCGTGACTGGCTTCTTGAAATATGATTGTATGTTCTTTGCTTAGCACCTAAAGAAACAGACGCTCTGAGTGGTACCCAAGCCCACTAGTGTGTATGTTTCAAATGAAAAGTCTTCCTAGCCTGGATGTAGGTATTTATGTCCCAAGTGAGCCTTGTGCTGACAATGGCCTCGGCTGCCACTGAGTCATCATTGTCATACCCATCGTCATGACCTTTCCATACATCAGAATTACCCTCTACAGTTTACAAGTCACTTTTTGATATGTCATCTCATTTGCCCTATAAAATGCAAATGAAGCCACTCTGACAGTTCCTGCATTTGAATAACCTGAGCCCTCTTTTCCATATACGCAGCCCGAAGAAGGTTGGAACTGCCATCAGGATGCAGGGCAAGCCTTATATTTCAGTTACTTGGAAGGGGCTTCATAAACTTGATCTCGAGCCCTAAAGGGGGTGGGGAGCATCCATGAATCTATGTTGTGTTTCCTGTTGGTTTAAGCCATTGACCACAATTGATCTACCTGTTCATAGAACTTTTATTTTCCATTGCCCTTTCTCTTCTCTCTACATTTCCTTCCTTTCTTTAGTGTTTGATCGGCACTTGGGAAATTGGGGTTTCTTCCAAATGAAGAAGTCTTTGCTGTGAAAATGGGCTGCAACTTAACTTAAAAATGGGAAGCGTGAGGATCAAATATTCAAAGATAATTAGAGATAGACATTGATCTTCTCAAAAAGATGTCGTCCCAAAACTGCAAAGCTTTTGGTCTAAAAGTATTATTGATATTATTTAAAACACTGTTATTTCTTCATTACCCAAAAACAAAAGTAAAGTTATCCTACATCCCCAACCTTACTCCAAATTTGGGTTGTCCAATCATTTCTGGCATTTTCTTCTACTGTTTTTCTCTCAGATTAAAAAAAAAAATTTCTGGGTTGGATTGCTATTTAACTCTGGTGAAGATTAAAACCTTTCTAGATTTTGAAGTTGTTTTTCTAAAAAACAACAGGAGCTCAGACACTCACCTGGGTCTCTGGGGTTACCTTGTCTTGTTCAGCAAGACAGAAGTCTTTATTGTAGTTATCTATTTATAATCTTTAAAGATGTATTTAAGTAATCTCTGCGTCCAACATGGGGCTCGAATTCATGACCCCGAGATCAAGAGTTGCATGCTCAACTGACTGAGCCTGCTGGGTGCCCAAGATAGAAATCTTTAGACAGGAACAGGAAATGATACTGCTTTCTTTCTGCCACCATGCCTTGTCCTTCCTAATCAGATTAAGGGATTTCTGTGGAGAACACAGAGTTTTATTTTCCAACTATATTCATAATTTATGGGGTGGGGGACAGAGGCTTCATCTCTCTGGGCCCCCATGCTTACCTTTTGTAATGCTGTTTTGGGATGATGGAAGGGTTATTCTAAGTGTAAAGACTCCATTGACCCCTCTTGGCCTAAGTGGCCTTGGGCTTAAATGGTCACTTCCTTAGTTTCTCCATGGTCCCTCTTGTCCTTCTTCATGGCTTCTCTGCCAGATTTTTATTATAGTAAGTGATAGGGAAAAAAGCCCATTTCAGAAATTAGAAATTTGGACTGTTCTGTTCTCAGTGTTTCTCTAAAGTGTAGACACAGTTGCTGCCCACTGGTTTTAAGAATCGAGAACCTTTCCTGTGGGTGTTGATGTTACAGCTCTGGCCTCATTCCTCCTCTTCTGCTTTAGCCCCTTGGCTTGTTTGTGTTGTCAAAACGAAACCTGTCTGGTGCAGGCGAATGCTCCCATCCTGCCAAGTCGGCAGACTCAGGTTTGGAAGTCAGTGATGGCTTCAGCGGCTCTCTGTCTTTTACCCTCTCTTCTGTTTATCTCCCAGCTTCTGATTATGGGCTGTTTCTCTCGGATGAAGACCCCAGGAAAGGAATTTGGCTGGAAGCAGGCCGAACACTGGATTACTACATGTTGCGAAATGGGGTATGTTGTAGATGTCGTTTTTGTTCCTGTTTTTGTTTTGTTGCTTTGTCTGTGGGCCTTCTCTAGAAGCCAACATACTCTTTCGCCTCAAAGAAGGGAGACCCAACTGTCTGTTTTGCTCCAGGGGGAACTTATTCCTAGTTTTGTCGTAGTTGACTTTGTAAGGGCTGCCCAGGTAGTAATAGGAAATACTGGCGCTCCAAATTCTTGAAACTCCACAGAGTAATTAAAGGGGCTTGGGGTTAGCGTACTCGGCTTTTTACACATGCCATGGTTGTGCTTGGTAGCTAGGGAATAAGGCGTAGCGTCCTTCTGTAAGGATATAGGAAGTATCCTGGTGACTGATGATAAAAAGTAAGGGTAGATTGGAGGGAAAACAAAAAGATCCTAGAGGTAGTCAGAGATCGAATATTATTCAGTTTTGTGTTTTAGAAGAAATTCCATATGAGATCAAAGCATGATAACAATCAGCGACAACAAAAAAATGGCTTTGTTTGGAATTACAGGTGTTGAGTAAAAAAACGTTATGTATTCTGTTCAGCTGAACCTCAAAGGTACTGGGCTTTAGTGTGTGGAGTGCACATATCCGATTGATCAATAATCCTTCAGGTGAGAGTGAACTATGCAGTACCAATTAATTTTCCATTTGTAAATCTATTGTTAAATGTAGTTAAAAAAAAATCTATTTACAAGTAACCTCCAAACCTACTACCCCTGTTTGATCTTGCCATTGCTGCAAAAACCACTTTGTGGCATCCCACCACTCTAAAGAATTAAGGGGGTATTATTTATTCCTTTGTGACATCTATATTAAAAATTGCTTGCAACCATAAGATAATTGGAGAAGCACACTACTGTCTTTTTCAGAGGTAAGTAGGATTTTCCTTCCACTAATTCTCCTCAAAGCAAATCATCCACAGACCTTCAGGAAGGCATAAGGTACTTTTAAGTTTACAGAGGTTAGTTTTCAGGAATTGTAAGCTATAAACAGTACTTGCTGGGGGGCAGTTTCACCATCAGATTTTAAGAAAGCTTGTTGGAAGCAATTATTTTGCACTTGGGTTTCTGTTGTAGTAACCAAAATCTCATGAAAACTGAAGGAGGAAATCAGCGTGGTAGGGCAAATGCATTTTTTTAAAGAAAAGTGTCCAGATTGGTTACCTGATTGAACAAGTCAGTGAAAAGTTTGTGGGGTTTTGCTCTAGGATATTTTGGAATATAAAAAGAAACAGAGACCTCAGAAAATCCGGATGCTGGATGGATCCGTGAAAACCGTCATGGTGGACGACTCCAAGACCGTTGGGGAACTCCTGGTTACTATTTGCAGCAGGATAGGTGAGCATTCCCGTGCCGAGGTTCCAGTTTTCATTTTGTTCATTACGCACCTGTTCTTTTTTTCACCCCCATTTGGTGACCTGCCAATCCCAAATGTGTCCTAGCCACTGATTTCTGTCCAAACCTAAGACAGGGTTGCTATTCCCTCGATAGTACAAACCCACTAACAGGCATTGTAAACACACAAAGCTCCACTGAGTCAAAATTGAGAGATTTTATTTCCCTTTCAAAAGCCAAAGGAATTTTTTTTTTAAGATTTTATTTACTTATTTGCTTTAGAGAGAGAGCATGCATGCACAGTCACGTGAGAGCAAGCACGATGAGCAGGGGAGGAGCAGAGGGACAGAGAAAGGCTCAAGCAGACCCCCCACTGAGTGTGGAGCCTGAGGCAGGGCTGGAGCTCAGGACCCTGAGATCATGACCTTAGCCAAAATGACGAGTCACCACCCAGGCGCACCCCACAAAGGAATTTT
This sequence comes from Neogale vison, assembly GCF_020171115.1. Classification (NCBI taxonomy): domain Eukaryota; kingdom Metazoa; phylum Chordata; class Mammalia; order Carnivora; family Mustelidae; genus Neogale; species Neogale vison. The sequence goes on from NC_058103.1 coordinate 104,383,334, forward strand.
TTAATTGAAAATATGTTTGGAATCCTGTAATTCAGTTTCCTGTGTGTGGCTGTCCAAGTACCAGTGACATCCACTATTTCCTTGAAGACTGATAGGGACAGGCTGTGCAGTAGATTGCTACACAGCTTTTCTTCTTGTATCTTCTGTTCATATCCTCTGAGAACAAGCCTGTCTCCTTTCTGCCTGACGCCCTTCAAATGTTTGGAGAGAATATCCTGGCCTCTCTTAGTCTTCTGTCCATGTGAGGGAAGACCACTTGCCTCAACCACTTCTGCTTTGACCCTGTCTTGCCTTGTTCTGCATGATCTCTACTCTGTGCTTGTTTCTCGAAAATTAGGAGAATTGAATGTGACATTTTAAACATGGCTTAGTTTAGCTGAGAAACCCTGTTTTTGGCCAGAGTTATTGGATGTGTGCTCCCTCGGTGGCCCCCTGACCCTCACCTTTGTAAAGCCTCTTTCCATCCTGTGCTACCAGGGACCCGTGGAGTATCACTGCCCCACCCCCCCACTGGAAGGAGAGACAGCAGCAGCATCACTGGTCATCATAACGTAATTTATATTTTTAGGAATAACGAATTATGAAGAGTATTCTTTAATCCAAGAAACGATTGAAGAAAAGAAAGAGGAAGGGACAGGGACACTAAAAAAGGACAGGACGCTATTGCGAGACGAGAGGAAGATGGAGAAGCTGAAGGCCAAGCTCCACACGGATGATGACCGTGAGTGTCAGAAGGGAGGGCGGGCGGGGTGCAGGTGTGGCCGGACCTCACTCCCCTCCCTTCACCTACATGAACCCTGGGCAGGAGTTTTCGGTTGGCTGTTGGTCTATGGCACTAAAAGACTTTAAGACAAAAAACAAACCATAGTCCTATTTCATACTGAAAAAAAGTAATCTCTTAATGTCAATAGTCAAATAATGTTTGCATTGTCTTCTAAAAAGCTAGTAATCATTTAAACTAGGGTCCAAATAAGGTTGGATGATGTGATGCTTAACTGTTTTTGTCTTAGATTTCCCCTCCATCTCTCCCCCTACCTCCCCCCTTGGAATTTCTGGGAAGAAGAAATAGATTGTTATTTGTATGGAGTTTTCTATAGTCTGGATTTTGTTGATGGTGGTGTCCTCTAGCTCTGTCTCTTTTAATTCCTGAGATCTGGAAACTTGCTCAGATTCATGTGTATGTGTCTATTTTTTAAGTAAAGACTCCTCCTTATGAGGTCTTATGTACTTCTGTCAGAGAGTTGTGTTTGGTTATCTCTTTTTTTGTGATGTTAACAGCCATCAATGTTCATTGCCTAGATCTGTTGTTTCCCTAGAGGTTATAAAATGCCAATTATAGGAAAGTCCCCTTCTGTGACCACACAGTTAATATTTGAAAGAGCCCTTATCTACACCCCATGTGTCACCAAAGTACGCCATGTGCATTCGGTTGCCCAACGTCCCCCACCCCTTCAAGGATCTTACTTCATCCCTGGTTATAAAGACCTTCCCAGACTCTTTCTTTCATTGTTTTTGCTGCTGCATTGGAAAGATGTCATCATTGTCATTATGTTTATTGATCTTTGGTGAGGCTTTCATTTCCTCTGACCCTTTCTTCATTTTTTTTCCCTCTCTGCCTCATTTGATTTCCAGTTACATACTTCTTTCCAAGTGAGACAATGGTAGACAAATCGCAAGGATTTTTATAATGTGCATGATACTCTCCCAGGTACCATGGGAGATGAGATCACTCCCACAAACTCCCTGTGCTGAAGTTGCTTAGAACCCAGTGAGGCTTGTAATACTTACTTACACACAATGTGTGTGCTAAACCCAGGGAGGAGTGTGGGAATGTAGAGCTATGGAAAGGGTAGAGGGGCGCTGCATTCCCATGCACCCAGGTAACAGGTGAGCGTTTTCCGAGTGAGATCCAGGCTGGGCCACAGGCAGGGCTCTACCATCCCTGATCCCTTAGTGTCCTGTCTTACTCTCCCCAACCCCCACTGCCCCCGCCAACCAATTACTTTTATTTTCCTTCTCTTTTCAGCTTACAGGTGAAGGTAACTCATTGTGCTGAGTTTATACATTATTTCACTTAATGCAACTGAACTTAAAGGGAACTTAAAGGAAAATGCTAACTTCGTTGTCTTGACATAAAGCATTGATTTTTATTACTCCTCCCACCATGTTATAAATTGACTGTGGGGTTCTAACAAACTTCAGGAATGCCTGGGAATTTTCTCTCAGTTGTTTTTTGGTGGGTCCCATGGTACACGATGGTATGTATGAAATAATTTTGCAAAGTCAAAAAGCACAGTTCTGATATAAGTAACTAACTGAATATCAGCATTCCAGAAATCCGCTTCTCTTTTGATAAATCCCTTCAAACAAGAGGAAGAATGAATACAATTCTTTCATCTGTCTTGTTGTGTTGCAGTAAATTGGCTGGATCACAGCCGAACATTCAGAGAACAAGGCGTAGATGAACACGAAACATTGCTACTTAGACGGAAGTTTTTCTACTCAGATCAGAATGTGGACTCGAGAGACCCCGTGCAGCTGAACTTGCTTTATGTTCAGGTACAGTATTTAATGCTCACGGAGGGTGGTGAGAAGTCAGGAAGCTCTGGGCAGTGGCTTGCAGTGAGCTGGAGCTCAGCTCAGGCTTGCATGGTGTCTTCGATGCACAGTTTCCAGGGGGCGCTGTTGAGGGACTCCTCACGAGTTTGGTTGTGGTGCATGCAGCTCAACGTTCGGCAAAGAAAGGAGTGTCTTTCTTTGGCTTCCCAGATTGGGACCTGGTGGCCTGTACTATCTCCTTGCCTGACACAGAGCCAATTAATGGGCTCACCGCTGCACTAAACCTCTCTTAGCTAATGTCCTAGGATGCAAGTGAATATTGGTCAGAAAATCCATATTTCTCATTTCCTGAAAGAGTTTCTTCATAACCCTTTATGTCTTCACCATTAACCTGTTGTTGAAACTCAGACAAGTCATTTAACTTTCCAGAGTTTATAGTTTCCCAATATGTAAGAAGTAGGCATCACACCAGATGGGCCCCAGTCTTTTTCTTTTTTCAGCTCAAGAAAATCCTGATCCTATCGTCTTTGATCCTTTCCTTCCCTCCCTTCCTTTCCTCTCCTATTTACCTCTTAGAAATCGGCTCTTAGAAATAATGCAGGGGTCAGCCAAATGCCGCCCCGGCATCGCCTGTGTTTGTAAATAAAGTTTTATTGGAACACAACTCATTCGTATGCATGAATGAAAAGGTTTGTTAGGTAAACCTTTTCCATATCATGTAACTGTTTACTTACTGTCTGTGACTTTTCTCATGTTTTGGTGGCAGAGTTCAGTTGTGACAGAGACCACATGACCCACAAAGTCTAATATGTTTACTCTCTGGCCTTTGATGGTAAAAGTTTGCTAACCCCTGAGCTGGTGGTTATAAGAATGATGTGGAAGGAAGGGAGGTAGCCAGGCACTAAGAACATGCTTGTTGGATGAAGGCTTAAAGCCAAGGCTTAGAGTATCTGCTGGAGAGTAGTCTGGGGGGTCATTGAACTAGATAAAGAAAAGAAGGATAGATAGCAACAGCACTGGTGGATCGGGAACTGGGAGAAGGACTTCAGACACAGTGAGTTCCTGATTCTAACACTACGTTTTGCCCATTTCCCTTAAATGGCTAAAGTATTGAGTTACTGTCTGTTCGTCTCTTCCCCTCCCAGCACCTTACATTGCATTGGCCTTTATCTTGGAATGGGGATTGGGTTGATTTTACCTCTAGGAAATTTTTCTGTTAGCTTTAATGATTTAGGGACATATAAAGTTTTGGGGAGTCCTAAGGATTTCCCTTTACCTCTTACTTTTTCAGGATCACTTCTACCTTCCTAGATGTTGAAGCTTTAGTTTTAATACTCTGGGTACTGCTGACTTTTTCTGTCTATAGGCAGTTTGGGGAAAGGACTTATTTTCCTTCTGCCTTTTTCCTACTGTGCAACAGTCACCTACAGTGTCCTGAGTGTGTCCCCTTTGGCTGGCACTCTCCCCTTGCCCTGAAGAGAGAGTGTGTGCTCAGACACAGGATGTATCCTTGTGTGGTTCCCCCAAGCTCCTGATGCTTTTTGCTTCCTCTTGTGTTTCAGGCTCGGGATGATATCCTGAATGGCTCCCACCCTGTCTCCTTTGAAAAAGCTTGTGAGTTTGGAGGATTTCAAGCCCAGATACAATTTGGACCTCATGTGGAACATAAACACAAACCTGGATTCTTAGAGTAAGTAACCTTTTGGGTTGTTTCCTCTTTTCCACTCTCCTGTTCTTTTCATGATTTTTGAGCCAGCTACGTAAAATACATATCCTAGTTGCAATCACTTGTGAGGTTGTTAGCTTTGCCTCAGTTGAGTATATGATCAGATTTATGGACCTTGAAGAAAGCAAAGGGGCCTGGAAATTCAATGTTGGAATGGCTGCGACAGTTACTGCTCCAAGTTCTGACAGAAGGTGATTCCATGGAGACCACAGAATTTATAGCACTCTGCCAAAACCTTGTCTGATCTGTCTTGGGATATCTCTGGAGTTGAAGAACTCAGAATCTCCTTCTTCTGAAATCTCTTCCCATTAGGATGTTCCTTCTTCATATTAGGCCAGATTTTATCATCTTTAATTTCTTTTCAAGACTCTCCTATATTAGAACAAAAGAACATAAAAGAGCTTCATGTTCCTTATTACAATCTTAGGAATTCTTCATTGCTCTGAAAGGGTGGGGTACCCATTAAGTCCTTCGCTCTTTCTTATATCTGGTCTCTGGTTCTCTTGCAGAAAATGACGGGGTGTTTTGAGGGAGGGCTCAGTTCTTGGAAATTTAAGAGAAAGCAACCCTACAGATACATCATGGCCTCACAGAACATGGGCGTTAGGGCTGGATTTTCTAGAAATATGCACCAGGACAGGCCCAGCCACACACAGGCTGCTTTTGTTTGGGGTGATCTTGTCCCCTGTTTTGATCAGCTCTTCCAAGAGTTTTGTGTCTTTCTTCCCCTGGTAACATTGCTTTACCTGTTTCTCCCGACTTTTCTCTCTTCTGCTTCCTCTTAGGGCAGATGAAACATTTGCCTGATCCCCCTCCTCGCCACCCCACCTGACACCAGCAGACACGCAGTGTCTTGCCATGCTTGGTATCCTGCTGTGACCTAGAGTGTAACTTGTAGAAGAAGCTTTGGTAGTGGGACTGAGCTGAATGCCAGCTGGGAGCTGACATCACTTTTCTGTAGAATATGCCAACATGAGATGTGTTGAGTAGGGCACTGACTGCCTTGTGTCCAAGTGTATTGAGGGGAGAGGATATCATAAGTGCTTTACAGGGCCCTTGACTCCACTTTCGCTTTGGATGGAAAGTAATCGGGACCAGCATAGGCCCTAGAGTAAGAAAAAAACCTGACCTCTTTCCTGGTAGCAGAGGTGCTTGGCCAACATGGTGATGGTTCTAAACTGAGTGGTTACCCAAAAACCCTCTAGCCTTGGGCTTAATGAATCTGAAGGAGTCTTTCCAAAACTGATACTTTGGCCTACAGGATACTGTGCAGTGACCTTGTGTCTGAGAACACATGTTCTGTCACTGACTTTGTTCTGCATTCTACACGTAAGTCATATCCTCGGGCCCATCTCTTCCCAATCAGTCTGGCTTCCTTCCTGCAGGAACTGTGGGAACTTTATCTTTCTCTGTCCTGTGACATCCCAGATGGCTGACTTGCGTGGGGATTCCAGACAGTATCAGAGCATTGGTATTGCTCTTACAGAATCTGCTGCAGTTTGGGGGCCTAGGTCATGCTGCATACCTACGCCGCACTACAGATGCCCCTTGTCTTAATCCGTGGTAGCCAGCCCAGGTTACGCAATCGTACTCAGTCAGTTTCCTTTTTTCTGAGATTATAGTAGGAAGCTCATGGCTCTAGTGGTATATGCATCCTTACTCAGATTGCAAATTAAAAGAAGCTTATTATGCCTTGTGGCAATTATTTTTCCTTATGAACTTGATTTACTTTTTAATTAGACTAAATCTAGTCTAGGTAATGAGGCATTTTCATTTTCTGTAGATGTTTAATTGTATACCTTATTGCGTCTATCGTACAGGTAAAACTTCCTGAGGATATTCATATCCTCTTAATTAAAACAAAACGACGGGGTCACATTTCCCTGACTGCATGTTGGAAATTCAGAGTCTGTTCAGGGATAGTATGGTAGAGCTGTCCCTGGTGACTGGCTGGGCTGTGTTTGTCTGTCCTCGTTGTACCCACCCCCCACCTCGCTTTCCTATGTACTCTCCGCTGGAACGAATTCAGAGTTGAAAGAAAAAAAGAAGTAGGGAGGTTAGACTCATCACAGAACCAGGCCAAAACATCATACACATAGCTTCTGGAGGTGCATATGCGAGTATTTTCTTTGACGTTTTTTGAAAATTTGTACAGCCTTTATGCTGTAAGTCTGCCTACTGTGTACATTTCTGTGAGGTCTTCCACACCCTTCTACAGACCCTTTAATGGTTTCTGGAGTCAGTGCCACCTGGGTGAAAGGATTTATCTAGAACAGTGAAAATTAGAGACCAGGGAAGATTTTCAGAGTTTTCAGAGATTTGAGTATTCTTAACTCTCCACTGTCAGCTCTGTGTATGGAGAAAACAGGTGTGATAGAGACAGAAATAGAGCACAGAACCAGGGAGAGTTGGAAGCCAGAAAATAGCCAGTTCTCCCAAATCTAGTCCGATGTGCTTTATCTACATGACGCTTTCCTTCAGGTCCTCTGCAAAAGAGTCCCAGAAAGGGGATATTTCATCGGAGCACGAAATACACACAGCACAGTCCAATAATCAAAGATATACTTGATGCTTTTCTATGTTAAGAAAATGCTTGCAGAAAAAAATCCCACCTGGTGTTCTTGAACTCTGTGGAGATGTCATATATATGTTCTCTTGTCAGGTACAGGGAAGATACAAGAGTATACACTGATTCCTTGCTGGTTTTGAGACTATAGTCTATTTGGCAAATCCACATGAAATTGTTATTAGGCAGAGGTGAAACTTGACTCTGATTTTAATAAGGTCTAACCTTTAACTATGGTTTGAATGCAGGGTAGTCTATTTAGGGTTCCCAAAGTTGCAGTGCAGGCTCTGGAGACTGCTCTGAATTATTTTAAGGAAGGGGGCAAAGGTTTGATACAAGAAGCAACATTGATCAAAGAATTCAGCAAAATAGAAGGTACATGTGAAGAACCTCAAAATAGCAGCAACAATGAAACGCTTGAAATAGGGACTAACTGCAGGTCCCTTAAAAACATGGTGGGAAACTTAAAAAAGTGATCAAAGTCTTCTATGGATCTTACCATTATCAAAGAAGATTAGATGCACTGATCAACTTTAGACCTTAAGTATACACGATAAAACTGAGGACTGCTTCAGGCAATGGGTATAAAGTGTTCACTGTAGAATTCTTTCAACCTTTTGTGTGTTTGAGATTTTTCAGAGTCAAATATGGGGGAAAGATTGGCACCTTAAAAAAACAGAAGTAGATTGTGTAACTTCCAAACCGGTGCTGGGGAGAAGGAGTGGAGAGGATATTAAAACAATGTGATGTATACAATAGGAGTTGAGCAGGGTGGATTGTGGAAACAAAGCCAGAAGACATATGGTGCATAGAATGTACAAATAAGAGAAGGACTTCTGAATATTAGGCATTATAGCAAATAAAAGTAAATCCAACTTTTCTTTTTAACATTTTGAGAGAGAGGGAAAGAGTGTGCATGGACCATGAGTGGAGCAGAGGGAGAGGGAGAAGCAGGCTCCCCACCGAGCAGGGAGCCTGATAAGGGACTTGGCCCCAGGACCCTGGGATCATGACCTGAGCTGAAGGCAGAGGCTTAACCAACTGAGCCACCCAAGAGCCCCTAAATCCATCTATTAATAAAGGTTCTCATATTGTCCAGCTCTATATTATTTCTAAAAGACATCCTTACATTTTAAGGGCAGAGAAAATTTTAAAGTAAAGACATGTAGAAAATGATGTCACAGGAAACTAGTTAAAACTGGAGAAGCTGGGGCGCCTGGGTGGCTCAGTGGGTTAGGCCGCAGCCTTTGGCTCGGGTCATGATCCCGGGATCCTGGGATCGAGCCCCGCATCGGGCTCTCTGCTCAGCAGAGAGCTTCCTCTGCTTCCTCCTCTCTCTCTGCCTGCCTCTCTGCCTACTTGTGATCTCTCTCTGTCAAATAAGTAAATAAAATCTTTAAAAAAAAAAAAAAAACTGGAGAAGCTGTATTTAATGTCACACAAAATAGGCTGTAAGACAAAGAAAACCTAAGTAGAAACAGAGAAGATCATCATAAAAATAGAATGACTAATCTGCCGGGATGATAAATTATGAACCTGTGTGCATCTGATATTACTTCAAAATATTTAAAGGAAAGATACAGTGTAAGGAGAATTTCAAATAGGCAGTTTTAGTGGAATAGCATACTTTCCTCAGTGATAAGTAGTACAAGATGAAAATAAAATATTTTAGTCAATAGAAAGTAATGAAATAGAAATCATACACTCAACACAAACCAAAGCTGATGCTTTGGTAAAATTAATATGTAAATCTCTGATAAGTTTGATCGAGAAAAAAGCAGAAGTAAAAAAAGGCAAAAAATAAACAGAGGTAATGAAAACGGGGCACAACTTCAGATAAAGAGATTGAAATGAAAGCTTGAAGCCAAAAAATTTGAAAATAGTCACGAAATGGGTGATGAGAAAATCTGAGATCTCTAATCTTGAAAGAAATTGCCTTATCAATTTAAAATAAACCCCACAAAACAACAAATGAAAATAGGCCCCACTTATTTTAGAGAATAGAAAGAAAGAAAATTAGAAAAACCTCCTCACCTTAATTTGGAACTAGCAGAATCGAATACCAAAACTGAATATAGACCATGGAAAACATTTAACTGAATAGAGATGCCCTCCCCAAAGTTAATAAAGCACTAACAGTCCAACATGATGGGTGTTTAGATGTAACTGCGGGTTACAGCTGGTTTCTTCTAGGGATGTGACATTTATGGAACAATTTATGGGATGCCTTGTGGGCAGATCCCTTGTGGGGATGGAGCAATATAAAAAGGAAACATTTCTGCCCTCGTGGAACCTCCATTCTAGTGCAGAGAGGCAGATAATAAGTAAAATACAACATAAGGAAAGAAAAAAGATGAATAATGGCAAGATTAGAAAACTGGAAGTATCACTATTTGCAGGTGATAGGATTATAGGCATACAGAATCCACTCAATGTACAGAGAATCTTCTCAAAGCTAGTAAGAGTAAGGTCCCTGGAAAAAAGATAAATATAGAACTGCTTATTGCCACCTAGGTCTGAACAATAGTATCAGACTCACCTACAGGACTGGAAAATAAAAAATATATATTTTTAAAAATATAAAATAAAAATATATGGCAATATTTTCTATTATAAAAATAGTATTTTAGGGCGCCTGGGTGGCTCAGTGGGTTAAGCCGCTGCCTTCGGCTCAAGTCATGATCTCAGGGTCCTGGGATCGAGTTCCACATCGGGTTCTCTGCTCAGCAGGGATCCTGCTTCCCTCTCTCTCCCTCTCTCTGCCTGCCTCTCTGCCTCCTTGTGATCTCTGCCTTTCAAATAAATAAATAAATAAAATCTTTAAAAAAAAAATAAAAAATAGTATTTTATATATTATAAACATAGTATAATATAAATATATGTTAAAATATAAAAATACTTTATATTATAAAATATAAAATATATATGGCAAATAGTATTCCCATACATAATCAACAAAAAGAAATGTAAGTTTAAAAAGGAGAGACCTTTTGCAACAGAAAGTATTATTTACCAATGAATAGAGGTATCTAAAAAACTCTAGGATCTAACCAATAAAATGATGAAAGTTTATAGAAGAGCATAAGTGAAGGTCTGGATAAATAGAGTGGTTTGTTACGATAATATATACAAAGGCTGAAGGTCACAAAAGCGATTCGGATTCGTCTATAAATTCAGTTCAATTCTAATCAAAATCCCACATATCAAGTAATGAGAAAAGCTAATCTTAAAAAGTATATGTACCTCTTGACCCCCTTAACTGATTTTGCTTACCCCCAAACCCATCCCCTCTATGGTAACCAGCAGTTCGTTTCCTGCATCTATGCATCTGGTTGTTTTTTGTGTGTATTTGTTTTTTTGATTCCACATATAAGTGAAATCATATGGTATTTGTCTTCTCTCTAACTTAGTTATAATACCTTAGATCCATCCATGTTGTTGCAAATAGCAAGAGTTCATTCTGTTTTTATGGCTGAATAATATTCCATTGTATACCTATACATCCCATCTGCTTGAACCATTCATCCGTCGATGGGCACTTTGGTTGCTTTTGTATCTTGGCTATGGTAAATACTGCAGTGAACTTAGAGATGCATATATCTCTTTGAATTGATATTCCTGTTTTGTTCCATTAAATACCCAGAAGAGGAATTATTGAATTGGAATAGGTGAAGGGGATTAAAGATACAAAAAATTTCAGTTGCTAAGTAAATAGGTCATGAGAATGTAATGTACAGCATAGTGAATATAGTCTGTAATACTGTAATAGCTTTGTATGGTGATAGATGTTCTTATCGTGGGGGTCATTTTATAATGTATAAAAGTACCAAATCACCATGATGTATATCTGTAGGTAAATGGATATTACATGCTAATTATACTTCAGTAAATAAAAACTTAATATGTGTATTTCTATAAAACTGTTATAAAATTAGTATGTACTAGTCAAGACTCAAGAATGACCAAGGCTAATTGAAGGACTCACACAAATACCCAGTTTCTTATAAAGCTATAGTAAATAAAATACTCTATTACTAATGCTGGGTGATAAGAGTTCTAAAGGTTGCTAAACCTCTACTAAAATGAAAATAATAGGCAAAATAGATTACCAAATTAAGAGTGAAACTCCAGAGTGTGGAAGAAGAAATTTGCGTTTGCAACGTATACTACAAAGAACAAACTAATATCCAGAAATTATTAAAAAGAAAGAAAAGGGGGTAGGGCATCTGGGTGCCTCGGTTAAGTGACTGACTCTTGATTTCAACTCAGGTCATGATCTTAGGGCTGTGAGTTCCAGTTCTGCACTGGGCCTGGAGCCTGCTTAAGATTCTCCCTCTCCCCCTCTCCACAGACCTCCCCAGGCCATGTGCTGGGTGGCAGTGTTAGCATGTTACCCCTCAAAAAAAAAAAAGAAGAAGAAAATTATCACCCAGGATAGCAACAGGCACTTTAGAAAAGAGGAAATTCAATGGACTTACAAAGATAAGGAAAAATATTCAGCCTCAGAAGTAAACCAAATGCAAAATCAATAAGGATACAGCATTTCATGTGTGTTAGTTGGGTACAGACTTAAATGTCTGAAAACATCAAAGTACTTTACAGAGGAAACAAGACATTTCAGAAAATGAATCTGTTGAATTTAAAAATACAGAGAGAAAGAGAATACATGTATAGGAAGGCAGCTATGCTCACCACTATACCACCAACGCAGAATACATGTATAGGTACAAGAAGTAGGAACGTAATCAAATGTGCAGAGAAACTACAAGAGAGTACAGTTAGGAAGAGGAAGAAAGATGGTATGGGATGTCAGCTAAATCTGTAATCTGTTTCTTTAAAAACAGGTAACAATCATAAAGCAGATTGGACAATATCTTTCCAATGCTTCCACAATTAAATTTTTAAAAACAGTTGCATGGGGCACCTGGGTGGCTCAGTTGGTTGGGCGACTGCCTTCGGCTCAGATCATGGTCCCAGAGTCCTGGGATTGAGTCCCGCTCGGGTTCCCAGTTCCATGGGGAGTCTGCTTCTCTCTCTGACCCTCTCCTCTTCTCATGCTTTCATGAGAAGTTTATAGAAGAGCATAAGTGAAGGTCTGGATAAATAGAGTGGTTTGTTACGATAATATATACAAAGGCTGAAGGTCACAAAAGCGATTCGGATTCGTCTATAAATTCAGTTCAATTCTAATCAAAATCCCACATATCAAGTAATGAGAAAAGCTAATCTTAAAAAGTATATGTACCTCTTGACCCCCTTAACTGATTTTGCTTACCCCCAAACCCATCCCCAGTGGGTTAGGCCGCAGCCTTTGAGATAAATAAATAAATAAAATCTTTATTTTATAAATAAATAAATAAATAAATAAAATAAATAAATAAATAAATAAAATCTTTACCAAGAAAAAGAAAAAAGAACAGTGGCACGGAGTTGGTGTGAGGTGATAAAAGCTTGTTTTCAGGGAGGCTGGATCTCTAACTTCTGGCAAAGACAAAATTAACAGGCCTTGGGGCTCAGACCAGCGCTTATGGCTCTGTTTGCTGCCGGGGGAGATGACCCAGTGGTTGGGTGTAGGCAGGTGGGGAGTGGCAGAGGACCGCTCTCAGCCTTGCTGACTGCGGTCCCTCGTCCTGTCGGCATGGGCCTTGGATGTATTCTACTGAGAGAACAAAGCAACCTGATCTTGGAATCTCAGTTGAAGAATTCAGAGTGGACTTGGACATTTTTCACCACAAACTCAACATAATACTCTTGTCAACAAGCAAAGCTTTTGCCACAGCAGGAGGCCTTGAGTCAGTTTTTCTCTTGGCATTTAGTCAAACTCCTATTCCTCCCTTGGAATAATGTGGCTGTAGGTCGTATTTTCAGACGAATGGAGGTGGTATTTCAGCATGTGTTTTCATCAGCTCTGCCTTTCCTCCCGTTCCTTACCGCTGCTGCCCACCAGTTTCCTCACTGTTCGCTTCTGTCCCGTGCACCTGACCGTCGAGGGCTCTCCCATCGGAGGAGACTTTGACTGTCCGATGGTGCCTTCACTATCCGCGCGAACAGTGGCCTCCTCAAGCTGGTGCCTATGTCCCTGACTGCTTTCAGACTCCAGGCATGATGGAACTGATCTAGCCTCGAGCTGGCCCTGAGCCTCTGCCTGGGTTCTTGTCCTTAGACCAGAGGGCACTGGGATTGGTTTGGGAGCCCAGAACTGCTGTGTGGCTGAGCTCCGGTCCTCAAACCCACTCCTGAGCTTCGTTCATGCCGTCTTCACTCTCCATTTCTTTCCACCCTACATGTTTCCCAGCTCGACAGAAGCTTCCTTCCTCCCACATAGTCACTGCAGTTAGCCCAGACTTCACCTCCGTCCCAGACAGGTTCGTCTTGCAGTCTGGCTTCTAATTCAGGTGTGTCTGAACCCGCCGATTGGGTTTCCAGGCCACTGTGCTCGTGGCTGTCTTCAACATACATCAGAACCCTCTAGAGAGCTTGTTTACATGGCGGGGCCTTCCCTCCAGAGCCTCTCATTCCACTGGTCTGGGATGAAGCCTGAAGCTTGGCACTTCCGACACGTTCCCAGGTGGTGCTAACGGTCCTGGGACCACTTACGTAATAGCAAATTTGCGACGTTACTGCTGGTCACTTGGTGATTGACCGTGAAGCCTGGACTCAGGAAATCTGGGTGTTCCAGTGTCCGGTGGGTGGCACAGCCCCTGCTCTACTTCTCCACACTCCCTCCCCTCCAAGCCTCACTCCTTGCTGGGTAAACACCTGACTGCTTTGTGCCTCCTTTATGAGTGGTGACTCTCCTAGGAAGGAGTCCTCTCCTTTTCAGATGATCACACCAGCTCAGAAAAGTGGGGGCTGCCTGCGGACATGTCCCTGTGGCAACCCTGGGACAGATGAGAAACCGTTCACTTTTCCCCAAATCATGGCTGACTCTTATATACTTGTATGCTTATTTTTTTTAAAAAGATGTTATTTATTTATTTGACAGAGATCTCAAGTAGGTGGAGAGGCGGGCAGAGAGAGAGGAGAAAGCAGGCTCCCTGCTGAGCAGAGAGCCCAACGTGGGGCTTGATCCCAGGACCCTGGGATCATGACCTGAGCCAAAGGCAGAGGCTTTAACCCGCTGAGCCACCCAGGCGCCCCTACTTGTATGCTTATTGCCAGACCACAGACCATCTCTAGGGCTCCTCTTTTAGAATTACTTGAACAAGCAGCTTTAATTTTTATATCAGAAATGAGGTTTTGTGAACACCTAGGTTTGAATCTAGACCCCGCTCCCCCAAATGTGTTAAGTTCCCCATCTTTCATTTAATGGCTTCTGGGCATTTCTAAAAAATTGCCTCTCTTATGGTAATTTTTACCATTACATGGGTATTTTTCTTAACTTATTCTTTGTCTCAAGATTCTGAAATTCTGATCACAAATTGTGTCTTTTGAGTAAAGGGTAGCTTGGAGGGACCAGAGTGTTGAGAAGCTAAGAGCATGGTCGCTAGAGACCAGACGAGACTCAAGTTATTGATTGTGATTGTGGGCAATATAGTGTAACTGAACTTCACGTTCCATGTATAAAATGGGATATTCTTTTCCATGGGCTTTTGTCAAAATTTAATTAACCTGCTTAAACATGCAAAGCACCTGAAACTGTTTGAGTTTCAATAAAGAGCAGCTGTTAATAGTAGAAATCCTCTGTCATCATGGTTTAGACTATGGATAATCCAAAAAAGACATTTTTTTATAAAGATTTTTATTTATTTATTTGACAGAGAGAGATCAGAAGCAGGCAGAGAGGCAGGCAGAGAGAGAGGAAGGGAAGCAGGCTCCCTGCTGAGCAGAGAGTCCGGTGCGGGTCTCGATCCCAGGACCCCAGGATCATGACCTGAGCCAAAGGCAGAGGCCCAACCCACTGAGCCACCCAGGCGCCCCCAAAAAAGACATTTAAAGTACAGAATTGAAGGAGCACTTGGGTGGCTCAATCAGTTGAGCGGCTGACTCTTGATTTAGGTTAAGGTCAAGATCTCAGGGCCCCTGGATCAAGCCCGGCATTGGGCTCCCTGCTCAGTGGGGAGTTTGCTTCAGGTTTCTCTCGCTCCCTCTGCCCCTCTCCCCAGCTTGCGCACACATGAGCACGCACTCTCTCCCTCAAAGCTTAAAAAAAAAAATAGAATCTCTGATACCTATCTCTGTGAAACCCTACATTTAAACTTCAAATTTATACATTTACTTGCTAATCTTTTGATGCAAGACCATTTTTTTTTGGTGCGGATCCCCTGGTTGGGGTTCTATTTTGTTTTCCTTGTACAAACTACATCATCTAGGAGCGAATTTTTAAAATTGTTTTTATTATAATATAATGTATTATTTGCCCCAGGGTTACACGTCTGTGAATCATTGGACTTACACATTTCACAGCACTCACCATAGCACATACCCTCCCCTATGTCCAAACCTAACCACCCTCTCCCTAACCCCCAGCCCCCAGCAATCCCCAGTTTGTTTTGCAAGATTAAGAGTCTCTTATGATTTGTCTCCCTCCCCATCCCATCTTGTTTCCATTTTTCCTCCCTATCCCAAACCCCCTCCTTGCCTCTCAAACTCCTCCTATCAGAGAGATCATATAATTGTCTTTCTCTGATTGACTTATGTTGCTCAGCATAATACTCTCCAGTTCCATCCACATCCTTGCAAATGGCAAGATTTCATTTCTTTTGATGGCTGCATAGTATTCCATTGTATGTATACCACATAAAGACGATCCTGGAGCAATCTGAGGGTGAACTATTTTTAGATTTTCATGATTTTGTCTTTTCATTATTTTACGGTGGTCTCACATCTACTAACTTTTGGAAATACATTTCTTAAGCATTCGGTAGCTTTCTTTTCTTTTTTTTTTTTTTAAGCAGTTGATGGGCTCTGTTGGTTTATTACATTATCATGTGATGCTCGGCCAGCAGCAAGAGTTCAGAACAAATAGAGCTGACTTGGCCAGAGCAGAAGTGGGGTTCATGAGAGAAGAATCTGTTGGCTGCAGACTTCCAGCCTCCCACGGATCTTTGGGTATAAGAAGACCTTGGACTAGCCCACCTCTCAGTGAAGTGGGGGGGTCTGTTATTACTGCACTCAGGAAAGGTGTTATTTAAAAGGCCAGTGGTAGGATTGGGAGGAGGAGCCTCCTGCCCTTTTAAAGTGGGAATACCGAAGGAGACCGTGGGAAGGACGTGGCTTGGCCAGAGCTTGCTTAATTAAGAGAAAAATTTCCAATCAGGGTTGACAATCTGACCCATTTTCTCAAAGGAGGCTGAAAGATTTCACTTGTATGCATGTCCCAGATGCTTCGGAGCCTTCCAGGCTCAGGGTTGGTAATCAAAACAACCACTGGGCTGGAACCGCTGGCTTGCTGGCTGGCCGGCAGTGATGACAGGCTGCCTGCTCCTTCCAGCTTCATGCTGACACTGTGCACTTCGCTGATTTACTGGGGAAACATGCAGGCCACACATGGGCACACACACACACACTTCGTATTTTGAAATACCTGGTAACAAACTCCTGAATGCACTCCTGTGACCATCAAGGGTGATGCCTGTAGTGCAAGCTTCTGGAAGTTGTTTTCTGTACCTGCTGAAGAAGGGGAGGGTTAGTGG
Organism: Neogale vison; assembly: GCF_020171115.1. NCBI lineage: Eukaryota > Metazoa > Chordata > Mammalia > Carnivora > Mustelidae > Neogale > Neogale vison. The sequence goes on from NC_058103.1 coordinate 104,399,820, forward strand.
GCAGAGCTGGGATAGAGGGAGGCTTGTTGCTACACAGAACTTTCTCGCCATTAATGCCCAACATCTTCTGCCCCTGCCTGGCCTCTGGACCCTGCCCTCTGGCATTCTTCTGGTAACAGTCATTGTTGTGAGGGGTTTGGTCTGTGTGTGTGTGTGTGTGTGTGTGTGTGTGTGTGTGTGTGTGACATTGATGCCTTCCAGTGACCAATCATATTTTTGTCCATGAAGTTGCTTACTGATAGTCATAACATGCCGTGGGCTACTGCTTAGATATTTCTTAGACCCTAGGCCTGCTGACTCTTAAGAAATCCAAATTGTTCAGCTACTAGATCCCTGAAATTCCAGAAAATGGGCTTACAACTTTTGTTGATGGAATAACCAGACTTGGTTATTCAAGTGTTAATGTAGCCAGAATCTGGCCTCACCCGCCCTCCCCTCTACTTCGCTAGAGTATTTTAAAGCAAATTCCAGGGAGCCTATTATCTTATCTGTAAGTATTTCAGTATGTTTTTCTGACAAATAAAAAGTTTTTTAAAAAAATTTCTGAAGCTTGGGGCACCTGGGTTGCTCAGTGGGTTAAACCTCTGCCTTTAGCTCAGATCATGGTCGCAGGGTCCTGGGATTGAGCCCCGCTTCGGGCTCTCTGCTTGGCAGGGAGCCTGCTTCCCCCTCTTTCTCTGCCTGCCTCCTTGCCTACTTGTGATCTCTGTCTGTCAAATAAATAAAAATCTTAAAAAAAAAAAAAAAGATTTTTGAATCTGTACAACTGCAAATCTATCCTAACATTTAACAAAATTAACAATAATTCTATAATACCATTTAATACCCAGTCTTTGTTAAATTTCCTCCCAGTGTCTCAAAAATACTGTTTTTACTTAATATCAGAATTTAAGCAAGGCCTACAAATTTTATTTGCTTCATAGAGTTTTAAGGAATATTTTTATTGAGATGCAGTGCGCACACCATATAATTTACCCATTTACAGTGTACAGTTCAGTGTTTTTCCAGGTATTCGCAAGACTGAGCACCCCTCACACAATCTAATTTCAGAGCGCTTTTATCCCTCCTAATAAAAGCCTTGTGTCTCTTAGCAGCCACTCCTCAGTAACCCCACACCCATCCCTGGCCTCTGCAAGTGCTGATCCTAACTATCTCTGTAGATTTGCTTCTTCCTGAACATTTCCTATGGAATGGAAGTCATACAATTTGTGGTCTCTTTCAATGGGCTTCTTTCGCTTAGCACAGGGTTTCTATGTTGGCGTTTATATCCTACGTCATTCATTTTTATTGCTGAGTAATGTTCTGTTGTATGGATCAACTACATTTGACTTCTCCGTTCATCAGTTGATGGGACACTTGAGTTGTCTCTACCTTTTAGCTGTTAGGAATACTACTATGAGGGCGCCTGGGTGGCTCAGTTGTTGAATGTCTGCCTTTGGCTGGGGTTGTGATCCCAGACCCAGTGTCCTGGAATTGAACCCCGCATCCGTCTCCTTGCTCAAATGGGGAGCCTGCTTCTCCCTCTCCCACTCCCCGTGCTTGTGTTCCCTTTCTCGCTATGTCTCTCTCTATCAAATAAACAAATCCTAAAAAAAGAAAGAAAGAAAGAAAGCATTAAAAAAAAAAAAAAGGGAATACTACTATGACATTCAAGTACAAATGTTTGGACATGTCTTCATTTTTCCTGGTTACCTGCCTAGGAGTAGAACTGCTATTTAACATTTTGAGGAAGAACCAGGTTGTTTCCAACAATAGCCGTCCCATTTTATATTCCCCTCAGCAATGCATGACGATTATTCCAATTTCTCCAGATCCTCACCAACACTTGTTCATCTTTTTTTTTTTAATTTTTTTTTAAGATTTTATTTATTTATTTGACAGAGAGAAATCACAAGTAGGCAGAGAGGCAGGCAGAGAGAGAGAGAGGGAAGCAGGCTTCCTGCCGAGCAGAGAGCCGGATGCGGGACTCGATCCCAGGACCCCGAGATCATGACCCGAGCCGAAGGTAGCAGCTCAACCCACTGAGCCATTGTAGCCACCTAAGTGGGTGTGTGGTATTGTACTGTAATTTTTTTCTTTAATTTCCCTGATGGCTTCTGAAGTTAAGCATATTTTCATGTGCTTTTGGCCAATTGTGTATCTTCTTCAGAAAAAATGTTTTTATAGATCCCCTCCCCCATTTTTTAATTGGGTTGTCTTTTCAATTTTAAGTTGTGAAATTGCTTATGTATTCAGGATACAAGTCCCTTACCAGATATTTAATTTGCAATATTTTCTCCCATTCTGTGGGCTGCTTCTTCACTTTCTTGGTCGTGTCACTTGGCGTTCCAAAGTTTTTATTTTGATATAGTCCTACTTTTCTTTTCTTTTGCTGCGTGTGCTTTCGGTATCATATCTTAAGTGTCACCCTGACTCAAGGTCATTAAAGTTTGTTTCTATATTCTAAAAGTTTAACAATTTTAGCTTAAATGTAGGTCTCTGATCCCTTTGGAGTGATTTTTTGCATTCAGTATGAAGTAGAGGGTCCAACTTCATTGCTTTGCTCATGGATATCTAGTTGTCTGGTGCTGGATATCAGCACCATTTGTTGAAAAGACTATTCTTTTCCCATTGAAAACCCATTCCCTTTGCTGAAAATCGCCTGGCTGTAAAGGTTAATTTCGAGACTCTCAATTCTATTCCATTGACCTGTCTACTCTTATATCTGTTCTCTACTGTCTTTATTACTGTAGCTTTGTAGTAAATATGTTTTTTTGAAATTCCATTAACCTCTTACTGTGTCCTCTTTTTCACCTCTACCACAAGCCATTTATTTTGAGGGACCCGCGTGATTTTTATAGAATTACCCTAGTTGGCATTGGGCTGATCGTGTCCAGGTGGTGTCCCTTACTGTGTTCTTCCATCTCTCGTTTCGTAAATAATATTTAGATCTCACATCTTAATTAAATTCAGGTTAAATTATATATTATTCTTTCTTGCTAAGAATACTTCCTGTTACATCAGTTAGGAGGTGTGTGCTGTCTGGTTATCCCACCTTTTTTTTTTTTTTAATTTTATTTATTTATTTGACAGACAGAGATCACAAGTAGGCAGAGAAGCAGGCAGAGAGAGAGAGGAGGAAGCAGGCCCCCTGCTGAGCAAAGAGCCTGACGTGGGGCTCAATCCCAGGACCCTGAGACCATGACCTGGTCATCCCACTTTTATTAATAATAAAATTGATTAAGTGGATTTGAATGAGACCGAACTATCTCCTATAAAGTTCCCCATCAACTTGTCAGTTGTTGGTTTTAGCAGCCACTCTGGTGTGTTTGGAGGAGGTATAAAATGATGATTTTTGGGCTCCTTTTATTCCTTCTGTATTTGTTAGCTTTGTTACTTTCCGTTTAACAGTTGTTCAGTAGGAGTTGGTGCCCTGGCCACCTGTTAACGTGACCAATGATTATTTTAAAGGATCTTTATGAAATTTTTATATGTCTGTGCTTTTACCCATTGTGGTCATCATTCTTTCTGACACTCTAATTGCCCCATCACATGAAATTAACTATATGATCTGTAGGATTTACTTGGAAGTAATCCAGTGCAGGGGATGGTATGAAGGAGTAGATGAGTCAGGAATATCTGTGAATTAAAATTGTTGGAACTGGATGGTGGGCTCATGATATTGTTTGATCTTTCTCCTTTGTATAAGGTTTTTAAAAATCATCTGTTATTGGCTAGTGGTTACCCCTTGATTTCAGTCTAGTGTCATTTTGATAGCTTCTTTGATCTCAGGCATAAGAAACCCCAAGAACATTCAGAGTTAGAATCAGTCACTTCTCCAGGGATCCCTGATTCTTTTTAGTGGGAAACAGTATTTGGAGGCTACCTGATTGAGACCCTGGCAATGCCACCAGATAGGCCTTGTCCTTAGCTTCCTCAGGGGACACACTAAAAAATGTTTTCCAGAAAAAGAATGAATCAGGCATTCAGATCAATGAATTCAAATGAAAGACTACGGGTTTTCATTTAACTTTTTTTTTTGCTTTATTTTGATCTATTTCATGCTAAAAAGTTTGGTTTCTAACAGCTATTTTTACTTTATCCTAATTATATATGACATCCTACTTCTATATAATGTAAAAACCTAATTTTATAGTGTGTGTGTATTTATGTGTTGAGAGGGGAGAAGGTACAGTTTTAAAATAATGCTATCAATATTTAATATGTCCTCTGTGGTTCATTTTATCTTTAAAACATGTCTCACTAGAGATGTATAGTCAAAAGACTGTTTTTCATAGTTATTTGAAATCACTTTTCTTCCTGTGGTTATGCTATCAACTTGATACCCTGTTAAGTCCATTTGTTTCAGTTTGCTTTAGGTTTTTAGATGTTGAATTTCTCCCCTCTTTGTCATTTCAAGTGATTCTAAGGTAGTACTGTAACACAACGGATATCCAGAAGTTTCGTTTGCGTCCTTGTTCCTTCACCCCGTGTTTCCCTTCTTCCCATAGAGAATCATTTTAATTAGTACTAGGTGTATGCTTATATTGTTTTAAAAAATGCATCTACTTTTTAAAGATTTACTTCTGTATTCTAGAGAGAGCCAGTGCATGTGAAAGAGTAGGGGGAAGGAAAGAGAGAGAGGGTCTTTAAGCTGACTCCCCACTGAGCATGAAGCCCGACGTGGGGTTCGATCTCACGACTATGAGATCATGACCTGAGCTGAAACCAAGAATCAGAAGCTTAACCAACTGAGCCACCCGGCACCCCTAAAAATATGTATTAACCATATAAAATGGAAAATGTTTTCCTCCCTGTATCACAAAGGACAGTATACTCTACACTTTGCTGCCTTTGCTTTCCCACTTTACAGTGTATCATGGAAACTCTTTCTTTTTTAACTTTGTTGATTTGATCCTTTGTATCAGACTGGTTTTATATTTGTGTCCTCTTTAAGTATATTATGGGATGTGGCACTCTGTTCCTAATTGTGCCATCAAATACTGGGAGAGTTAGTGACTTTACTGAGTTGTACCGAAAGTCTCTTTTCTTTCCTTTTCATCTTAGAATAAATGGCTTATTTTTATTTTTTTATTTTTGTTCTCTCTCTCAGTCTAAAGGAATTCCTGCCCAAAGAATACATCAAGCAGAGAGGAGCGGAAAAGAGAATATTTCAGGTATTGGAAATGTACAGAACTTTATTATTCTCCTCACTCCCTAACATCGTCTGTTAGTATGAGAGGGGCCTCTGCACGTGCTAGGTTAGTACCCCAACCATGTACTCTGCTTCTGTAATAAATGATTAGTGAGTCCAGAGTGAAGAAGCTGACAAATCTACTTTGGGCAGATTTATTATCTTAATCCATACGTTCTTGCTAAAGGTTACTTAGTCCTTCTGAGAAAAAATGTGCATGCATTTAATTTCAAAGGCATTATCTTGATAGTGTCGGAACAAGGTGATTTGCTCCTAAAATGCACTGAAGAAGTAGCTACAAGTAGCTTCTTTGTCCTGATATTTGTTTTTTGAAGCTTTGAATTTGGAAAATGGTGTCTTTTTAAAATTCAGGGCTTTTTCCCCTAAATGTCAGAGAGTTCTCTCTTCCTGGCAAACACTAAGAAAAGCCCTATCATCAATTCTACCATAAAACAATCACTCCAGTGAATCCAAAATATTAAAGTCTTCTTTGGTATTGAAATGTAAATGCAAGTTGAAGTAGAAATGTCATGTGTTCATGTGTATAAAATGCACACAGTCTTGATTCCAGGTACTCTGATGTGTAGGCATTTCTATACCCTGCTCTTTGGAAAACCATGTCTTTTGGGTGTATGTTAGAATGATACCTCTCCTGGAGAACATTATTTTAGCTCTCATTGAAAGCATTGGTTCTGAACCTTTGGGAATGCGGAGTTCTTCCAAAAGTGGATTACACTTTGGATTCTGGTCTGAATCCAAAGATTCACGGCATGAATTGTTGCCTGTAGGTATAAAATATCTAGAGAGTTTGGGTTCCAGTTTTCATTAGGAAGCCCTCCATCTGAGCTGTCTGTGTGCTCTGGTCCTTGCTGAGCTGGTACATGTGTCACAAAGGGGTCTTGGACACAAACATCAGTGACCCATCATTCGTAGTGACTGTGTGTGCCATATATTGTAAGCACCTCTACCAAGTCCACGTGCTGGCAGAGCTGCGATAACGGGTCCTTGCTGCTGTCACTTGTAGGAGCATAAGAACTGTGGAGAGATGAGCGAAATAGAAGCCAAGGTCAAGTATGTCAAACTCGCCCGATCCCTCCGGACATACGGTGTGTCCTTTTTCCTGGTGAAGGTAAGTTGGGCAGGGTGCAGGGTGCAGAGGGTTGTTGGCGGGCAAGCTTGCTTTGTGGTCCCAAGACCCCTAGCATTTGCAGAGGTAACATCTGGCCAGTGGTCACCTGAGTTTAGCCCATGGGGCAGACCCGAAGTGTGTAAGCTGTAAGGCTAGTGAGTGAGCCTGGCTGCCTGTGGGCCTCCAGGCACTTGTGTCTTGGCCTGGTACACTGCAGTGCTATAAGGTCACTGAAGGAGTACATTTATGTCTACTTGTTATCACTTTACTTTGAAAATGTCTCACTTAAGATTACTAAGAGTGCCCTGGACTAAGTGAAGGCTGTTGATCTCTACATACCGACTGAATTAATGTAGTAAACAGGGTACTTTGTATACTTTCAGGTGGGCTTTGGGATTTTCTGTGGCCTTCAGATCTGATTTCATGGGAATTGCTTGCCATCCTACTAGAAGGAAAGAGGCGGGTCTTTGAAATTCAAGACTGAGGCCCTCTACGGGTGTGTTCTTAGGTGGACTGATAAACTTTTTGTGGAGTCTGACCTCACATATTCTTCTTTTTTTTTTTTTTTTAAATTTCTTTTCAGTGTAACAGTATTCATTGTTTTGGCACCACACCCAGTGCTCCATGCAATCTGTGCCCTCCCCAATACCCACTACCTGGCTCCCCCAGCCTCCCACCCCCTGCCCCTTCAAAACCCTCAGGTTGTTTTTCAGAGTCCATAGTCTCTCATGGTTCACCTCCCCTTCCAATTTCCCTCAGCTCCCTTCTGAAGGGAGCTGACCTCACATATTCTATTAGTCGTCTCACTAATAGGTTTCATTGATTGCCATTTGTTTTGCTGTGACTCTTGGCTTCCTGCCTCTTGCTCTTGGCCCTGGAAGAAAACTACACCATGTGAAGTTTCTCATGTTGCTTGAGGCAAAGGAGACTGTTACCAGCTGTGGGGCAGCTGCCCCCAGGAACAGACGTCCCAAGGACCAAGTCAGGGTCCTTTAAGAAACGCACTTTCCTCACTGCTAAAGAGAACCAAAGAAGAATAAAGTTACACTGTCCTCTAGGATGTTTGGGGGTAGAGACGCTTTTTTTGACTATACTAATTGGAGAAAGCTGCTTCATTGGGGGTGAGGAGCAACAAAGATGTTACACTGGAGAAGGGGAAACACTTCTTACCGAGGACTTACTTAAACGAGACAGCCCTTGGTCTTTTACCCCAGAATGCTGAGGCCCTTGCAAATGATGAAAGCATAGGTGAATCACTTTGTTTTTCAGAAAATCATATAGAAGTTGAATTTTTCATATTTAGTGTGAGTTTTAAACTGTCAGTGAATTTTTTCCTGGGGCTGATGCATTGTAGGTATGAATGGCTCCATTTCCCTGAAGTGACTCTGCTGTCTTAGCTGAGGTGAGCCCATCTGACCTGTAGTCACCTACATCCTACTTCATCCTGCTAACTCCCCTATCCTCACCATGAGCAGATGGCGAGTTCTGCTTGTTTTAGAAGAAAAAGTTGCTTTTCATTTATTATTCTGAAGAACAGTAGATGGCAGATGAGTTCCAATACCTCATAGGGACAAAGGTAAAACAAATTTCGAGCATGTCCAGTGCTTCGATCTCAGTTTCCATGCTTTCTTGAGGTTTTCTATAATCTTTTATGTATGAAATTCATTCTTGTTTTCATGTTGTTTTCCATCAACCCCATCACACTTGATACAGTCAGTTTCAGTGATGTGCATATAAGTCAATAAATTTAGGAAAATACATAGCACACAGCAAACTAAATGTAGTTATGAAAAACGCTTGAACAGCAAGATCCAGAAAAAAAATAAAATGTTCTCCAAGGCTAATTTAGGGCCAGAGAAAAATCTGGCTATGGCTAGAGTAATTAGAGGTAGAACACAGATCTTCTGGTTATTGCAAGGTCTTGTAGATTTGGTTAAATGAAAACTTCTTTCACAAAAGTATTTAAGACAAAATAAGAAAGTAGTGGAAATTTTCATCCTTCATTCCTCTCTCCCTTCCTTTCTCCTTTTCTTCATTTCAAGTCTTTTTTTTTTTTTTAAAGATTTTATTTATTTATTTATTTATTTATTTGTCAGAGAGAGAGCGAGCGTACACAAGCAGGCAGAGTGGCAGGCAGAGGGAGAGAGAGAAGCAGGCTCCCTGCGGAGCAAGGAGCCTGATTCAGGACTCAATTCCAGGACTCTGGGATCATGGCCTGAGCCAAAGGCAACAGCTTAACCAACTGAGCCACCTGGGCATCCCTATTTTTTTTTTTTTTTAACTTACATGCCTTTGAAGAAAGGCCAGGATCAACTTTAGTATACATGTTAGGTATTCAGATTTTGATTTTCTTTAGTTTTATTTTTTGTCACTTTATGGAATTGAGCACACTGCCCACTTTAATTTTTTGCCCAGTGGTCTTATTCATATACGTTTTATTTTAGAATTTATTTTGATAGGGACACATGGCTGGCTCATTTGGTTGAACATCTGAATCTTGATCTCAGCTCAGGTTATGAGATTGAGCTCCATGCTGGGCTAGAGCCTGCTTAGGATTCTCTGTCTCCTTCTCCCTCTGCCCCCCACTCATGCATTCACATGTTTGCTCTCTCAAAAAAGAAAATTGATTTTGATAAATAGTTTGTATGACTGCAGTTGTATTATTTTCCAAGTAGGACAGTTGAGAATTCAGGAGTAATTTAATACTATGGACTAATGAACCTTGTAAATCAGATCAATAGGTCAAATAAGATGGCTTCATATACAGTGAACTATCTGGAAAAGAAAGACAGAAAACAACTCCATCTATAATAGTATCAAAAACAATAAATTACTTAGGAATAAATTTAATCAAGCACATAAAAGATCTATATACTAAAAACTTTTAGACACTGGTAAAAGAAATTAAAGACAATACAAATAAATGGAAAGCTATCCCATGTTCATGGATTAGAAGAGCTAATATTATTAAATGGTCCATTCGCTTAGCATAATTTTCAGCCTCCAGATCTCTGTACATGCTATAACAATATATAGTCATTTTAACTTTTAGGTTTATTTTTAAATTGAGTAAATTGTTCAAGTACAAGATATATGTCAACAACATGAAAAAACAGTTTGTGTATATTGGTAAGTGCAGTCATTTAGAATAGATGATGAAAAGAGATCCTATGCAGAACAGCAGAAATGCACAAAAATTGTATGGCTTAAGGGATAATAAGTTTTTTTAAAGGCATAAGTAACATATTTCTCTAAAACCCTAACCTAAACATACCATACCATTGAATTGTGGAGGAGTTTCATTGGCATCATTTAGGAAGTTAAAAGTGAGTGATTCTAGCTTCTCATTCACTACTTCTATAGAAGTGTTAGAAATTTTCTATAGAAGCTGTTAGAAATTTAAGTAAGTCATTGAAATTATAATTTCTGAAACACTTAGATATTGATATTGAATACACTTAATCATACCACATGGCCTTAGGATTAATCATATATAGTCTCAGAGTAGTTAGATATATTTACAGGCACTTATATCATATTTTTTTCCATATCCATGAAAACACTGACCTAATATTCAGAGTATTTTACTTTGTTGTTAAAAAGAAAGTGCTTGGGGATTGGAGTCAGGAAGATTGGCCTGTCATCCAGGATGGTGACACCCCTATGTGGGAAATAACAGAAACTCCTATAACTTTGAGAGATATCCATAACCCCCCTCAGCCTCAGTTTCTTCATCTGGAAAGTGGGAGTGATAATGCCTTACAGAGCTCTAGTGAAGATTAAATGAGATAATATATGTAAAGAAATGTGGACCCTGGTGAGGGGTGACTGGGTGGCTCAGTCAGTTAAGGGTCTGCCTTTGGCTCAGGTCATGATCTTAGGGTCTTGGGATTGAGCCTCCCTCTCATAGGAAAACTGCTTCTTGCTCTCTTCCCTGCTTGTGCTCTCTCTCCCTCTCTCTCTCAAATAAATAAATAAAATCTTAAAGAAAAAATGTGGTGCCTGAAAAATAAGGCTATTTGATTACTTTTGGATTATCTCTTAACCCTTCTCACATCTCCGTAATCCCCGGCTCCTGAGTCTTTCATCCTGTAATTGCCTTTTCGCACCCATGGTGTAGTGCAAGAGTTGGCAAACTCTAGTACTCTAGCAAACTCAAGTAAAAGATTAAATGGTATCTTGGGCTTTACAGGCCATACTATTCATCTCTGCCCATGTGGCCTAAAAGCAACCATAGGCAATACGTAAATGAACAAGCATGGTTAGGTTCCTATAAAGCTTAATTGATAGGCTCTGAAATTTCAATTCCATATAATTTTCACATGTCACATAGTGACATAGTGACATTAATCCTCTTGTGGATTTTGGGGGTATTTTTCCCCCAACCACTTAAAAATGGAAAATTCACTCTTAGCTGTCAGGCCACAAAAAAGCAGGCAAAAAGCTGGGGTTAGCACTGGCTTTAGTTTGCTGATTCTAATATAGAGAATGTCTATATGCCATTTAATGAATCCACAGGGAATGGCTTTATGTGGCAGTATTCCCAATGCCTAAGAACATAAGCTTTAAAAAGAAACACCTAGATTTGGATTTTGGCTTTGCCACTTAGTTTTACCTTAGATAAGTTACTTTACCTTTTGTCTATGCATGTTTGCTCACCTATAAAATTGTGCCTTTTTTTGAGGTTTAAATAAGATCATAGAGAAAAGTGGACTGTGGCATGTAAGAGCCTAATGAATGGAAGCTGTAAATGTCTACAGTCTTCCTCCTAGAGTGACTTCTTTTGCATTTTACCTTGATACCCTAACCAAAACCCCATAAGCAATGGTAAGCCATTTCCCATGGCCTGGAAAGGATCTTGTTCACACCAGGAAATTCTTGTGTAAATCTTCTTCCTCATTTATAAATTTGTTTTTTAACTTTCCCTGTAGCCACAGCCAGAGCTCTGAGATGTAATATACCTGGTGAGCTGACCCTCTTCTCTCCTTAACTACAGAAGCATCACAGAGGGCATTTGGAACCTCTCAGAACTCTAAGTTGAATAGATGACCAGTTTTAGAGAAAAATGGCTAATGAACAGGCTCTTTAACACCATTTTGCTCTTTTTTTTTTTTTAAGTTTTATTTATTTAAAGGACCTCTCCACCTGGTGTGGAGCTTGAATCCACTACCCCGAGATCAAGAGCCACGTGCTCCTCCGACTGAGCCAGCCTGGTGCCCCTAACACCATTTTGCTCGTAACCAGCCATCCCTTTCTGCCGTGCCCCTGAGAGAAATAAGTGTACTGATCACACAGCAGAGTAAGCAAGCCCACACTTTGACACCAAGCCAAGGTAGAATTCCAGTGAGCACAGCTGCATCACAGGCTTAGGCCACGTCAAAGTCAGGGGCCTCGAGCCAGAGCATGCAAGAGTGCAACCCACCTGCATCCCTTCACTCAATTCTCAATCTCCCATGTAAGACACAGGTGACCTGTGTAATCTGCCAGTCTCCCCGCATGGGAGAAGAGCTGGGAAGAAAGCAGGCTTGACCCCAGCCAGCCGCCAGTTTTGGGGGGGGTTTTTTGGTTTGTTTTTATATTTATTTCTTTAAATTCAATTAGCCAACATATAGTACACCTATATTTTTACATTTATTTATTTAAATTTTTTTCATTTTTACATTTATTTATTTAAATTCAGTTAGCCAGCATATAGTACATCATGTGGTATTGAGTGATTCATTAGTTGTGTACAATATGCAGTGCTCATCATGTCGCGTTCCCTCCTCAGTGCCCATCACGTGGCTACCCCATCCCCTAACCACCACCACCCCCGCCTTTTGCAGCCCTCAGTTTGCTTCTCCGAGTCAAGAGTGGGTCTTGGCCTGAAGCCACAGTGATGGCTGAGATGTGCTTGAAAGAGAAGGGGCGGGGCTTGTTAATGAAGCCTGCCTTCTCTCGGTAGAATGCATTCCTTCTCAGGCCTCTAAATTATGCAAGCTCAAGACATCTTCCAAACAAAACCAACCTAATGAGGACCACCTGGAAAGAAATTTCTGCAGCATGGCAGCAGCTACAGCCTCTGTGTGTGTCTGTGCTTGAGAGACAGGACTTTGCGGGGCCTGCCTAGCCTGCTTGCTTAGCTGGAGAGAAAAGGACGCTGGTCTCTGTAGTGGCAAGTCTGGGTGTAGGGTGGATTGAGCTGTGTGGGATATGGGGAGAAAAAGGAAACTTCTCCAAGCATGCAGGCTCTCCCACTGTGGGTCTAAGGCAGGTCTTGGGGGAAGAACCAGTGTGGCTCACCCCAAGCTGAGCCTTTCACTCTTCTGACTTTCTCCTGCTGCTCTGCATTTTGTGGGTAGGCCCTGAAATCATCTGATTGGGAGATCCCAATCATGTGGTCTCCCTTGCTGGGTTGCAGCATATTCTGCATTTCTTCTGCCCTCCTCTGCCTAATCCTGCTCTTCTGATGGAATGCTCACTGTATGTTGTTAGCATGTTCCCCATGACTCCCTCTCCTGTCCAGAATGAGCTCGGCACGAGCCAGGGCAATCCATCACAGTTCTGTGTTCCCGCACCCCAAAGCCCCCCGTCCATCGGGAGGTGCAGGTGGAAAAGGCTGAAGGCAACAGCTGCAAACCTTATTTTATTTCAGATCCCCTTCGGGGTCCCAGCAGCTGGGCTCGTGCCAGCGCAGTGTGGCTAACTGCCTAGAACCTCTTCGCCTCAGTCTCTGTGTGGCTTCTGAAGGCAAGGTAGACTCGCCATCATTGTCCACCTTGATTTCATTGCTTTCACCTCTTGCAGAACCGGCCTCTCTTTACAAAGAATCTGATGTTTCCCAGTGGTTTTTTTAAGGACTGGGAGGTTCTTCCACTGCCGTATTCCCCTTGTCAGACACCCACACAGATTTCCGATCCTGTTCTCTCCTCCTCCTGGGAGGAAGCTGGAGATGTGCCCTGACCTTGACCGTTGAATGACTTATGAACTGCCCATGGGAGCTCCCAGAGATTTTTGTCTTCTCTGATTGCTTTCACCAGAGAAGAGTACACGGTGGTAGACAGTCTGCTTTTGAAGTTAGAGCCATTTTTGAGCTACTCGAATTTGTGTTCCAGTCATGGCTTTACCACTCACTACTGTTTGCCTTGGATGAGTTGCTGGTCTCTTCATTTGCAAAATGGGGATGATGATACCAACATTTGAAGGATGTTCTGAAACTTACTAGATAATATTTATTAAATACCTAGCACATTTGCTTTATTTTAAAATTGCCTATCCCTATGTATACATACATGATTTGTGTTTGCTAATTTGTATGTATTGCCCTCTGAGAATAGTAATTTAGGCATTGCTGGGTTTCAGCAAATATTTGGGAAGTTCTTTTTTTTCCCTGATAACATTAGAAATAGTTTGGTTTTTTTTTTGTTTTTGTTTTTTGTCTTTTAAAGAAAGGGAGAGAAAGAGAAAAGGGGAGAGGAGCAGAGTGAGAGGGAAAGAGAGAATCTTAAGCAGGTTTCATACCCAGCACGGAGCCTGACATACGACTCAATCTCACAATGCGGAGATCATGACCGGAGTTGAAATGAAGAGTTGAATGCTTTAACTGAGCCACCCAGGCACCCCTGAAATAGATTTTTTGTTTTGTTTTATTTATTTATTTAGTTAGTTAGTTAGTTGACAGACAGAGATCACAAGTAGGAAGAGAGGCAGGCAGAGACAGAGAGAGAGGGAAGCAGGCTCCCCGCTGAGCACAGAGCCCGGGATCATGACCTGAACCAAAGGCAGAGGCCTTAACCCATTGAGCCACCCAGGCACCCCCAGAAATAGATTTTTTAAGTAAAGTCTGGTGAATAAGGAAAACCACAAGAAAATAATACAAATCACTTGAGGTGATCATTGTCACCATTTTATCATGTAATGAAATTTTTATTTCTAAAGATCTTGTTTTGAATTTTATTTAAAAATTTCATTTTTAAAATTTTATTTCATGTAGGGTTAAGCTATACAAATGGTTTTTATTTTTATTTTATGTTATATTGCAAATCTGTTGCCTTGAATTCAATTGTTTTCCAATCATATGGTTTTTAATGGTTCTAGAATCATCTGTTATATGGGTATAAGAACTCCCCTGTGGTTGAAAATTTTGGTTGTTTCCAGTTTTTCGCTATGATAACTGTAGTTACATATAATCTTCTCACATTGAGAACTTCTTTTTGAGTAAATTGTTTTTATTAAAATTCAGTTAGCCAACACATAACACATCATTAGTTTCAGGTGTGAGTGTTTAATAATTCATCAGTTGCATATAAACACCCAGTGCTCATCACTTCATGTGCCCTCCTTAATGCCCATTTGAATAACTCTCTAAAAACAATCTGTGTCAAAAGGGGGAACATATTTTTTTTTTTAAGATTTTATTTACTTATTTGAGAGAGAGGAAGAGCACAGAGGGAGAGTGAGAGGGAGAAGCAGACTCCCTGCTGAGTGGAGAGCCTGACGGGGAACTCCATCCTAGGACCCTGAGATCACTACCCGAGCCAAAGGCAGATACCTAACTGACTGAGGCACCCAGGCACCCAAAAGGGGGAACATTTTTATAGCTTTGGACCAATATCGGTGCATTTTCTTCCATAAAGGTTTTGTCACATTAAATTCCCATTTATAGTGATTCTCTTTCATACCTTCTTCACTTCTGAGTATTAATTTAAAAAAAAAAAACCTCCATTTTAGTAAGTGAAAACTTAATCTAATTGCTTGTTTCTTACTTGATTTTTTTCTCCTTCTTGTTTTAATTTTTTTTCTTAAGTTTTTATTTAATCACCAGGTGTTATTCGCAGTAAGTGCATTCCTTCATCCTCATCACCTACTGCACCTGTCCTCCCACCCAGCTACCCTCTGGTAACCATCAATTTGTTCCCTATACTTGAGTCTTTTGCTTGGTTCGTCTCTTTTTTCCCCCTTGCTCATTTGTTTCTTAAAATTCCACATAGGAGTGAAATCATTTAGCGTAATACTCTCTAGTTCCATCCTTGTCATTGCAAATAGTAAGATTTTGTTGCTTTTTATAGCTGAATAATATTCCAGTATGTGTCAGTGTGTGTGTGTATACACACATACATGACATCTTCTTTATCCATTCATCAGCAGATGGACACTTGGGCTGTTGCCTTATCTAGGCTTTGGAAATAATACCGGTATAAACATAGGTGTATATGTATCCCTTTGAATTAGTGTTTTTGTATTCTTTGGACAAATACCCAGTGGTACAATTGCTGGATCTTAGGGTAGTTCTCTTTTTAAATTTTTGAGGAATCTCCATACTGTTTTCCACAGTGGCTGTACCAATTTGCATTCCCACCAACAGTGTTATTTTTTTCTGTACATCCTTGCCAGCACTTGTTGTGTCTTGTGTTTTTGATTTTAACCATTCTGACTGCTGGGATGTGATATTTCATTATAGTTTTTTATTTGCTTTTTCCTAATAATTAGGGATGATGAGCATCTTTTCAAGTGTCTGTGGGCCATCTGTATGTCTTCTTTGGAGAACTGTCTATTCATGTCTTCTGCCCATTTATAACTGGATTATTTGGGGGGTTGTTGAGTTTTATAAATTATTTCTATATTTTGGATACTAACCCTTTATCAGATATGTCATTGGCAAATATTTTCTCCCATTCCATGGATTGTCTTTTCGTTTTGTTGATTGTTTTCCTTCGCTGTGCAGAAGCTTTTTATTTTGCTGTAGTCCCAGTAGTTTATAGTTGTTTTTGTTTCCCTTGCCTCAGGAGAAAAAAGTTACTATGGCCAATGTCAGAGAAATTATTACCTGTACTGTCTTCTAGAATATTTGTGGTTTCAGGTCTCACATTTAGGTCTTTAATCCACGGTGAATTAATTTTTGTGGATGGTGTAAGAAAGTTTCATTCTTTGGCATGTTGTTGCCCTCTTTTCCCAACACCATTTATTAAAGAGACTGTCTTTTTCCCATTGGCTATTCTTTCCTGCTTTGTTGAAGATTAGTTGACCATATAATTGTGGGTTTATTTCTGGATTTTCTATTCTATTCCACTGATCTGTGTGTTTGTTTTTAATGCCAGTACCGTACTGTTTTAGTTACTACAGCTTTGTAATAAAACCTGAAGTTCAGAATTGTAATTCTTCTATCTTTGCTTTGCTTTGGGTATTTGGGGTCTTTTGTGGTTCCATACAAATTTTGGGATTGTTTGTCCTAGCTCTAAAAAAATGCTGTTGGTATTTTTATAGGGATTGCATTAAATGTATAAATAGCTTTAGGGAGTAGAGACATTTTAACACTATCTTTTCTTCCAATACATGAGCATGGAATATTTTTCCATTTCTTTGTGTCTTCAATTTAGGTATTTAACTTCTTTGGTTAGGTTTATTTTTGGTATTTTATTATTTTTGGTGCAACTGTAAATGAGATTGTTTTCTTAATTTCTCTTTGTACTGCTTTATTATTGGCATAGAAAAATGCAGTGTATTTCTCTACATTGAGTTTGTATCCTACAACTTTAATGAATTTATCAGTCTAGTAGTTTTTTGGTAGTCTTTCAGGTTTTCTATGTAGAGTATCTTGCAATCTGCAAATAGTGAAAATTCTTCTTCTTTACTGGTTTAGGAGCCTTTTATTTCTTTTTGTTGTCTGATTGTGGCTCAGACTTCCACTACATTTTGAACAAAATTGATGAGGGTGGACATCCTTGTCTTTTTCCTGACCCTACGGGGAAGTCTTTTATTTTTTCCCCATTGAGGATGATATTAGCTGTGGGTTTTTCATAAATGGTCTTCATTTTGTTGAGGTATGTTTCCTCTAAACTTGTTTTTTTGAGGGTTTTTATCATGAATGGATATTGTATTTTATCACATGCTTTTTCTGCATCTATTGAAAGGATCATGTGGTTGTTACCCTTTCTTTATTGATGTGATGTATCATGTTGATTGATTTGCAATTACCAAACCACCCTTGCAGCCCAGGAATAAATCTCACTTGATTACAGGGAATTTTTGTAATGTATTGCTGTTTTTGGTTTGCTAATATTTTGTTGAGGATTTTTGCATCAGTGTTCTTCAGAGATACTGACCTGTAGTTGTCCTCTTTTGTGGTGTCTTTATCTGGTTTTGGTATCAGGGTAATGCTGGACTCATAGAATGGATTTTGAAGCTTTCCTTCCTTTTCTATTTTATGTTTGTTTTATTTTGTTTTTTGAGTAATTTGAGAAGTATAGGTATTACTTTCTTTAAATGTTTGGTAGCATTCGCTTGTGAAACCATCTGGTCTTAGACTTGGGTTTGTTGGGAGTTTTTTGATTATTGATTCAATTTCTTTGCTAATTATGGGTGTGTTTAGATTTTCTGTTTCTTCCTGTTTCAGTTTTGGTAGTTTTGGTTTCTAGGAATTTATCCATTCCTTCTAGATTGTCCAATTTATTGACATAGTTTTTCATAATATTCTTTTTTTTAAAAAGATTTTATTATTTGAGAGAGAGTTGGGACAGAGGGACAATGAGCGCAGAGCCTGATTTGGGGCTCCATGCCAGGACCCTGAGATCATGGACCTGAGACCAAGTTGGATGCTTAACTGACTGAGCCACCAAGGCATCCCTCATAATATTCTTCTACAATTGTTCATATGTCTGTGACATTGATTGTTACTTCTCCTTTCTCATTTGTGATTTTATTTATTTGAGTCCTTTCTCCATTTTTCTTGATGAATCTCACTAGCAGTTTATCAATTTTACTGATTTTTTTTTTTTTTCAAAGAACCAGCTCCTGGTTTCATTGATTTGTTCTGGTTTTTTTTTTTTTTTTTTCTATATCCTTTTCTGGTTTAATCTTTATTATTTCCTTCCTTCTGCTGGTTTTAGGTTTTGTTTGTTTTCCTTTTTCTAGCTCCTTCAGGTGTAAGGGTTAGGTTGTTTGAGACTTTTTTTGCTTTTTAAGGTACATGTATGCTGTTCTACACTTCCCTCTTAGAGCCACTTTTCCTGCATACCAAGGATTTTGAACCATTGCATTTTCATTTTCATTTGCTTCCATGTACATTTTTATTTCTTCTTTAATTTCCTGGCTGATGTATTCATTGTTTACTAGTATGTTATTTAACCTCCATGTATTTGTGGTCTTTCCAGAGTTTTCCTTGTGGTTGACTTTAAGTTTCACAGCATTGTGGTCAAAAAAGATGCATGGTATGACTTTGATCATCTTGAACTTGTTGAGGCTTGTTTTGTGGCCAAATATGTGACCTGTTCTGAAGAATGTTCCATGTGCCTTTGAAAAAAATGTGTATTTTGCTGTTTTAGGGTGGGATATTATGAATATTTGTTAAATCCATCTGGTCCAGTATGTCATTCAAAGCCATTGTTTCCTTGTTGATTTTCTATTTAGGTGATCTGTCCATTGATATAAGTGGGGTGTTAAAGTCCCCTCCTATTATTGTATCATTATCATTTAGTTCCTTTATGTTTGTTATTAATGCCTTATGTATTTAGGTATTCCTGTTAGGTGCACAAATATTTATAATTGTTAGATCTTCTTGTTGGATTGTCCCCTATATTACTATGTAGTCTCCTTCTTTGTCTCTTATTTCAGCCTTTGTTTTAACTTCTGTTTTGTCTGATATAAGTACTGGTATTCTTGCTTTGTTTTGACATCCAAGTGCATGGTAAATGTTTCTTCATCTCCTCTTTTTCATTTTGCAAGTGTCTTTAGGTCTAAAATGAGTCCCTTGTAGGCAGCATATAAATGGATCTCGGTTTTTTTTATCCTTTATTTCTCACTGTGTCTTTTGATTGGAGCATTTAGTTCATTTACAATCAAGGTAATTCTTAACCAGATACGTATTTATTGCCATTTTATCACTTGTTTGTTTTTGTTTTTGTTGTTGTTATTTCTGAAGATTTACTCTGATCCTTTCTTGCCTTTCTTTAATGCTTTGCCGGTTTTCTTTTCTCTGGTGATACATTTGGAGTTCTTTCTCTTTATTCTTAGCATATTTATTAGTGGTTTTTGATTTGTGTTGCCATTAGGTTTGTATTTAACCTCTTCTGGATATAGCAGTCTATATTAAGTTCATGGTCATTTAAGTTTGAACCCATTCTTCATTCTTCTCCTTCCCATGTAAAATATGGTGTCCTATTTTATGTACTTTTGTTTTGTAAGCTCCTTGACTGATTTTTTACAGAAATACTCATTTTTAACACTTTGTGTTTCCTACCTTTATACTGTCATTTTTGGTCTTTCATTTCCACTCAGAGAATCCTTTTTAATATTTCTTGCAGGGCTAGTTTAGTGATCATGAACTCCTTTATTCTTTGTTGGCCTGGGAAACTCTTTATTTTCCTTCTATTCTGAATGGTAGTCTTGCTGGATAGAGCATTCCGGGCTATAGGTTTTCCCCATTCAGCACATTGAAGATATCATGTCACTCCTTTCTGGCTTGGAAAGTTTCTGCTGAAAAATCTGCAGGTTTCCTTTGTATGTAACTATCTTCTTTGGTCTTGCTGCTTTTAATAGTCTTTCTTATTCACTATATTTTGCCATTTTAATTATAATATGTCTTGGTGTAGATCTGCTTTTTGTTGATTTTGTTGAGGATCCTCTGTTCCTCCTGGGTCTGTGAATCTGTTTCCGTCCCCCAGAGTAGGGAAGTTTTCAGCTATTATTCCTTCAGATAAATTCTCTGCCCTTTTTTCTCTTTTCCTGGGATCCCTATAATGTGAATGTTATTATGTTTGATGGAGTCACTGAGTTCTCTCAGTCTGTTCTCATTTGCATAATTCTTTTTTTTTTTCTCTGTTGTTCAGTTTGATCACTTTCCATTACTCTGTTTTCTAGGTCCAGCCTGCTGTTCATTCTGTCAAGCTTATTTCTCATTTTGTTATTTGAGCCTTTGATCTCTGCTATATTACCCTTCGTCTCTGTGTTGATAGTCTCACTGATATTGTCCACTCTTCTCTCATGTCCACTGAGTATCCTTATGCTCATTGCTTTAAATTCTCTATCAGGCATATTACTTTTATCTGTTTTCTTTAGATCTCTGGCTATGACCTTTTCCTATTCTTGCATTTGGGATGAATTATTCTGTCTTCTCATTTTATCTGTCTCTATGCCTGTTTCTGCTTGTTAGGAATGTCAATTATATCTCCTATTCTTGAGGGTAATGGCTTTATGAAGAAGAGGTCCTGTAATGCTCTGCATTATAGTGTCCTCTGTTTCCCAGGGCCTGGTGCTTCCAAGAGTATCTCCAAATGTGTGCACTCTGCTGTTGTGTCCTGGCCACTTTGTACTACAGGCCAGTTGTCTGCCGAGGCTCTCTTTGCCTGTTGTGGGCAATGTTTGGTCCTTCGAGTGATTGTGGCATATTTTAACTAGGTGTGCTCTGATCTGCTTGGTTTTTGTTTTTGTTTTTGTTTTTTAAGATTCTATTTATTCATTTGAGGGAGAGTGAGAGAGAGTATGAGGGAGGAGAAGGTCAGAGGGAGAAGCAGACTTACCAGAGCTGGGAGCCCAATGCGGGACTTGATCCCAGGAATCCGGGAACATGACCTGAGCTGAAGGCAGTGGCTTAACCAACTGAGCCACCCGGGCACCCTCTGATCTGCTTGTTAAATGATACCTGTCATCACCACCACTAAAACCAGGGCCCCGCAAAACTCCCAGGTCAGGAGACATGGTGTGAACAAATGTTTGCATCTGTCTTCTGGGGCAAGGGACCTACTGTGCTGGGTCTGAAGCAAGTGTTACTGGGAAGGCCAGTTCCACCAATATGTGGGGTGTGTGGAGGGAGGGAGCTGGGCTTGCTGTAAGCAAGTTAGGTAGCAAGTATTGATGCTGCATTGGGTTCCCACAGGTGACACTGTGCTTATGCTGAGTGGCATGGGAAATGGTATCAGGCAATTCTTTTGTTCCCCTAGGGGTGTCTCTGGGGTGTGCTCTGAAATGAGCAACTAACTTCCCCACTGTGTACCGCAGCTATTCCCATGCTGTATGTCCCTGGGCTTTTTGCCATGCCTTCTCTCCAAGATCAGCCCAGTGCCCTTGAGACTCTTCCATCCACTCCCATCGATCTTTAAAGCTCTGGGCTTTAAGCTGCACTAGTTGCAAAACTCGGGAAATTTGGCCCCTTGCTCTTTCCAAGTCAGTTGCTATGGGGATTCTTATTCCTATGTGGTCCCCTCTGTGCTAGTCTATCTCACTCTTCTCTGCCATCACCCCTTCTTTCCAGCACAACAAACATGATCTCTTTCTCTTCCAAGCTGCATCTCCACACTTCCTACCTTCTTTTGTGGCCTCTTCTCTACTTTTACATGTGGAGTTTGTTCTGCCAGTCTTCAGGTCAATTTTGGGTGTATTTATGATGATCTGATAGTTACCTACTTGTATTTGTGGGATGAGGCAAGCCTAGGGTCCTCCTACTTCGCTACCATCTTCTCTTGCCCCCTGTCCAATGAAAGTGTACTTCATTATTTTAAACACATTTTCTTCTTCTTCTTCTTTTTTTTTTTTTAGATTTTATTTATTTATTTTGACAGAGAGAGATCACAAGTAGGCAGAGAGGCAGGCAGAGAGAGGAAGAAGCAGGCTCCCCGCTGAGCAGAGAGCCGGACGTGGGGCCTGATCCCAAAATGCTGAGACCATGACCCGAGCCAAAGGCAGAGGCTTTAACCCACTGAGCCACCCAGGCGCCCCAAACACATTTTCTATTTATATTCTTTGCCAGTCATTTTTGTCGGTCTATGATAAACTTTCACATATGCAGTATATAAAGTCTTTCACTATTGTAATTGTTGTAACTATCGATCCCTAGTCATTTGCTTTTTTTATTATGTTAGTCGTTTGCTTTTCAATTTTGTTTACAGCGAGATTTCTTTCTTCATCTCCTATTTTCTCTCTGCTTTTTAGATGTATCAAAGTCTGTGTATTTGTAGTTAAAGATGTTGATCTTTCTCTATATGAATTTTATTTTATTGTTTGTGCTTAGAAGTCATTTCCCTCCTAGGAATCACAAAAATACCCACCTATATATTCTTTCTAAATTACTAATCTCTCTTAAATTTGTTTTGGCATGATTACTTTATTTTAATAGGCATGATTACTATTTTATTTTAATAGGCATGATTTGATTTTATTTTAATAGGCATTATTTTAATTTTTTTATTTTAATTTATTTTAATAGGCATGATTACTATTAAATTATTAAAGCAAATCATAAAAGGCTTTTTCAGAGTCAGTAGATACACATACAGATACCAAAACAAAGAATTCAAATGAAAATATATTTGGGAGATATAAAAAAAGGTCTGTGTCTCTTTTAATGAGAAGATTCTACTTTGGCAGAGCTTTAGTTAATGCTTAAATAGCTTCTATGCCATATTTAAATTGCACATTAAACCTTTTTTGTAATTCACTGAGTTGGCTACTAGAAGTGATAATATTTGGAATTCATCTTAACTTCTATTTCTCTGGATATCTTCTCAGTGCTGTCCCTTCGATCCATCACAGTCCATTTTTGGAGCAATCTGCCCTCCTAAACAGCATCTCTTTTCAGGAAGGGTGCCTTTGTGGATCTTTCCAGCCTTCTGATGTCCCTGTTTTCGTTTCCGTGTCTTTAGTTTAGTGCGTCATTCACCAAGTCCCCAAACCTTGGTTTTCCAGTAGTCCTATTTTGAAACATAGTAAATGTAGGTGACCTCAGGTAAGACATCATGAGATCTCTCTTGACTTGGCAAAATCAAATGTATTCAGAGGAAGAGCACTAACCCTTGGTATTTCCTGTTTCAGGAAAAGATGAAGGGCAAGAACAAGCTGGTGCCTCGCCTGCTGGGCATCACCAAGGACTCCGTGATGCGTGTGGATGAGAAGACCAAGGAAGTGCTGCAGGAGTGGCCACTCACCACAGTTAAGCGCTGGGCAGCCTCACCCAAAAGCTTCACCCTGGTACGGACTGGCAATGGGGAGGACCAACACAGCCTTTGGGCATACTGTGGGGTGGGAGAGAGCATACAAGCGCTATGGGTTTCCCTGGCCTTAGAGAGCAGTGTGCAGAGGGACAGATAGTGGACAGATAGTCCACAGAGGGTGGGGACTGGTCCAGTCTAATGTGTTCCTGATGCTGTCCCTAGCGTGCCCTCAAGGGAAACTTGTTAATGCTCAGAGGCTGATCAAAGGATCCCTCTTTGTCTCTAGTTGTTTTAGAAGTTCCTAAGCTTTGTGAAATCTTGCTGAAGTGTGTTTTCCCGGCCTGCCTAGAAACAGCATACTGTACAGAGGAAATGGCATAGACTTTGGGGTACTGTTCAAAACCAGCTCATCATCTCCCATTTCTGAGAGAGTTCTCTCTCCTCTGTGAGCCTTAATGTCATTAGCTTTAACATGGGAATCACAATACCTATTTTGCAGAGGTGCTAAGATCAAACAAGATGATGATAAAATTCTCAGTGTGAAGTATATGGAAAGTGGGGAGAATGTAGCCCTCCCAGGCCTTCAGACCTCTGTATTCCTCCTCCCAACCTTAATAGTTGCTCTTAGCAGATTATAATTGTGTTATTTTCTTAATGATAGCCACATTGACACATGAGAATTAATAGGACTGTTATTTTGTCGGGCATGTTGAGCAATAGGAGAAATGAGTGTTGAAAGTTATCCATCTTCTGGCACTCCTGAAGTGTACTGTTCTCCAGATCTAGGGAATATTTGAAGTATCAGCTTGTGTCTCAATATGGAAGGTCTCAATACGGAATCAGAAAAAAAAAGGTGTAAGGAACAGTTTTTGGAGGGAGTCTTTAGTTATCTAGTTTGATTATTGGTGGATAGACTCTTGCCACTCGGAAGGAATCATCAGGAAATAAACCTTCTTCCCTCCTATAGTCAGTAACTACCTGCATAGCCCTTAAAAAGAGATGCTGATACTTAGAGAACTGCGTCCTCACCTTCCATGGTAGGAAGTTGTGGATAACTTGGAAAAGAGACAAATCAAATCAATTAAAAACATGTTATTTAGAAATACTAGAAGAAACAGTGAAAGGGTTCAAAGTAGTTGCCTTTGGGGGGTGGAAGGGATGGAAAGGAGAGCTAGGAATGGCTAGGGCAGGGACCTGCTGTGTTTGGTTATGTGCCTTTGAGTGCTGTTGGTCTTTGAAAACTACGTCCAGGTCCCATTTTGTTGAAAACAAAAAGTTATTTTAAAGACAAATTAGAAATAGTATGAGTCACAGTAACTAGCTCAAGCACAAGAGAGAATGAATATCAATGATGTTTATTAAAGTTGGATTAAACTTTGTAACATCTTATTTCTTTCTACTCCGAGCTTTAATTTAATTTCAGGTGTTTGGAGATTTCTCCTCTTGTCTTCCCGTTATTGATTTTTAGTTCAATTCTCTTATGGTTGAAGGATATACAGTGCATAATTTCAAGTCTTTGAATTTTAAGATTTGGTTTATATCACAAGATATGGTCATTCTGGGAGAATGTTCAATGAGTACTTGACAAGAGTATTAAAATATCCATTAGACCCTGTTAACTGGTGGTGGTGTTCCAGTCTTCCCTATCCTGACAACGGTTGCAGGTTTTTGTATTTTTCCTTTCAACTTTTACTGCATGTATTTCGAAGCTCTGTTTGGTGCTTACATGCACATTTAAGATCCCTTTGTCATCTTCATGGAGAAATTATTTTACTGTTTAATTCTTTTGTTCCTTATAAATTTGTTTCCTCTGAAGTCTGCTTATTTTAGTATAACCACTCGAGATTTTTTCAAATTAATGTTTGCATGACATAGTTTTCCATCCTTTTACTTTCAACCTACCTATATTATATTTGAGACAAGGTTCTTACAAAGTGGATAAAGTTGGATTGTGCTTTTTTAAAAATCTACTTGTTTAGTCTCTTTTAACTGGCCTATTTAGACCATTTATATTTCAATCTAATTATTGATATATTAAAGCTTAAAGCTATCATTTTATAATATTTTTCTGTTCATCCCCTCCATTTCTTTTTCTCTATTTTTGTTGCCTTCCTTTGGGAGAGGTCTATTTTGGTTTATTTATAATGCTTTTGAGCATATCTCTTTGCTTAGCATTCTTAGTGATCTAGATATTACCATATATGTAAGAATAATTATAACCCACAGGTGTGGGTGTTTACCATTTCAAGAGAGGCATAGAAACTTCACTTCTATTTAGGTCTCTTTACACTCCCCACTTTTTGAAAATAATTATTCAAAGAAATACTTCCGTGTACATTGAACACCGCATGAGATGGTGTTACAACTTTTGCTGCAGTCATAGAATATGATTAAGTAAAACTCAAGAGGTAAAGGATAAGTTTCTACATTTCCTTATTTTTTTCCTTATCTATCCTGCTGTTTTCTTTTTAATGTTCTCAGCCTCTTGTTATCATTTTCTTCGTGTTTGAAGAGCTTCCTTTAGCCATTCTTTAAAGGAAGTTAGATCTGCTAAAAATGATTCTCTCAGCTTTCGATATTTTTTCAGAATGTCCTTATTTCCCCTTCATTCATAAAGGATCATTTCATCAGGTATAGGATTAGACATTGACAGTTCTTTCTTTTAGCACTTGAGCCACTTCTTTCTGGCCTCCATGGTTTCAGATTAGAAATTGTCATTCAAATTGGTATTCACTTGTAGATAGTATGTCACTTTCTAAAGTTCCTGGTGTGGATTTCTCAGGGTTCATTGTATTTGGAATATGCTCAGCTTCTTGAGTTTGTAGGTATATGTCTTTAATTTGGGGATATTTTCAGCCATTATTTCTTTGAATACTTTTTTTTTTGAAAGATGCATTTATTTGAGAAAGAGAGAGATGTGTGAGCATGTGAGCTGATGGGGGGAGGGGCAATGGAGACGAGGAAGGAGAGAATCTCAAACAGACTCTGCACTGAGTGCAGAGCCCAGCGTGGGGCTAGATCTCACAACCCCAAGATCATGGCCTGAGCTGAAATCAAGAGTTGGACACTTAACTGACAGACCACCCAGGTGCTCCTTGAATACTTTTTTTTGGTCCCACATTCTCCCAAGGTGGGATTCTGATGATATGAATGTTACATCTTTTATTATCCCATAGAACCCTGAAGGTCTGGTTTATAGGTCCTTTATTTGTTTTTTGTCTTTTGTTGAGTCTGTGTTCTTTCGACTGTTGGTATTGACTAAATTCTGTTCATCTGTTTTCAAGTCTACATTCTATGCTCTGTCATCTCCACACTACTTTATCATGTAAGTCTTTTAAATTTTAGTTATCGCATTTTTCCGTATTTTAATTTTTATGTGGTTCCTTCTTCTGACTTATTTCTCTGTTGAAACCTACTATTTGTTTTGGGAGAATTTGTAGTTGATGAAACATACTTTATAGTGGCTGCTTTATGAGATAATTCCAATATCTGATTCTTCTCATTATTGGCATCAATTGATTATCTTTTCTTACTCATATCATAGTTGTTTGGCTCTTGATATGAGTAGTGATTTTTTTAAATTGTATCTAGGCATTATGGTTATTAAGTGAGGAGACTCTCGCTCCTACTTAAATATTCTGTTTTATTAGTCATCTTGTTCAGATTTAGTGTGGTGTTCTGGTCTCTTTTTGTGGCCTTTGCTGTAGTGTTCTGGATTGTTTTGACACTGCCCAGTTCTTACTCAAAACTTGATGGCACTGTTTGTAAAGACGCTTCCTAGGCCCACCTGCTATTGCTGGGTGACCGTTTTTGGGATAGGCAGAAGCTACTGGGCCTGTCTGTTATGCCATTGGGTGCAGGTTAGGAGGGTGCAGGCTTCATGTGACCACTGTTGCACAAGGGTAAGACTATCTGCCTCTTTGGGTGGTGGAGCGGGGGCCGGGACGGCCTGGGCTTTCACTGCTCTGCAGCTGCTGCTCTGCCCAGCTTGTGGAGCTGGTCTGGGGCTCCCAGATAGATCTCCATTGGGCTTCTCCTCTCCTGGTCCTTTATCAAAAAAGGACAGGCCTTTGAAATCCTACCTTTTGCAGATTCTGGGTTTCAGGCAGTCACCTGGGAGTAATCGGATATAAAAGAAAACCTAAAAATTCACCAGAATGTGTTTTCTCAAGTCCTGTGCTCCCCAGTCAATCTACCCTTACAGCTTTCAGAGCCCTTTTACTAGATTGTAGGGTATTCAGTAGTGTTTAGAGGGGAAGAGAAGGGAAAAGTGAGTCGATGCCATTTTGTTCCAGGACTAGACCTCTTTACCCTTAAAACTATAGCTACATGATGACTTGATGTAGTTATATTTCTTCTAATGCCATTTTTTCAGGATTTTGGGGAGTACCAGGAAAGCTACTATTCTGTACAAACCACTGAAGGAGAGCAGATATCCCAGCTGATTGCGGGCTACATTGACATTATCCTCAAAAAGGTATTTCAGACTGATGCCAATTGGGAAAGTTGCTTTTTTAAAAACACTCACTTAGATGATGCTGCTACCTGGAAAAAATAAAACAACACAAAACAACCCTAATTTGAAGTACTTGACCCACTAATTTAATCTTAACATTAACATTGCTTGAGTGTGCAGTCTTTTAACCTCAAGATCCCACAAGAATTTCCATTTTAGCTGAAGTTTATATTTATATTCTTACTGCCGAGTAACGAGCAGTAGGGCTTGACTTAGCTAATGAATGAGACCAGCTAACCCCTCAGCATCTTCCTCTCTAGGTAGTTCTATTATGCTTTCCAGCCTCTTTAGAAACCTAGGTTGAGAATCTGAAAATATTCTTCATATTTTTCATGAATTTTTTTTAAAGTAGGCTCAGTGCCCAGACTGACGCCTGTTCTGGGGCCTGAACCCATGACCCCAAGGCCAAGAGCTGAGCTGAGATCAAGAGTCAGGTGTACAACTGACTGAGCCACCCAGGTGTTCCTCATGAATTTTTACCAAGTTACTGAATTTCATGAATTTTTATCAAATTTTTATCAAATTCTCAAATATACTACTATGGTATATATAGTTATATACCATAATGGTATTCAGACAGACTGCCAACAACTTCAAGAAAAAGCCCACTGAAATAACCAAGTTCAACTAGAACATCGGTATCTACGTCTTGATTTTAACTGTGTGAAATTTAGTCAATGCAGTAAAACACAGAAGGCATGTATCTCTATATTGCATTAAACAATGTATTTATTTTTTATTGTTACGTTTGTTTTTCTTCAGCCATCACCTACTCCAATATAAAGAATTGGGGGTAAATCTCAACATTTTTGCTTGTGTAGCTCCTTTTAGAAGGTGTCTTAAAACGTTTTTGCATCAAGACCTGCTGAGTTTCCTTTTTGTTTCGTTTTACCTCAGAAACAAAGTAAGGATAGATTTGGATTAGAGGGGGATGAGGAGTCGACTATGCTGGAAGAGTCTGTTTCTCCAAAAAAGTAAGTATTTTTATTTATTTTTTTTATTTCATGAGTCCTGTTCTGCAGTTGCTCATTTAAATCAACTAACTTGTGTCATTTTCATCAAAGACTGGAGAGTGGGCTTCTGTTTGATTCTGTGACAGTGAAGGAGTTATTGTTTATAGAATGCTCCCTACATGCCACAGGTGCCATGAGGCAGTTGAGGGAAATGGTTAAAACATGGACTCCTGAGCCAGACTTCCTGGGTTCAAATCTCCAGTCACCCTCTTTTTTTTTCTTTTTCTTTCTTTTTTTTTTTCTTGAGAGTAGGGGACAGATTGGGGGGTGGGTTGCAGAGGAAGAGGGAGAGAATCTCAAGCAAGCTCCACATGTAGCATAGAGCCTGATGGCAGAGCTTGATCTCACAACCCTGAGATCATGACCTGAGCTGAAATCAAGAGTCAGATGTTTAACCGACTGAGCCACCCAGGTACCCCTTGGGTCTCTTTTTCAATGTGTGGCCTTGGGGACATTTCACTTTTCCTCTGCCCCTTCATCTGAGCTATAAAATGAGAATAATGATAGTATCACCTTATATACTTTATTTTGATGATTGAATTATTAATAAAGTGCTTGAAACAGTGCCTGGCACATCATAAATATTTACTGTTCTTAACATCTTCATCATCACTTTCAATTCAGAACAGTCTCAACCCCATTTTATATGTAAGGAAACTGAGATGTATTAAAATTAAGTAACATCTAATAGGTATTACTTTGCAGGAATCTGAGCAGCTGCTCCCCCTTATGTTATGTAGAGCATTGTGATAATATGTTTCTTGCATACACTTTACTCCATATGTCTAGCATGCTGTCTCATTTCACCCCGATAACAACCCCTGATGCAAGAGGTAGACCAGATGTTTCTGCCTGTCCATGACTGAGGAAACCAAAGCTCTGAAAGTTACTTCAGATGCACCCATGAGGCAGGGCCATGAGTCAGTTCAGATCTTGTGATGTTTCTTACCGCAAACTGACAGAAAGTTCTAGAAAATTCATATTGAACTTGCTAAGTCATACTAATTGCTTCTCGCACATTTCCATACTCCATCACTTTGTCTTGATTGGCTTCATAATCACCTTGAAGGTGCTTTTCTCTTTGTCCCCTATTTTAGTACACAATTTGGAACCAAACCTGATGATGCAATGCATTTCGTGTACGTGGTACCCTCTTGTAGAGCACCTTAAGTCCTTGGAATTATTAATGACCATTAGCTGGAAATCAGTAAGCTAGTGCTTTCTGGCGGATTGAGTTGTTCCCCTCAGAGGACTCTGCTGCGCTTGTCCTTCCAAGAGCAGCTGAGTAAGTGTCTGAGCCCAGAGCACTGACACTCTTTACTGTCTTTTACCATGGAAGCCCATCACAAGACCTGCCACTTCTCCCTGCATTAGACATTGGCTAAGATCACAGGATGCCCCTGACTTCCCCCTGGGGCCCCCACATCTACCCTTCCTAGTGCCAACCGTGCCACACAGACATTCCTGTTCTTCCACAGATTCCTGCTCTCTAGTATCCTAGCCTGCCTCATGAGCTTTGCCCTGGGCAATAGGGAATAATCTGATGGTTGGAGAACTCTGGGACAGAGGCCTGGTCCCTTAATGCAGCTGCTCACCTAATCTGCCCCTACACACACACACACACACACACTCTCTCTCTCTCTCTCTCCCCCTCCCTCCTACCTCGCCCCCCCACCCCAGACTCTCCCTGGATGGGGTCTGTGCTCTGGGCTGCTGCACAGATAGTCCACCTTCACATGCTCAAAGTCCTTACTACTCATTCTAAGACCATATCGGAAGTAAAAAATGGATTTTTTTTTTTTTTTACTAAATGTCCTAGGAATCTTCCTGGACTTTTAAAAAAATCATCTGGAGGAGGTGCCAAAGTCTATCCTACCATCAAGGCTATCAAGGCTCCAAAGGTGTTTAAGTGCCCTCTGTGGTCAGTGGCCTTGGACCTGGGGGATGAGAGCTAAGCTGTGGGAGATTCTTTTAGTTCCTTTCTGTACTTCTCCTTTCGGTCTAAGGCTAAATGACCGATGTCCCCAATGCCTAGACTAGAACCTGACTCACAGAGATTTTTGTTGAATGAATGCTATTTCATGTGGAATTTACTAATAGATCAATGTATCCAAAATTTTTACATACACCTGGAACATCATTGGTACAGAAATATAACAATGGCGGGGAGGCGCAGATTCTTAAGCAAAGCTAATTGGCTAATACCATGAACCAACTGAGAATGCTTATTTGTATTAATAACTGTAAAAAGATTCATCTCAGGATTCTTCTGAGTACTTCGGTGCTGCCTCACTCACAGTTCCGTCTTTTGAGTTGGCCTCCACAGCATAACGCAGCTAACAGCTGTGATGCCCCTGGTGTCTTATCATGTCGCTGTATGTGAGTGGCCACCCCCCTGTGACCCAACCCCTGATTCCTGCAGGTCCACCATCTTGCAGCAGCAGTTCAATCGGGCCGGGAAGGTGGAGCATGGCTCTGTGGCGCTGCCTGCCGTGATGCGTTCGGGCTCCGGCGGGCCCGAGACCTTCAACATGGGCAGCATGCCATCACCGCAGCAGCAGGTCGTGGTTGGTCAGATGCACCGAGGGCACATGCCCCCGCTGGTGAGCCGTCCCCCACGCTGGCACTGGGCATCCGTAGGCTGCCTGGGATGCGTAAGGAGAGACGCCAGCCTGGGAGAGCTGGCGTGCACTGTCACGTTCTCACCCGTTCCCCTCCGAGCCGTGGCTCTTTGCTGCATGGTCCCAGTACCTGGCTACTCAGCACTCTCTTTAAATGGGGGGTCTTAGTAACTCCCTGTGTGGGATCATGGGTGTCCTCGGGGGCTGGAGGGCAACTGTGACCTCTCCACGTGACTGGCAATACAGAGTATGGAGAGCCCTGCTTCCCTGCCTTAACAGCATCAAGCTGCTATTTAGTCCAGGGTGGCCCTCGGCGGGTCTTAGAAATAGACCGGGTCTTTAGCAATCCACACTCTCCCCTGAGTGGATTGCCGATCTGCCTGCTCAGGAATCAGGCGCTGCCGGGGAAGAACTTTATAAAAGCTGAAAAGCCTGAAAGCTCAGAAGTGATTTGACTCTGAAGAAACGTGTTGACTCCAGGTTGGGGTGCAGTCCTTTCTTACTTAGTAAGCACAGTTCTGGGGTGGAACATGTTTCCTATGCATGAGCTCTTTTGTCCTCACTACTCGGAGTGGAGTAGCTCCCTTGCAAGGAATCTCTGTCAGTCTTCTGGTCAGCTGAGTAGCTGTCCACGCTCTCCTGACCATAACCTCTCTATGGCATACACCCACATTGAGCATTCTAGTCATACAACCTCTGTCCCAGCCCCCTGCTTGAAGTGGGAGGTGCTTGGGGTTGTCGACACACAGCGTGGACCACTCTGTCTTGAGGCCGGAGTTCAGTTTGGCCGTATTTTGTATAGAGGGTGGTGTCAGTCCCAGGAGAGAGGTTATGAACGCCCTGTGGTCATCTGCCTTTGCAGACCTCGGCCCAGCAGGCCCTCATGGGGACCATCAACACAAGCATGCACGCTGTCCAGCAGGCCCAGGACGACCTCAGCGAGCTGGATTCACTGCCACCCCTCGGCCAGGATATGGTAAATACTATTCATGCTTTTCATTTGGATCTCTGCCTGGCACAAAGCGCGGCTTTGCATTGTGTCTGCGTTCAGCTGGGAAAATCTTTATCCAGCCAGGTGAAATGGAAACACATGGGTTTGTTTTGTTTTGTTTTCCCCAATATATGGAGTCCTTATAGTGAAGTGGTACCCCCAGGAAGAGAATCGTGGGCTGCTACTGGGTATTGGCAATACCTCTTAAGGGCCAAGAACTTCAATTCTGGAGTCACATGATCTGGGTTCAAATCCCAGTTCCACTGCTAGCGTCTGTGTGAATCTGGGCAACTTACTCCCTATATGCTTCCATTTTGTCGTGCATGCACGGGGTCCTTAGGAAGACGTGGTAATCCTGTCGTGTGCAGAGTTCTTAGCACGGAGTGAGAGCTCAGTGAGCATTAGCTGTTACCAGTGCTTCTCAAATGTTAGCATGCATCAGTCACCTGGAAGACTCATTTAAACAGATTGCTGGGCTCCGTCCCCTCTTTCCTGACCCAGTAGGTCTGGGGTAGGCCCTGAGATTTTCTGCCTTTGCAACAAGTCCTCAGGTCCTCCGCTGCTGTCTCAGGACCACACTTTGAGAACCACTGCATTACCGTTCAGCTCCTCAGCAGGGCAGGGT
Organism: Neogale vison; assembly: GCF_020171115.1. Classification (NCBI taxonomy): domain Eukaryota; kingdom Metazoa; phylum Chordata; class Mammalia; order Carnivora; family Mustelidae; genus Neogale; species Neogale vison. The sequence goes on from NC_058103.1 coordinate 104,432,786, forward strand.
AATTAGCTGCCTTTCTGTAGGTGCTGCCATCTGAAATTACCTAGCCCCTTCCTACTCTGACTGTGGCCCACAGGCCAGCAGCATTGCCAATACATAAGATCTCTTGAGAGGTGTGGAATTTTAGGCCTTGCCCCAACCTTCGGAATCAGAATCTGCATTTTCATGGACTTCCAGCTGTTTGGTGTGCACATTAAAGTTGAAGCACTGGCTGGCACTGTCCTTCCCAGACCTGCTTTGCATGTTAGAATTACCTAGGGGAGCTTAAAGAACCAAGCCTGAGGCCCAACTCAAACCAGAAAAATATCCTGTCATGAAGGTTGGAGCCTGCTTGTTTCATCTCTCAAGGTGGCTCTAGTGGACAATCAGGCCTAAAAACCACCCCATGAGGACTGACAGAGCCATCCCAGGCCAGGGCCGAGATGCGGTCTGTCGCCCCATCTTGCCCCACCAGGATAACTGTCCTGCAGGACCTCCCTGAATGCTGTGACTTTCGCTCGCTTGCTTGCCTTCCTGCAGGTGCTGCTGTACTCGGTGTTTTGTATCCCAAGTACCTGAAATCATTACACAGTCTTCGTGGGGGATCTTCACAGTGAAAATACATGAGGCAGACCACCCCCCCATATCCAACACCATTGTGAGACGGCTTTAAAATATTTGGACTTAACAGTCCAGCTTCACCAACTTTTAAAGCATTGGTATACTAAAAAATAGCATTAGTGCTAGACACCTCCTAAATCTCAAAGAATATTACTGGCATGTTTTGGGAAGCAGATCACCATCGTCTGTTGCCGCAGGGTCATCATTATGAATGGAAATGATCACTTAGTGGCTAAGTCCAGAAATGGCGGGAAATAGAGAGTTTGCTATATATAGGTTCCCATGAACATAAAGTATAAGATCTGGAAAGGTTTGTAAAAACCACTGAATTCCTACAGTAGAAGAAATGTAATTCACAGGACCTAGATGTAATATGCCCGAGGTCACGTCACTTGTCAGTGATAGAGCTAGATCTAGAACCGAGGTCTTGACCCATTTCCCGCCACCCCTACCCTGGCCCAGTCCTTCCAGGAAAGATGCCATGTCTACACCACATTCATGTTAACAAAAGACAATCTTTATACCGACAGAGAACACTCGTGAGCTGCAATTCTAATTCTAACCCTGCTCTCTTGTTTTTTACAAGGTAGAAATTAACAACAGTTGTGGTTACTGGTGGGCAGTAATATGATGAGACATTAATTCTCATTTTTTATTAAATTTACCTAAATAAAGCCATGTGGAGCTTTCCATGTGGAAAGCTCAAGAAAAGAACAGTGGAGGCAGCATGGAGGACGTCTGAGCTGTTTGCCATCAGCGAATGAGCCGGGGGCCTGTTAAAGACCTTGCTTAAGATGACCGGAGGGCCTCCCTGGTGCCTGCCCAGGAACAAGAGTACAGACAAAATGCTGGTCTCATTTTATGGCACGACGTCTCTGGTGTCCCAGGCAGTCCCACGTAGTGACTGTGTCGTGCCCTTGTCTGGTTTTGCAGGCGTCGCGGGTGTGGGTTCAGAACAAAGTCGACGAGTCCAAACACGAAATCCACTCTCAGGTGGATGCGATCACAGCTGGAACAGCTTCGGTGGTTAACCTCACTGCTGGTGAGTCTCTGAGGGCTTGGTGCTGTCTTGTGGTTTTGCTTTAGAAACAATCACTGTTCTTTGATTGAAACAACAGATTTTCAGAGGATGAGAGGCTCGTCTATTTTTAGGCGCTCTGAGTGCTGCAGGCACTTCTTCACACTGAGCCGGGAGAAAGGCGGGGAGCATCTCATTCCTTTCCGTCGATATCACGCATCCTTCAACAAGCCCTTACATAGTTCTGCTCACCGTCCACCCGTCTGCGGGACGGGCTGCGAAGTGTACGGGAGCTGGTTTCTCCCTTCTGGGAGCTTACAGTCCGAAATGGATTTGGGAGGGATAGATCCAACACGCGGGACCCCGTCCGTCTTGTCCTACCGTAGTCTCGTGACACCTTTCAAGGTCGGGTGAGACCTTCAAGGTCGGGTGAGAGCCCACAAATATCTCGGCTTCTCTGTGCAGCATTTCAGTGCCTCAGCTGCTGACGGGCACCCAAGAGAAAGAGCCACGGGATGCCCAGACTTCCTTTGGAACTGTCCAGGGGCTCGTGTTCAGTGTTGCAGTGTAGGAGACCTCCGGGCAAAAGGACTCGGGAGGAGCAGCGCCTCGGAGACAGGGAGCCGGGCATCTCCCTGTGTACGTGCGGCTCTGTGTCCGGCTCCCTCAGAGGGATGGCTGAAGCCTGCCCCGCTCTGGGCTCTCCTCACCCTTCACTGCCTTCCTGTGATGGTGGCGGCCCTTCTCTGTCCCAGGTGACCCTGCAGACACCGACTACACAGCAGTGGGATGTGCGATCACCACCATTTCTTCCAACCTGACGGAGATGTCCAAGGGCGTGAAGCTGTTGGCGGCTCTGATGGACGACGAGGTGGGCAGTGGGGAGGACCTGCTCAGAGCTGCGAGGACCCTCGCGGGGGCAGTGTCAGACCTGCTGAAGGCTGTGCAGCCTACTTCTGGAGAGGTGAGCTCTTGGGGCACGTGGTCACTCAGGTTCTGACGAGGCAGGTGGGGCCTTGAGTGCTACAGGGCTCCCGATCCAAAGCTGTCCCTCCCATCCTGGTGGGGCATATAACGAGACCATGGGGTTTGGACTTGGTGAACTGGGTACAGAATCTCTGGTTCAACTTTTCGGGCTGGTTGAGCTGCTAGTAGGAAACCTCCCTGTCCCCTCGCCCCAGGGTACTTGGTTAGATTCAACCTCAGAAACATACACAGTCGGGCGCCTGGGTGGCTCAGTGGGTTAAGCCGCTGCCTTTGGCTCAGGTCATGATCTCAGGGTCCTGGGATCGAGTCCCGCATCGGGCTCTCTGCTCGGCAGGGAGCCTGCTTCCTCCTCTCTCTCTCTGCCTGCCTCTCTGCCTACTTGTAATCTCTCTCTGTCAAATAAATAAATAAAATCTTTAAAAAAAAAAAAAAAAAGAAAGAAACATACACAGTCAATACACATTTGAAGGGGATACAGGATGGTGCCCTAATTTCTGTAAAGTGCATATCACCTGCCTACCAGCTGAGCAGGACTCATTGATTGAACATTTCAAATTGATCCGCCTATGCCTACTTCATGAGACATCAGGCATTTCCTTGCACAAATTTTTTTTTTAAGATTTTATTTATTTATTTGACAGAGAGAAAGAGAACGCAAGTAGGCAGAGAGACAGGCAGAGGGAGAGGGAGAAGCAGGCTCCCTGTTGAGCACAGAGTCCGATGTGGGGCTCAATCCCAGGACCCTGAGATCATGACTTGAGCCGAAGGCAGAAATTTAACCCACTGAGCCACCCAGGTTTGCAAAGATTTTACCGGGATATTTAGGTCTCCTCTCTGGCCAATAGACTCTCATCTAGGTGCAGGAGGAGGCCACTCCCTCAGGATTCCTCTTGCTATCCTGCTATCTGATGGCACTGTGGAGGAAATGCATTTTCTTTCTAACCAGTGTGTGTTTTTCTAGCCTCGACAGACAGTTTTGACTGCTGCTGGAAGCATTGGACAAGCCAGTGGGGATCTTCTGAGACAGATCGGAGAGAACGAGACAGATGAGCGATTCCAAGTAAGATATTTGCAGCCCGTAATGTTGGACAGGTGTCTAAGTGATGGTCCAGACCCAAACAGGGAGAATGTGTGAAAAACCAAATCTTTTTTGGGTTGTCAAGAATAAGATTGAGGTGAATTTTCTTGGGGGCACGCCTTGTTAGTTTTTTTTACATTTTCAATTAAAAAACTCACTTCCTTTCGTATCTTGCATCATTGTTGTAAAGCACTTATTTAGCTGTTCTCACTGGTCATGACATATGCCGGATGTTCATTAAACACAAAAGTGGAGAGAATGAGGCCATGAACTTCCTTGTGTCTTCCATCCAATCTCTGTAATTATCGACTCATGGCCAGTCTTGTTTCCTCTTCTGGGCACAGTTTTTAGCTGCATTGTTCTGGAGTCTGCATAAAAGAGAGGAAACGTGTGCTCCAGTACACTGTGTTCACACAGAGCATGGGCTCTCCTTCGTGGTCAGAGGTGGGTCTGTTGTCTGTATCATATCCAAAAGCAGCATAGTGGGGACTTTTTTCTTTTATTCACCCTTCTTGTTGCATACCAAAGATATGTGCCATTCGTCCTCTCCTGCACAGCCATAGCCCCTGCTTACGGCCTGCATGATGGGCTGTCTGCTCAGGGAGGAGCTCAGCTTCTCTGCCTCCATTCCCAGATGCCACAGACAAGGGGAGCTCCAGGCTACACTGAACTTGTCCACTCTCATCCTTGTGGGCAGCTGCCCTTCTTGCCTCTCTCTTTTTCCTAAGACTGAATTTTAAATAGTATATAACTACATTCTCATTCTTCTTACTGTTGGAACCTAGATTCTCTGCAAGATGCTTTTTCCAAATCTTATGTCACGTTTCCTAGTAGCATTCAGAATAAAAAGACCATTCAGCTTTACTATAGAATTCAAGTTTCTTGCTTCATGAGTGGCAGTTCTGTATGCTGTGTTCTCTGGAACTACCAGACTCCGTCTGCACAAGATGCATGAGTTATGCTAAGACATGGCCGTACCTGTTGTGATACATGGAACTTGCATCTACAGATGCGTTTGTTTCTTCTCTACTTTCCGCACACCTGTGTGCTGTGGCCAGAAGACTCATTCATGTCCTCTTCATGTTCCTGATTGAACATTCATGTCTTGATGGAGGGTGAGCCCTGTAAGGGGGGGTAGCAGTATTCCTGGAAACCATTTCTATGCCGGGATGGCCAGTAGTAATTTCACTCAAAGAGAATTGACACAGACCACATAAATATATCACACAAAATTCCAATGAACTGCGACCCTATCCTGACTTCCCATGAGCTGAATCCTCAAACTGCCCTTGTATTAGCTATTGCTTTTTGTATTAGAGCAGGAAATTCTTTGTAGGCAGGCACCTGCTTAGAAATTGGGTAAATATGACATTCAGCTATTGGTTTACTTGGCTTTATTAACATGAAATGGTCAACTTACTTTCTTCTAAAATGTGATCGCTTTCCCATGGTGTTTGGAACAGTTGAGAAGAAAGTCACGGTTCTTCCTGCAGACATGGCATGCATCTTGGCTTGCTGAAGACTTTTTCTTTTCTTTCTCTCTTTGACAGACAGTTATCATCACATATGAATGCAAACTCTGCTTCCTGTGGTTTGTATTCAGACACGCTAGGAAAGCAGGTTCAGGTTCACGGTATGGTCCCGAAGAGGCTTTCGTGCCGGGAAAAGGCCTGACTTGAATGCTTTCCGTTTCTGTAAGATCTCTGGGCAAAGCTCATTGCAGTAAGGTGATCCCGTACCCTTCGCCAGTTATGAGTAGCCCCTGGCTTACTGACATTGGATTTCTTATGCACTATTTTTCTGATTCTTGAGATCTTATCTCAGAGCTTTTCTTGGGTTCTCAATGTACTGCATGTTCCCAGAGTTAACAAAGATTTATTTTACATGGGCTACATAATCATGGTCTTGTTGAAAGTTTTGACAAAGGCCTTGTCAGCAACTGTGGCTGTCGTATCACATTCTTTTTCTAACTATATTTTTTTTGGACAAAATTAATAGGAGGAACAGGATTTCTTTAATGAGTCTAACAAAGGCCTTTAGAACAATCGTGAGTCTACATGACCAGATCTTGGTCCCTCTGTGAAAAGACGAATTCATATCAAGTGAAAGAGGACTGTGACCCACTTTGGAAAGATATTTTTTAAATTATTATTTTTAAATTATTCAAATAATTTTTTAAATTATAAATAATTTTTAAATTATTATTAAATATATTTTTTTAATTTTGTAAATAACTTGTGACGTTCACATTGAGTGTTCGCTGAGCATCAAGATAGGTGTTCAAGAACCGTAACTTCACAGGACGTGTTGGGAGCAGTTTCTAAAAGTTACGTGGCTGATAAGTGCCAATCAGATCTTAAAAGCATCTTCAACTTTTGGAAGCTCAGGCTTTACTTTTTTCTTGGACATCTAATAAACATTGGAGACCTAAAAGAAAGACTGGACTACACTGTTGCTTTAAGAGTGCTTGGGTTTTATCCATTTTTAAATCAGTTTATGTCAATCGGTAGGTTTATGGGTTTCTGATCTGCCTAGATAGCATGTAGTTTGTGCTCTGTGTAACATTGTGCAGGCTGAACCCTCTCTCTCCAACATATCTCCTCATAAAATATCTCCTTGTAAAGACTCTGTGCGTGCCCTTTGCATTCAGAATCAAAAGTGCTTTTCATTATCTGATGAATTAATAAAGACTTCTGACCACATTTCCTCAGGGAGAAGGCCTTGACATGTTTGTTCAAAATAAAAATGCCTCATATGTTTGGGATGTGTTCAGGAAGGCATTTCCAAACCAAATAAACTACCTTCAGTATTAAAAGCAAAGAAGCAAATTAAATGTTAACAGTGGTTATTCTTCAGGTCACCCAGGCGGGTGACAAATCTGGTGGGCTGAATCAAAGGATTCTCCATCGTGCAGACAGAACGCCTTTTTGTTGAGTCAAAGTATAAACTGATCTCTAAAGCCTCAAAGCTCCTTGCATCTTCAGTGAGCTTGTAGCTCGTAGCTCGTTTATTTATGCAGATTCCCTTTCCACTTCTCGTAATAACTTAATCCCTATCCAGAAGACTACAGAACACTGAGAAGAACTTCCGTTCAGAGCACTCCTTGACTCTTGAGCCGTAGGTATTGTCTGTGCATGTCCAACATTGCCCTCTGGAGGCAGAGATGTGCCTGAATTGCTGATGGTACCTTGGATCCTTGTGCAAAATGGAAATCCAAGTGATAAATTTTCAAGGGACAGCAGAACACGATGACTTGGAGGCCACGAATTCTACCCTCCCCGCAGTATGTTGTACTTATGGCGTCTGGCTATAGTTCAGCTTTTCTTGAGCTACTGCACCGACCACATCTTCAAGAGACTTAATCAAGACTCCCAGTGTTAGAGAGGTACATGAATGTGAATCCATGCTTAAAACAAAAACCCTCCCCTGGAATGACTCTGTTTTAGATTTAAACCTTATGCTACTGAATGCGTAAGAGACATGTCATTAGGACACAAGTCTCTTTCTTTAATTACGTTTAAGGGTGAGTTGACATTTCAGAAAAATAAGTGTCTTAGGAAGGACTGGTAAGAAAAAGTTCAAATGGAATTCTAGTAAAATGTTACATTTTATTTCTAGGCTATAAAGGGGAATTAAAAAAAATAAATGACTGGTTTTTTATTTCTGTCTTAGGATGTTTTAATGAGTTTGGCCAAAGCTGTTGCCAATGCTGCTGCCATGTTGGTATTAAAGGCGAAGAATGTTGCCCAAGTAGCCGAAGACACGGTCCTACAGAACAGGGTGATTGCTGCTGCCACCCAGTGTGCCCTCTCTACCTCCCAGCTTGTGGCGTGTGCCAAGGTAAGCCAGCTGGCACCATGGGCCTGTTCCTCCAAGGGTCACATACTCTGGTCTGCCTCCAGTCACTGGGGGCAAACAGAGGTGGAATTTGTTACAATTGTCTGAGATTTAGAGCTTGCTTCAGGTGTCGTCATGATAACACAGTAAGATTTTGGCATTAACTGCCCCCTTGTGCTTTTATCATTTGTTCTTTGCCCAAGTCCTCAGGCAGGGGGCCCTGACTATGTCTAATGGCCGTTTCTGCTCGCAGATCACCATGTCTCCCCTTCGGACTTCTCAGTGTGTCTTCTTTACACCTGCACACAAAGAGTTGTTGTGTTGCACGGAAATGTAGTAGAGCCTCATGCACGGTCCATAGATAATCTGCCAATTTGGGAGTACCCCTCCTGCACTGCACAGTGTCAGAGTGAGGGTAATCAGGTTTAAGTTCCTGTTTAAGTTCATGTTTGAGTTGCCCATTACGATGTGCACACGCTGGGTGTCGAACTCCGCCTTGTGGAGCACATCCTCCCCAGTTTGCCGAACAGGGAACTGAGGCCCCTAGATGTTCACAAGTAGCTTGAGGCTCCAAAAGCCATCCATGGCAGAACCGGGGTAATCTCAGGCCTGTCGGATTTCATGTACCTTTTCCTCCCCAACACATGTTCGTGCATCCGAAGATGGGAGGTGTCCGTTTTCTCAACTTGATGACGTGACATCTTCTGCAGCTCCGTGACCAGCTTAGCCGGGCATGTCCTATCCGCCAGTGGGATTTGTAGTGTCAGAAGGAGCAGTCCTCATGGCATCGCTCGTGCTTTCCTTGGGCACTCTCCAGTACCCACTGACAGATAACTGACAGAATCCCCCTGTTCTTTCTTTCTTTATTTTTTAAAAGATTTTATTTATTTATTTGACAGATAGAGACACAGCAAGAGAGGGAACACCAGTGGGGCAGGTAGGAGAGGGAGAAGCAGGCTTCCTGCTGAGCAGAGAGCCCAGTGCAGGGCTCGATCCCAGGACCCGGGATCATGACCTGAGCCAAAGGCAGACACTTAACAACTGAGCGACCCAGGTGCCACACCCCCCCAACCCCCATTCTTTAAAGTGCCAAGAGGTACAGAGTTCCAGATGTCTCTAGAAAAGAAATACAGTTCCCTTAGTCTTGTTATCCTAGTTCAGAGGACTCAAGTTAGAGGTTCCTAAAAGCAGGAGGCATGACATCAATACGAGAAATTTCTCTCTGTGGAAGTAGTCAATAGTATCGTTATGTATGACTAATGAAGATAAAAATCCGTGGGCGTCAGAAGTCACCAAAACAGAGTGAAATTGTGAAGTATGAGAAACCGTAGTGACGGGTTAGGGTAACCCTCGGTCCTCTAAGGAACAGAGGCACAAAGCAGGAAGGGACTTGGTGGAAAGGGCACGGTGGGGACTGGGAGTTGACTCCCAGTGCCCACGACCTGCTCCTGTGTCCCTTCAGGTGGTGAGCCCCACCATCAGCTCCCCCGTGTGCCAGGAGCAGCTGATTGAAGCAGGGAAGCTCGTGGACCGCTCGGTGGAGAACTGTGTCCGTGCTTGCCAAGCAGCCACCGACGACAGCGAGCTCCTGAAGCAGGTCAGCGCCGCGGCCAGCGTGGTCAGCCAGGCCCTGCACGATCTCCTGCAGCACGTGAGACAGTTCGCCAGCCGCGGCGAGCCCATCGGCCGCTACGACCAGGCCACCGACACCATCATGTGTGTCACCGAGAGCATCTTCAGCTCCATGGGCGACGCTGGTGAGGGGCGACGCCGAGGGTGGACGGGTCTCCTGGGGGTTCCCATGTGGGGACAATGGCAAGAAAGGTGATGGCTGTCTGGCCATGGTGGGTTGTCCTCAGCCTCTCTCAGAGACTTCCTCACTGAAACTCGGAGAAAGATGGAAGACTCCTAATGGGCCCTTCCATAGCAACAAGAATTCGTTAACCAGCCTTTTTAAATAACTTCTTGGCAAATGCCGTTCATTTGAAGGAACATGCTGGACGTGGCATGGTAAAGAGGCAGCCACAGGAGGAGACAGGAATGAAGCTTGGAAGGAAAACTCTATTCCAGTCACAGGTCCCCGAGAGAGGGGCACCATGGGCCATACACTGTCCCAGGGGAAGCATTGGGTTTGGTCTGGTTGCAGAAGACAGGACTGAGGGGAGAGCTTCGGTTGTGGCCTTTCTTGGGATTTCTATTCGAAAGGCAAGGCAGGGCAAGGTGAACAGCTTGGGACTGCTTAGTTTGACTGTTTTCACCGGGCTCTAACTAGTTGCCTGGTATCAGGCTCCGGGATGACTGAGGCCTAAGGATATTGCTTCCAGGGCTCTACTGGCCCCATGGAGGAGGCGTGGCTCCTCGCTAGTTAATTTGTTTATCAAAGGCTGGCTGGAGTTTTGCTAGCTCTAGAAGTTGGGCTAGCCTGCCAAAGGGCAGTCTCTCTCTAGCCAGGAAGGTTTTTGTTTGTTGTTTTTTTTTTAAGATGTCAAAGATCATAACATACAGAAAATTTGAAATAGATACAATGCATCCTTTAGTCTATCGGTTGAAAAGTAAATCTTCCCAGACCCAGGCCATCTCTATCCCATCTAAATCTCCAGATTTGGCAACCCAGTTTCTCTTTTACATGTCCGGAAATTTTTGACCTTACAAAGTCGCATATGTTCGTGTGTGTGTGTGTGTGTGTGTGTGTGTGTGTGTGTTTATGTGTATATATCACCATCTTTCTTTCTGTATAAATGAATTGCATTATTTATACTCTCCTGCAACCTTTTTTTTCTCTTAATATATTTTTAAAGACATTTTTCATGTTCACCTACAGGGCTAATCTTTTTAATGGCAGCATAATATTCTACTCTATGGAATTCTATCCTAATTTACTTAACCAATTATCTTTAGGTAGACATGTAGGGTCGTTTCCAAGTTTTTTGGTCTGCTTCTTAGTTTGTTTGCTTTAACAAAAATAATACTACAGTAACTATTTTATCTTGATTTACTTTGGGGGCTATATGTAATAAGTGGAATTTCTGGACCAATAAGTATGTACAATGTGTGTGTATGAACTTTGCAACCCTACCAGTAGTTTGCAACCCTATGCTTTAGAACTCTACCAGTAGTTTGAAAGACATTTGTTTTCTTACTTCTTGGTTGGTACAGAGCTATTCTTTGTTGTAAATATTTAAAACAAACAAACAAACAAACATAAAAAGCTTGTGCTTTTCTATATCTTCCTTACATGGTTTAAGAAGATTGGAATACTATGCACATTTGGATTTTTTGGTTATTGTTTTATTTTTCAATAAACCTTTTATTTTGGAATGCTTTCATATTTATAGAAAAGTTACAGAGGCTATACAGGGAGTACTTATTACCCTTCCCATTTTCCCTCATTTTTTTTGCATCTTCCCTAACCCACAGCACATTTTGTCAGAACTAGGAGATTACTGTGGGGCATAACTGTTCACTGCTGACAGGATTCAGATTTAACCAGTTTTCCCCCTCAAGTCCTTCTACCATCCCAGGATCCAATCCACAATACCTTGAATTTAGCACGTCTCGATTTTTATAAAAGCTTTTTTCCCCTCCTTAAGGTCAATGTTTTGGCATCCTTCTCAGATGACCTTTGGGAGAGGAAAAATTCCCTTACATCTGAGTAGTTTTATTTTAAATGTTTACTCTTACACCCCTCCTACTTCTAGAAGAAAATTGAAATAGATATCAATAAAAACCACAGGAACCATAAAACCAAACAATTACTAACCATAAGATCAAAACCAGCACTGGGAAGAAAAGGGTGAGCAAACAGAAAACTGATAGGAAAACCTGAGCCAAGGCAAATGTTCGGAGTTGAGCATGAAACTGGGGTCTGTGCTTCCTGTTACTGAGAGCCAAACAACACAAATACAGTGGATCCTGTGATGTTATTCATCTGGAGTTAAGTAACATACAAATTCTTTCAAATTTTAAAAATAATTTTTATGCCATTATGCAGAGTTTATTATAAGGACTTTGGAGTAAGTAGTTCTTGAAGGGAGGTAAATAACATTTTCTAAATAAATATTTTACTCAATCGCATAATAAATCCACATAACTTTGTTCCTGTCTTCTCTTTCCAAAGAATTCCTCTTTGCTTCCTTGTGTCCTGTTGATCCCTCAGGGTTCAAGGTGGAAGTTGGTTGTGTTTGGGGTGGATAGTCCTGCCAGCCACCGGGAGTATTTTTGGTCCTGGGTCTAAGTGGGCTGCCTTGCTTAGGACTAGAGTTTGGGGGCTCCCTTCTCTCTGTCCCCCTTGCCAGAGGTGTGGAGACTAGACTGTGCAGGTTTTGAGCTTTAGAAAGCAAACGGACAGATGGCATTCTTAATCCCATCCCATAGGTGAAATGGTGCGCCAGGCCCGGGTCCTGGCCCAGGCCACCTCAGACCTCGTCAACGCCATGAGGTCTGATGCAGAAGCTGAAATCGACATGGAGAACTCAAAGAAGCTCCTGGCGGCCGCGAAACTCCTGGCCGACTCCACGGCTCGCATGGTGGAAGCTGCAAAGGTATTGGATTGGATTTGTTCAACGGGAAAGGGAACATTATTAAGAGTTAGGATTTGGAACATTATTAAGAGTTAGGATTATTAAGAGTTAGGACCTGAAGATAAAGAACGGTCAGCAGAGTGTGCATTTTTGTGGTTTAAGACCTATACGGTTGTGTCACGTTTGACCTTGTTGCACTGGGAAAGAAGGGCACGGAACAGGAGAATAACACTCTTTGAGGGGGCTGGTGCTGACTCAGCTGTCGGGGACAAAGTCCTTGCTCAGTGAGCGAGCTCTGTGCAGGAGTGGGTGGGGGCGGCGGGGGCGGGGGGGGGGGGGCGGCGGTTATGCCACCGGCTTACTGCAAATGGTGATTCATTTAAACTGGAGATGATCAACCGCAGATTCAGATAGGCCTCTTCTTTTGCCTGCAGCCTGAATATTACTTTGCCCTCCATTTGACTTCACTGTAAACTCCCATCAAGATTTTACATAGTAGAGGGCTTCCTGCCTCACTCTCCTTCAAATCCCAGTAGCGGTTTTAAATATTATATAACAGCCTGAATGAAGAGTGAAGAGTCAGCTCTCTGCTCTTCTGACAGCTAAGCTTCAGCATGCAGCTTCTAAAAGCCAGTGATGTTTATCTCCGGGCTCTGTTTCAGAGCCCCTCCGTCATAAAACATTAAAATGCACATGTCTCAGTTCTGCCCCCAAAGACCCTGATTCACAAGGTCACTGGGGTGGGGACTGTGTGTGTGCCTGCAAGTCAGTTCCACAGAATATTCTGATGCCCACCTTGAGGTGAGGACTGCATTCCGTGGATAAAGCTGTCTTTTTTAACGTTCCTCTTTTTGTTATTATGCAACTCGCGTGTGCTTTTGGTGGAATTAATGGAAAAAGCAGATGGCTATAAATAAAATAAAAATCAGCTTAAGATAACAAGTTTAATGTATTTCTGTGCATTTAAGATTCATTAAAAGCCCCCACATTGTATCCTAATCTCCCTGTCCTCCAGCAGAATACTAGTGCATCTCAACCTACCTAGCCTGTGACTTCTTTGACTTAAAATGTGTTATGACATGCGGTGAATCATGTAAAGCTTCCTTAACTGACTCACCATTGTAGTCACTGGGGGTCTGTGATTTCTTGGAGGTACCTCATGAATAGGCTGAAGAGAAACCCAAGGAGGGGCAGGGTCTGAACTTCCTCTGTACCCTTAGCCCTGTTTCAGCTGAGAAGCTCTGCCCTTAACTGCCCCTTTTAGCCAAATATATTTATTAGGGATTTATGCAGTGGTTATTTCTTTATGGTTTTTATGAATTCTGCCCCCTGCTTCTAAGTCTAAGCATAGCTATTTTAAGCAAACTTTCATCTGCTGGCACAAAAATTAACTGGAAGACTGGAAAGAAGCTTAGTGCAAAATCTAATCAATCCCTATTAACAAATAGGAAAATAAAAACTTGAAACGATTAAGCCTACTATCACATAATCAGGATTGAGCTGGGACCATTGTGTATTTTCTGTTTCTAGATTTTTGGTGCTCACCAGACCTTACTGAATATACCACATTAACAGAAACTTGTTTACATACTTATTTCTGATTATTTCTATCAGATGAGACAATAGTGTTTCTATACATTTTTTTAGTTAAAAGTTGTCACAGGGTCTTGATGACAGTATTTTAATTGGCTGAATTTTGTTGAAAGCTAAAGGATCTATGATGGTTAAAGCTCCAAAAAATATATTTATGTCCAGAAAAAAATACATTTCATAATCAGTAACCAAGATTCTGGACCAAGACTAGTACCTCATATCTAATGGACATTCATTTTGAAAGAGATGTTGCTAAGGAAGGATCCACCTGCCCACTTCAAACTCAAGTGCAGAAATGATGGTTTCCTGCTGCCCAAAATACCAGAGGAAGGCAAGTGTAGGAGTGGTTTAAATATCTGATGACCAAGGAAATAAAATGATTTTCCTAAATTTATAAAAGAATACAAAAGTAGCCCAAACAATCTTTCACACGTGAAACACCAAAACAGAATTATTTTTTGTTGCTAGAAAAACAAAGTCAAGACTACTTAGAGTGTTGCAGTTTGAAAGAATGAAAGATTCCCTTCAAAAGGATTGCCAGAACACTTCCGTCACAGATGTTAAAACTATTCCAGCCAGGATAAATTCCTATAACTTTTTTTTTTTTTTTGGTCTGAATTCCTATAACTTTTATAAATAGTTCAAAGAAATAGGTTCTTGTAAAGGGTCAGTTTGGCAAGTTGGCCCCATTTGGAAAATGGAGACATGGGAAAATCGATTTTCGATAATTGGCGTGTGTGTTTCTGCTTTTGTCTCTGCCTTGTGAGCAAATGTTATCACCCTGAAGTGTTCATGAAAAAAAACTCATTCACCTGCATATATTAAGAACTGATCTGAGAACATCCAGACTCCGTGAGGAAAATCTCAATCTCTGCTTCTATTGCAGGTGGGAGTGGAAAGCTGGATGTGCTTTAAGTCTTTGTTAATTACTGTGCAGTAAAATTATGCATTCTTTTTTTAAAGATTTTATTTATTTGAGAGAGAGAGAGAAGAGAGCATGAGAAGGGGGAGGGTCAGAGGGAGAAGCAGACTCCCCACCAAGCAGCCTGTTGTGGGACTTGACCCTGGGACTCCAGGATCATGACCTGAGCCAAAGTCTCAACCAACTGAGCCACCCAAGCTCCCTAAAATTATATCTTCTTCCCACATTGCCGTTAGCCTTTTCCCTACTTCAGAATTCCACCCATCTAAATAAAATCCATTTGCTTTCCTGAGACACTTGAAGCTACATCAACACAGTGTGGCCATGGGCCATGCATGGCGCCTTTCTCTTTCCCTGCCAAGATAAGGAGCATGGGATAGTTCCCATTATTCGGTGCAGAGGAGTACCAGCTCTGCTTGGCTGTCCTCTCCAACTCAGGTTTTCCAGGAATGCGGTTTCTAGGCATAGTCTTTCTTGAACAGCGTTTCCTTATATTTGGATGGCAAATATATTTCCTTATATGCCCCTGTTTGTCTGTGTTCTTAGCCCATCCACATTAACTAGTGTTGCAAGACGGGAGTCTTTCAGCAGTGACGTGTGTCTGTCGTGCCAATTAAAATGAAATTCTCCCTGAGAGATTTGGGCGGGAGGGGTGGGGAGTTTATCTTAACATCTTTGAAACCATGGCAATCGGACCACAAGTTAGTTTACATGGATGACCAAGGCTAAGATCTCAAGTGTTTAATTATTACCATTGGATTTCTCCTGTTTACTGCTGCAGTTTTTAAACATCCCTGGTAGTTTTTTTATGTTGTTATGAGACGAAACATCTGTATTGTAAAGATACTGCTTGACGTGTTTGCTCTGTCTTCCACATATTTTATATTACCAGGAGAAAATAAAACAGAAGGCACGAGTTCAGCATCTATGGCACGCTGCCCCATGGACCTCTCAGAATCTCTCTTTTCTCCTCTTCAGGGGGCTGCAGCCAATCCTGAGAATGAAGACCAGCAGCAGAGACTGAGAGAAGCTGCCGAGGGTCTCCGGGTGGCAACCAACGCCGCTGCCCAGAACGCCATCAAGAAAAAAATTGTCAACCGATTGGAGGTGGGTGAAGAGGCTGGTTTCCTAGGATGTCTATTTTAGATTGTGAAGAGTTACTTGGAAGAGTACCAAAATGAATAAGGCCATGCCCGTATAAAGGAAGCTACCGCAAGATGAACGATGGAGTTGAATAGTTAAGATACTCATAAACAATTTGACATGTTGCTTTAGGTACATTGTCCATTTAGGTTCAATGGCACACTGACACTTTGAAAAACAGCTTCACCTCATGGTTTCAGTAAGCAAAGTGTTCTGAGTTTAGCGTTCTTGAATAGAATTCCTTTTTTTTTTTTTTAGGAGGAAATAGGAATTTTTGTCCTCCTGGCATTAAGGGATACCCATGTTCAGAAAGGACATTTAGCTGACAATTTACTTGTTTTGTCAGAGGCAATGACTCTGTCAGGACTCCCAGTAGAAAATACAGACTTGGAAAGCCTGGAGAATGGGGATCAGGCTTTGGCGGAGAGATAGGGGATAGAGTCATAAGAAAATATTTTTGTCATTTTTCAGAGCATGTACTTACTCTGGGGTGAAGAAAAAAGGAAGTAGCAGTAGGCACAAAGTCTGTAAGAAAATAAATCTCTCTCACAAAGGTTAACGGGAGACTCTTACACTAAAATTTGGGAGGTTGGAGGCCTAGAACCTGCCTGTCTGATGAATCCCTCCATGTAGTCTGCTGGATTCTGGAACAAAACTGGCCTCCTTGTTCTTGGAAGGATGTGACAGACACAATTAAGTTCTCAGGTGGGGAAGTCTGGACCTTTCTGAAGCGAGGCTTCCCACAGGCAGCCAGAGGAGAGCCATGAGCACACCAGCGTTTGTCCTGCTTGTGGGGAAAAAAAACAACTCCCCTAAACCATTTAGACTTGATGCCACTTATCAGTGCCATCGTGGTCTTGGAATTAATTGTCCCTTATCTTTTGGAGAGAGACAAATGAACACTGGAACCTGAGCTCTCAAGCGTGCCTGTCTTTATCGCTTGTCCCGAGGATTGTAAAGCACACTGAGATAATGGGGTATTGTTAGACGAGGTTCATCGGTGACATTCAGAAGGCAGGGCCTGGGCCTGCAGCGCCCTTTCTTAGACAGGCAGCTCGCCCGTGCCAGCCCCTTAGTGGGAGGGGTACGTATCTGTGTGTGTTGTGTCAGGGAACACTCAAAGCCTGGCTCACCTCCTGTTGCTCTCCTGTCCAGGTGGCAGCCAAGCAGGCCGCAGCCGCCGCCACGCAGACCATTGCCGCCTCCCAGAACGCGGCGGTGTCCAACAAGAACCCCGCTGCCCAGCAGCAGCTGGTCCAGAGCTGCAAGGTGAGCTTCTGGCCGCCCGAGAGCCGGGTCTGCTGTGGATGACGCTGACGGCCCTTAGGGGGCCAGGTGCTGGGATCGTTCGGTTACGACTGATCACCCAGGCCCCGATGGAGTGTGCTCAGGCTCCCATGTTGCAGGTGTGCGCACACACACCAACACACACGCATCTGGTTTTTGTCTCATAAGTGGATGGCCTGTGTCTGAAGGGAGAGTATGGTGCTTTTTCCACCATTGCCTTCCCTTTGTCTAGATTTTTGGCTTTTTCTTCAAGAGACCAAATCAAGGAGGATCATTAATAAGGCCATTTTAGGGCTCTGAAATGGCAACAAAGCATTGAATTTCCAGAGTGCCTTTCTCCTTCTGAGAGATGGGCCTCAGCCTTCAGTGTGTGCTGAATCCTGCTTCGCGTGGACTCCCGCATTAATTTCATCCCATCAGGCCTCAGGGCTCATGTGCTTTGGGGCTCTCCTCTGTCACGCATTTGTTCTTAGACCCGGACCTTGATGGCATGTTGAAGCCAATGTGCCCCAAAGGGTGCAGTGAACCCCTTTGTTGCTTCTGAAGGCCCAAAAAGTTCGCTGTCCCAGGACACCCCTGAATGGTGCCAGACACAATGTATAATTGTGTTACTGTTGCCCACGTGTTGGCAGTATGTCTGCCTGGAGTATCTCAAAGGTATTTGCAGTGAGCAGTGGGGGATGAGTGGAAAGCTGAGTCTGAGCCAGTGTTTGAGAGTTGACTGCACTATCCCCCCTTTTTCTCATCTCCTCTGTGACACCATTCACATGGGAGAGGGGTTACCACTTCTACCTCAGAGACGGCTTTACTTCTGAAGAGAACCAGCCAGAGCCCTCCAAGTCCTGATTCTGGGTTCTCTGAGCCTCCCTCACCCCCCACAACCTGAAGAGCAGAAAAGACTCAGCGATGAGTAAGGCCTGGTCCTTGGGACTATATGGAGAATGAAGGGGTTTTCCTGCAAGCCCCCAGGCTTCTGTAGGGGGTGTGTGTTGTCTCTTAGAGCCTCAGGTCACCCGGCAGCACAGGTAAGAAAACCCTTCTCAGAGAGCACTTGCTCCTCGTGTCCAGGACAGTCCTACAGGGTGGATTAACCCCCTCCCGTTTTTGCAGAGACTGAAGATACTCAGTGCCGGGGCGTCATGTCAGGAAGCAAGAGCTTTACTATGTATCAGGTTGCAGAGGAGAGAGGAAAGTGGCCCAGATTACTGGAGCCAGTCCTGAAGAGAATCTGAGGAAAAATCTCATGGAAGTATTTTTTTTTAACCCTTGCTGGAATGGGTTCCCCCAAAAAAATAGGTCAGCAGGCTGGTATACACATAGGACCTTCATCAGCAATGGGGGCTACTGTGCTGTGACCGTTGAGGACTTGGCCAGTCAGGTGAGCACTGGTCTCAGAGGGGAGAACACAGCAAAGGTAGAAGGTTGGTCTCCTACGGCACCGAAAGGCTGCTCCTTCCTCCTCCACCCTGGGCATTGGGATTTCCAGTTTGAGAAATGAGGAGGGCTACTCCAAGAGTGAAGAACCGTAGTGACAGGACAGGTGACGGCCAGAACGCATACCTGCCAAGTGAGAGATCGAAGGAGAGACTTCAGCTGGCAGATGAGGACTTCTCTTACTTTTTTCTCTTCATTACACTATGTGACTTGAGTTTATCCACTGGTGAATTGTAAAGATTCTTTGTTTGCTTTGAAACTCTAAACCGTAATTGGCCAGGTTGGTATTCGGTGCAAGTGGGCAAATGCTTTTCAGACCTCCTTACGGAGACTTGTACTGTGCTTAAATGCACTGGGACCTTCAGGAGCACAGGGTGGAGTGTGTGTGGGAGAGAGCTATCCAGAGGTACTGTGTTAAGATTCGGTGTTTTAAGGACCCAGCTGGCTTCCAAGTGCTGGGTAAATGCAAGGTTTGGGACAAGCATGGCCCTGCTGGAATAGCCCATCCCAAAAACGTTGTCCATGGGGTCCTTCCTGTCTTGCTAGCTGTGCTCTGTTTTAATTCTCCTTGCTTCCTGTAGGCGGTGGCCGACCACATCCCTCAGCTGGTCCAGGGGGTGCGAGGGAGCCAAGCCCAAGCAGAAGACCTTAGCGCCCAGCTGGCTCTCATCATCTCCAGCCAGAACTTTCTCCAGGTAACAGAAGCAGTCACCTGGGTTGTGCCCAGAGCTCCCCCACCCGTGGGGTAGGGGGTGCCCTTTATCCTTAGGGAGAAGAATTACCCAGTTCCACAGTCACAGCCAAGTCTTTGCAGTGAGCAGACCTTTGAAGGCCTTCCCACTGTATTTCCAATTTCAGGAGAGGTGGATTTAGCTTGGCAAAGCAGAATGCTGCTGTGCAGGGAAATTGCCCTGGGAGATGGCCCATAATCCATTTCTCTTGGGAGTCTCATCTTTATTTCTCCTCTATGAGAGAAAACATAGGATAGCAAGTTTTGTTGAACAGCCTGCTACTAGGTAGAGCTCTCGGTCTGCCAGTTTCCAGAGAGTCTAATGCTGTGATTCACAGACTGGGGGTAAAAGAAGTGGTAAGTGCATCTTCTCCAAAGGTGGGATCTTTTTTTGTGGCAGTGGTACAATTACTAAGTGTTGTCTGTTTTTGCTGGCTAAGGGGTAGATTCATTTTAAGAAAAATAAAATGAAACTATGAAGTGGTGGGAAAACTCCCTTTTTACATACTCCTTGTATTCAGATCCCTTGGCACTTCCCGTCTACTTGTATCTCCCGAACAGATCCTCTTCCTTGTCCTTTTCTAGTTGAACCTGTGCCTACAGGACTCACTGATACATCCGTTGGGCTAATTTTCCAAGCGCTGTAACTCCAGCACAAGCTGAAGGCAGATGCTTAACCGACTGGGCCACCCAGGCACCCCTGTATACATCTTTTGAAATTGGGATTATTGTGTGTAGACTCTGCCCTTCATGTTAACATTTGTATTATGAGCATTTTTGGTTTTAAGTCATCCATCGTATGGCCACAGCCATGCTCTGCTTGGCTCTTCCCTTGCCACTAGACCTACAGGTGGTTTTCAGTTATTTGCCATCATAAACAACCTGTGATAGGACAAAAGTCATCACGTGTGCTCAAATATTTGTTCTTCTCCTGAATTATTAGGATAAATTCCCAGAAATAGGATTGCAAGTGGCTTATTTTTATCTCGGGGCTGTTGAGCATTGTGGCTTGGACATGTGTTTCTCTTTTCATTGGGGTGGTTTGAGGGCCTGGAGCCAGTTGGGTTGTCCCCTCTGTGGGCAGGCTTCGAGGCTTCTATTACGATAGAGCCATGTAGATATGTTTCAGGGTCCACTCTGTCCCCGCTCTTATTTTTCCTTTTCCTTTCATTCTTTTAATTTTGCCATCACAGACACATCAGAAGATAGCAAGAATAAGGCAAAGTTAGAAATAAGTGGAAATGGAATTAACAGACCAAAGAGTTGAGAACATTTTAAACTTCATTCGTATGTGTTGTAAAATGGCCCATCTGAAAGGCTGAATGAATCCAAGTTTATGTGTGGCCATGCATGGATGGAGCACGTTTTCTTATACATCTTTTCCAAGTTGGGGACTCCAGCATTTAAAAACTAGGTTGTTGATAATTTTTGAAGTTCTTATTGTTTGACTTTGCGTTTCCTTGATTGTCACATGTTAAATGGGTTTCATGTTTCAGTTGTTTTCATTAAGTGAGTTTATCAACTTACATTTCAGGCTGATATTTTTTTTTAATGAATTCTCCTGTGTTATTTAAATATTAAAAATATTAACTTCTGTCATTAATGTTTATTTTCTGACAATTAAATTATTTAAGCATTACTAAAAACAGTTTTATATCATGTATATTAAAACCCCTAAAACAATTTGTTCTTTGGTCCAAATTGTACTTTTAAAGTTTTATACAAAGAAAATTATGAATGTGTGAAAAATTTTAGCTACAAAGCTTTTGTCATACTATTGTTTATTACACCGGAAAAATGGAAACATACCCAACACCACCGGACTGAGAAATATTAAGATACATACAGTAGAATACTAGACAGCTCTTAAGTTTGGAAAATAGAATAAATAGTATGATCTTATTTTTGGAAATATATATGCATGCATACAGACATCTATGCATGGTGAGATTATCCTGGTTAGTGAGATGTGATGTGACAGGTCATTTTCTTTCATTTTATCTGCCCACATTTTTTAAAGCAGTCTATTGGATGTATCTGAGACACAGATTAGAGAGCTATTCTAAGAAGCACAAAGAAATGTTTTTAATAAACTCTCTTTGAAATCGGTTTTAAATGAGAATTTCGTTATTTTGCCCCCTCTCCGTGATGCATACTTTGTTTTCTTTTTCTTAACATTTCTAGAGCTTACTGCCCTAGCGTCTCTGATCTGGGGTGGCCATTTTCAGGGGTAGTCTAGATGGTTGCGGTCTTCCTTGGTTTAGGGCTCAGTAAGTTCTGACTGATTTGTGGCATGGCTGTTTGGGTCTCTGCTCTGACTTCTGCTGCTCAGGCACCGTCTTGCTTTCTGCTCATCTCCTTACAGCCTGGAAGCAAGATGGTGTCCTCCGCCAAAGCCGCCGTGCCCACTGTGAGTGACCAGGCTGCGGCCATGCAGCTGAGCCAGTGTGCCAAGAACCTTGCCACCAGCTTGGCGGAGCTGCGAACTGCCTCGCAGAAGGCAAGTGGACCCTTGTCACAGCAGTTAGCTCGCTGGGAACGGAGCTGCAGATGCCTTACTGTGGGATGTGACCTGGGGATGACCCAGGACCGGAACACTGCTGGGCATATTTCTGGGCAGAGCTGTCTGTTCCGTTTGCTTGATCTTTAAAAGATGCCCATGTAACTTAGCTTTGGCCATTTTTAGCCACTCTCCTAGACTTAGTTGACCCGCCTTCCAGTTGCACAGGACTTTTGTTAAACTATTTCAGGTTATATGCTCCTTCCCCCTCCCCAGTACCCCGGGAACAAGCGATGGTCCATTGTTCACAATCTTAGGGGAGACAGTTAGTCATCAGTTTCTTGGTGCCAGATAAATTGTAGGCCAGAATAAGTGATCATATCTTCCAGGTATTATTTTGTGGATTTAGTGAGTTATTTAGGAAGCAAATTTATGGGGGGGGGCAGGTATTTATATTATCTTTTTTGCGCTGAAAACTTTTCCCATTTTACATGGGAACGTCCACCTTAACAAGGTCCTCAATAGAACAGAATTAAGGATTAATGAGTTTCTGTCTCTAGCACTTATTATTTATCAACAGGCCTCATTACTGTACTGTTTGATATGTTATTAGCATGACATTCTGGCATGAGTTCATTTTTCCTCATTGTAGCGATCCCTTTATCGGAACTGGAGGCCTCATACATGAGCAAGGGGAGAAGGTTAGAAGCTGATTTGAATCCTTAATATGAACAGTGTACTGCATCACCAAAGGAAAATATCCAGAGTTTTAGGATAATGTTCAGCTGGAAAAAAATATCTCAAGTTGTGTTTCTCAACGAGAGGTCCAGGGACCATCTGCACTGGAATCCCCTGGGAGCATTCAGAATGCAGGTTCCAAGGCCTCACCTCTGAGCAGCTAAGTCAGAGTCTGTGGTCATAGAACCTGAACATCTGCATTTTATGAGTCTCATTAGTGAGCCTTAGGAAGAGTCACACCTCAACTATTTTGAGGCTGTGAGCCTCAAAGTGGGTGTAAAAAGATATTAAGTCTTTAAAATATAAGAGTGGAAGCTCTGCTGTTAGACTGCCTGCATGCAAATTCTGGCCTTGCCATCGACTAATTTTTTGTGACCTCAGCAAGTTAATTAACCTCTCTGTGCCTCAGTTTCTTCACTATATACCATTGGCACATAGCAATCAGTCAGTTAGTATTTACTGCTCTTGTTGTCACTGTTAACTAAAAATAAAGAAAGAAATTACGATTTACCTGTATTTGACATACTGGTCTATAATTTTACACCGATAATTTATTAACATGTAAATGGAGGGGGATGTGATCAAAGCATTTGGAGACCAGTATCTTAAATGATCAAGAGAATGAAGTAGTTTTCTTAAAACAATTGCTAAGGAAAAGAAAAATCCTTTTTGTGATTTTCAGTATGGAAAGGTAATGGTTTGTAGTCTAGAACTTTGTAGAGACTCAGTAAGGTTGATAACAGCTTGTCCCCATAGTCCTGGGTTCATTCGTTCATTCCTTCTTCAGCCACTCACCACATGCTTTTCAAGCCTCTGTGCTAGGTGCTCTCTCTCCCTAGAACCCAGACACACTGAAGAAGGATTCTCTTAGTCTGAGCGACAGATGCATTTTGGATAAAAATAGCTTCAAGGAGACTTTAAGTATATCCACTTATGAGACATACATAATTGATTATTTAGGGAGGTCAGGACAGACCAAGGTTGATTTTGTTCTATCAGGAAACACATACTCCACTGGCTTCCTGTTGCCAGGGTTGGAGAACCACTGGGAACATCCAGAAAGGCATTGGGTGCGTTGCAAAGTACTGGGGACACTTTTCCCGGGCAGACTGTACACATATTCCCAACTCTGTTGCCAGGCCCATGAAGCCTGTGGTCCTATGGAAATTGATTCAGCGCTGAGCACCGTGCAGACACTCAAGAGTGAACTGCAGGACGCCAAGATGGCTGCTGTGGAGAGTCAGCTGAAACCGCTTCCGGGGGAAACGGTAAGGGATGCTAGAGCCTGCTGTGGGTTGGGACTCTGCCTCATGTCAAGATCACGGTGAGGCATTTTTAGAAGCTGGAATTGGTGGCCCTGAATCACACACATTTTATAGGCAAAGCCCTAGAATAGCCCCGTTTTTAAGAAATGCGTTGAGGTAAAGATGGCCCAGAAGGGGCCCCTGGTCATGGTTCTGTGTCTTGCTTTGCTAGAGGTTGGCTGGGGATGCACTCTTTTTCATAAACAAGACACATCCTTGTGTTTTGATCCCACAGCCTTTTTCTGAGAAGAACGTCCAGCACAGCTGGAGGAACTGGGTTTCAAAGTAGAAGTTCTTGTTTCTGGCTCCAGCTTGTGTCCTCAACCAGCTGTAGACAAGTCTTGCGTCTCCTCTGTGTCTCAGATAGTTTATCTGTAATACAGATAGCAATGAGGTCATAAAGATAGACACAGGAAATATTTTCAACAGGCATGATTTGAAAAAACATCGACTTAACGCAAGACAACTAGAAGGGACAACAGCAAAGCACTGGAATCCAGTCTACAATCCAGGGGAATGGTGGGGACAAAGCTCTAATTTGATCATGTTACGGTGCCTCGTGACGCCTGAGTCAGGGTTTTCTTGACTAAAATTTTACCAGCTCTTCTCATTTGTGTGTACCTCCTTTTCCACATTATTGAATGGTGCTAATAAGTGCCGTCATTTGGTAAGTACATCGTACACACTGCGTGTGCCCAAAATCAGTCTAGTTTATCCTGAGGGTAACCTTGATGAGTGAGTTTTTGTGGATGCCATTTTGCTCTGAGAAAACACAGGTGCCCGGGTAGGTTGTCACTGTTCTGTCCAGTGTCTGCCCGCTGATGGTAGAACTGGGGTTTGAATCCAGACCCACAGGACTCCAAAGCCCACGCTCTTGATCCCTCCCTCTGGCCTACTGCTGCTCTTTGGATCCCCTAATGTACCATGGACCAATGGTACTTAGGAAGCCCTCAGAAACTATTTGTTAAACTATGCTCCTGCTAATTGCAAAGATGAAGAAAGGCTCCGAGGAGTTAAGTCACCTAAGGTCACCCAGCTAATGATCAAGTCAGGACTGGCCACAGGGCTGGCAGCATCATGATGTAGTTCACGTGTCCCTTTGTAAGCTCCTGCACTCCAGGGAACCTGAGAGAGGCTGCCCTCACATGATTCTGCCTTTAAAGAAACCTGCTGGTCTGTTAGAATGCAAGAAGCCCTGTGTAATTTTTAAGGAAACTGCCCCCAAAAGAATATGTGTGCTGTGTTAGAACATACTGTTGGCCAGAACATATTGTTGGCTACAGGTTCTTTTATATTTGAAGGCACTGCCTATCCTGGAAAACGATGTTATGGAGTTTAAAAATGCACGCATTCTCTGATGCCTTCCTGCACTCTCGTGGTATGCCTGAAGGTTCTGTTCCAAAAGGTTGTCCCTCATCTAGTAATCAAATAATTATCCATACCCTGAGCCTTCAGTAAGTTTGTTCTCTGAATTATTTATTCCGTTTCCAAAGCAAGATGACGTGCTGTTCGTGGGAAGCAAGCACTCTGCCCCTTTTCATAATCTCATGTACCAGGGCAAACCTCTCTTTTTCTATTGCATTTCCTTCTGGTTAGAACTCCTCGAAGTATAAAGATCAAAATGAACAATGTTAGTGGTCCCACATGCCAGGAAGGCGGTACCGCTGGATGCCTGCCCACTTCCTGCCAAGGCGTAATTAATTCTCACTAAGGATTTGTTGCAGACTTTCTAAATTAGCTTCCAAAGGCATGATGCTAATAGCTACCATTTGTTGAGTACCTACATTGATTCTGAGAACATGCTAAGCTTAAGTATTAGGATCTCTTCAGGAAACCGAGGCCTGAAAAGGTTCGGTAACCTGCCCAGTCTCTGACAGCTAGCATGTGGGGGAAGGAAGCAGAGGGCAGGGTCCTGAACCCAGGTTTGTTTATTCTCAAGCATGGGCTCTTTCCCCTTCTGTCACCCTACTTACTCTTAGCACCAATGCCATCAGGTGGGGCAAAGCTGAGGACCACGATTTGATGTGCATCATTTGTATGCTAAGATTTAGGTGTATGTTGCTTTTCTTCTAAGTTGTCTTCCTCCTTGGATATTCTTACAGCTGGAAAAATGCGCTCAAGACCTAGGAAGTACATCCAAGGCAGTGGGCTCGTCCATGGCCCAGCTTCTGACCTGTGCTGCTCAAGGCAATGAGCACTACACAGGTGAGACCCACATCCTTCGTGATGTCCTGTGGCCAGGTGCAGCTGGGGTGGGCGGTGGAGGACAGCCACGGGGGTTCCTTGATTTGGCCATGAACCTAACTTTGTTTTTCAACAGCAGTTTACAGACTTTTCAAGCTCTTTCCACGTGCTTGTTACTGGGCTTGAAACTAAGCATATAAAGATGAATAAAATATGAATGCCCCAAATTATTTGTGGATCACCCCATCTAGACTATTAGAAAAAGTAATTACAAACTTTGAGGACTGTCTCTGTATGACTCTTGAAATCTCACTAAAGGAATTTTTTTTTTTTTAAATGTTAAGAAAAAAAGGATGACAACAAATAAGATGCCAGTTAAATTTTCAGAGATGGAAGGAGGCAGATGACTGATAACGAATAGAACCAATGAACAAAAACTAAAAGTCTTCAGGGGTAGGGCAGCCGGCAAGAAACAAGCTGACTTGTGCTGCCGAACCCTGAGGGGGTTTGAATACTGGAGATACAAGGTACCCATAAGGGCAGGAGACACCTTTAAAGATTTTTTTTTTAATTTGTCATAGAGAGAAGCGAGAGCAAGCACAGGCAGACAGAGTGGCAGGCAGAGGCAGAGGGAGAAGCAGGCTCCCTGCCAAGCAAGGAGCCCGATGTGGGACTCGATCCCAGGACGCTGGGATCATGACCTGAGCCGAAGGCAGCTTCTTAACCAACTGAGCCACCCAGGCATCCCCAGGAGACACCTTTAAACAGAAGGCTATATAGAAACAGATTGTGTAATTATCAGCTCTAGGAAAATCACCAGGTTTATATAAGGAAATGTCTTTCTAATAGGAAGTAGACAGAATAGGAAGCCTATAGCTTCCTAAAATGGAAACAGTGAGAAGATTCATTATAAGCCCATTACCGGGAAACAGGAGATGTGTCAGAAGAAAGCTCAAAGAGCTGAGTGGCTCTAGGAAGGGAATGAAATGGGAGAGGTGGTTGTTGATTGTTGCTGTTGTTACACAGTAGAACTGCCTGACTTCTTTAAAAAAAGGTATACATTGTTATTGAAGTGTAATAAACATCCAGAAGAGAGCGGTTACATCCTAAATGTGTACCTGCCTGAGTTACTATGAATTGAATGCACCCCAGCCACCACCACCAAGACCAAGTGGTGGAACGTTTTCAGCCCGCTCCCTGCCAGTCATTGTATTTCCTCCTGTCCCCCAGAGGTGAACACCCGTGACTTGTAACAGCACAAGTTGATTTGCCTGTTTTTAACTATGAATGAAATCATGCAAGGTGTGTCCATGTTTTTGAGGCTTTTTCTGGCATTATGATGTGAGATGCACAGGATGTCAGAAGCCGTTCTTTCCTTTCTGTTGCTTCCTGCAATATTTCATTATGTGAATATACCTGTTGGTGACTCTTTGTACCATTGATGGGTAAAGCTATGAAGTTCTCGTACATGCTGTTTAGTGAACGTAAATAAGCATTTTCTAAATAAATACCTAGAGCTGGACGTGCTGGGTCCCAGGCTGTGCTAATAACCCAGCTCTGTCCTTCCAGCAGTGTGTGAACGCTCCATTTGTTCACATTCCTCTCTCCACTTTCTGTTGTCAGCCAATGTCATTAGCCATTCTGCTGAGTGTGTAATAGTATCATATTATGGTTCTAATTTGTAATTCCCTGATGGGCAATGCAATTGCTCATTTTTTCATGTATTAATTGGCCATTTGGTCATCTCAAAGTGCCTGTTCATGCCTTTTGCTCTTTAAAAAAAAGCAAAAACAAAAACAACAACCTTGAGTTATCTTCGTGTTAGTTGGAATTTTCACATGTATGTATTTCTTTTATCTTGAGGCTTACCTTTCACTGGCTCCCTCCCCCTTTTGTTTATCTTCCGATATCAGTCCGCTGTTCCCATTCCGCTTTACCTGCTCACTGGCGTCTTCTGCCCCTGTAGAGATCCAGACGTGTATAATTCTGATCTCAGGCTGATTTCATGGGTGATCAGAGTTCTTTGGTAGGTAATCAGCTCACTTTGGGGTACCAGCTGAAAAGACACCTCTTCCTAGTACCCCGCCATCCTCAAAACTGTTTCTTGATGAATAGATTTTTTAAAAATTTTAATATAGTTCAATTTACAGTGTTTTTCCTTTACGGTTGCTAACTTTCTATGTCCTTTTTAAAAATTTTTCCTCTCTAAAATCAAGATATTCTCTTCTGTTACAGTCTAGAAGCTTTGTTGTTTTACTTTCTATATTTAGAACTGTGGTCCGTCTGCATTTGAGTTTTACATATGAGCAAAGAGAGCCCACACTCTTTTTTCTCTTGGATATCTGTCTGACACAGCACCACTCACTGAAGCCATCATCATTTTCCCAGTGGTCTTCGGTGCTTTTTGGTCCTTAAGTGAAAGCTGAATGCAAATCAGCTTCTGATCTTCTACTTCTTTTCCAGTGATTTGATTGCCTGTCCCTACCATAGTAGCACACTTTGCTGATAACTGAGTTTTATACTAAGTATTAATACCTGGTTATATGAGTCCTCTGACTTCATTATTTCTCCAGTAGTGCTGACTCTTCTTACCCCTTTATATTTCCACATAAATTCTACAATCAACCTGGCAGTTTCTACCCCCAAAACACCCTGTTCTTTTTTTTTTTTTTTTTCTTAATTGGAGTTGCAGTGAATCAGTTTGGGGATAAGTGACCTTCTCACATTCTTGAGGCCTCTAATCTGCAAATAGGACATGTCCCTCCACTTACTTAGATTTTCCTTTTACTACTGTTTTATCACATGTTTGTATTTCTTTTATCTTGAGGCTTACCTTTCACTTTCAAAACTGTTTCTTGATGAATAGATTTTTCTATTGCTGTTGTTACAGTAGAACTGCCTGACTTCTTTAAAAAAAGGTATACATTGTATTTTCATTGTAATGTGCATGACATATCTTATCCCATTTTCAGTTTTAATGTATACTTTTATTTAACTTGTATCTTATGAGCAACATGTAATTGTTTTGCAAAGGGAGGGGTTGTTGATGCAACATCTTTTTTCTTTTAATTTTTTAAAGATTTTATTGAGAGAGAGCGAGAGCACAAGTCAGGGGGTGGGGCAGAGGGACAAGCAGGCTCCCCACCTAGCAGAGAGCCCAATATGGTGTTCTGTCCTGGGATTCAGAATCATGACCTGAGGGGCGCCTGGGTGGCTCAGTGGGTTAAAGCCGCTGCCTTCGGCTCAGGTCATGATCCCAGGGTCCTGGAATCGAGCCCCACATCGGGCTCTCTGCTCAGCAGGGAGCCTGCTTCCCTTCCTCTCTCTCTGCCTGCCTCTCTGCCTACTTGTGATCTCTGCCTGTCAAAGAAATAAATAAAAATCTTTAAAAAAAAAAAAAAGAATCATGACCTGAGCCGAAGGCAAACACTTAACTGCCTGAGCCACCCAGGTACCCCATTAATCTCTTGTTTCAATTGGAGTATTTGTTCCATTTACCTATAATGTAATTACTGATATATTGGGGTTTGAATCTGTCCTTTTACTCTTTGTTTTCTGAATGACTTACCTGCTCTGGGTTCCTTTCTCTCTCTCTCTCTCTCTCTCTCCTGTCTTCAGATTCATATGTATCTGTTAAGTTCTGCTTCTTTCTCCTTGTTTAGCTTGTTAGTTATATATTCATTGACTAGTCTATGAATTTTCAAAATTCGTAGGATTTTTAAAAGTCTAATATAAGTTAGTGTGTTCACCACTTCCTGGACGGTGCAAGAATCTTGGGACACTTTAATTCCTTTTACCTTTCTTTCTGCTCATTCTTTGCATAATCAGAACCCACGAATGATGACAGATATTTTAATCCCCTCCATACAGTCTCCATACGTTTCCTACAGTCAGTATCCATTTAGAGTCACTGCCACATTGACCTTCCCATTGTTCTGTATGCCTGCTCCCTCTCCATGTGTTTCCACCGGGGATTATTTCCTTTGTGCCTTAACTCCCTTCATTTCCTCCAGTGTGACTTTACTGGTAACAAATTCTCTTCATTTTTGTCTGTCTAAAACTGCCTTTGTTTAGCCTTTATCTTTGGTAGATAATTTCACTCATAAAATTTTAAGCTGGCAGTTCTTTTCTGCCAGAACTTTGAAGGTGTTATTCCATTGTCTTCTGACTTCCTTTATTTCTGTTGTGAAGAAAGCCATCAGTCTCCTTTTGGGAAGGTAATTTTTTTTTTTTAATATTTTGAATTTTTAAAATTTTTTAAATTTTTTATTTAAAATCAATCAGCCAACATATAGTATAATACATCGTTAGTTTTTGATATAATGTTCAGTGATCCCTTAGTTGCGTATAACACCCAGTGCTGTCACATCACGTGCCATCTTTACTGCCCATAATCCCCGTTAATCTCTTGTTTCAATTGGAGTATTTGTTCCATTTACCTATAATGTAATTACTGATATATTGGGGTCACCTTATATCACCTCCTCTCTCCACCCACCTCCTTTTCCACAACCCTGTTTGCCAGAGTCAAGAGTCTCACTGTGGTTTTATTTTTTCCTCTCTACTAACTTTTTGAATTTTTCAGTCTTTTTTTTTCAAGCAATGTGCTTAGAGAAATTTTATTGGGTGTTTATCCTGCTGTGGGTTTTTGTACAGCTTGAAAATGGGACTTGTTGTCTTAGGTCAGTTTTAGAAAATTCTCAAGCACCGTATTTTCAAATACTGTCTCTGCCCCCATTTTTTTTTTCTCTTCTCTGTAGATTCCAGTTACCATAAATGTCAGGTGTTTTCACTGTGTGATGTGTCCCCTAATCTTTCCTGTTACTTGCTCTGATTTTTTTTTCTCCGTGCTTTATTCTGAATATTCTCATTTGATTGGTCTGTAGCTCACTCTTCTCTTTAGCCATATCTTTTCTGCTTTCAGCCTTCTCCAAGTTTTTAATTTGAAATGTCCCATTTTTCAGTTTGAGACTAGCCATTCGATAGTTTGTTTGCACTTTCCTTTCTCTGCTGAAATTTTGTATTTTGCCGTCTAATTTTTCAACTTAGTCATCACAAGTTATTGAAGTCCTGGTTCAGTAATTCTGATATTTGGATCACCTGTGGGCCTATGTCCCCGGTTTGTCATTTTTCTCCTCTTGTTTTTCGGCTGTTGGTCCTACCTCCTGGTGTTTCTGATATTTTTTAATTTAATTCTAGACTTTGGTATTTTAAACTGAAGAGGTAGTGTGAGACTCTGAATTGTGTTTCTTTCCCTATGGAGGATTATTCTTTGTTTCTGGCATGTAGTGAACATCTAGCAGATCCCCATAATACGAGCAGGGACTGGCCTGATGAGCAGGGATTGAGCTGCCTGGAAATTTGCCGTCTATTTCCAGTTGGTTTTTTAGGGCATAGGCATTTTTGTGTATCCCTTCAGAGCATCTGTAACATTTACCAGGGCCATTCTCTTCCATAGGCTCAGAACTGTTGCTTTTTAATCCTCCCAGCCCCATGAAATTGCAGGAAATTTTGCTCAGCTTCTAGGCAACAGTTTCCGAATGAAGGAGTGCCTTGAGGGGAAGAGCAGCCCTGTACCGCCACCCCCGCAACGTCCTTTCTTTCTTTTAAAATCGTAATCCCTCTTAGTGCCTTGGTTTCTCTCCACTGCTGTCAAACAGATGTTTTATATGATTTTTCCAGTGGTTTTAGTTGTGTCTCTGAGGGGAATTGATCTGCATTAAACTGTTCTGCCGTTACTATAATCAAAGTCCCCTTGGATTTTTTTTTTTTAAACTGTGTCTGTTTATTACCTGGAGAATAGAAAGAATAGGAGCACACACGAAGAGTACTCTCTAGTATAATAGAGTACCTGCAGTAGTAAGACTTTTATGCTAATGAGAGAGTAAGGGAAACCATCAGGAGTGAACTGGCCCCCTGATCAGGGTTGTAAGGATTGTTCAGCACTTATTTAGCATTCAAGGAGAAGGAAACGTATTTATACATTCTTATAAAGCAGAGGGTACGTGAAAAGTATGTTTCAAAACGCTCTACACATTTCTGGAATCTTGCCGGCTCTGGCGCAGCTCATGAAATGGACTCTTGCGTGGAAGGAAGACCACAGGCTGCATCTTCTGACACCGATAACACCCGGATGACAGACTGTCTAGTCTGTGTGTGAAAAATGGCCTCGAAATAGCTCCGCTTCGTCTTGGCGGGTGCTGAATGGGTGTTTGGGAAAGTGGAGCACTGTATGGAGTCCCAAAGGGTAAGAGGAAAGAAGGCTGGCCAAGTGACCGGGGGAGGCTTCAGGTTAGAGGCAAGCAGGTGAGGAGTAAGAAGTGAAGGCCGGAAAGGGAGGCTGGGCCAGATCCTAAAGAACCTCCTAACTTCTGCTTAAATCATTAAAAACCTCACCTAAGATCATGTGAAAATAGTGAAGAGTTTTCATCAATGGACATGATTTAGTTTTTCTTTTAGCTAGGTTGCCCTTCCTCTCGTATGCAGAGAACTTGGAGGGAGGCAAAGTTGGAGGCAGGCAGACCAGCGTGAAGGCTGTTGCCATCATCCATATGAGAGATGGGTGTGGCCTGTGGCAGAAGTGAAGGGATAGATTAAAGCGAGACCTCAAAGCTCTTGGGCTTTAGCTTACGCTGGTCAGGAACTGACCATAATGGGAGTAAGGAAAGCAACATGGACAACGCTAAGACGTGTGTGAATCACCATGGCGGAAACACGGGGCCATGGGCAGGTGCGGCAGGGGCTGGAGTTTAGGGATGCTAAGTTCAGCTGTAAATGCATTCAGCTAGAAGCATCTGGAGGATGTCCCAAGTCCAGATGCCCATTAGGCAGCTAGAAATTGGCCTCTGGAACTCATGGGAGAAGTCTGGGAGGGAGATAACAATTTTTAAATGTTTAATGTGATACTAATAATTAAAACTGTGGAAGTATGGGTGAGTTTGCCTAGGGGGAATGATAAAGTAAGAAAAAGGATATAACCCTGCAGAACCTAATATTCACTGAGAAGAAGGAGGTCTTTGCAGGAAGTGAGAACATACAGCCTTGGAGAAGATTAAGGAAACCGAGAGAGAGGAGTATCTCTAGAGTCAGAGAGGTGGTTGCTGCCCAGAAAGTTGCCGAAGAGAGGGACTTAGGAAGCATCCATTGGCTTTGGGAAAAACAGAATCACTCTTTGCTTGTTGAAGGCAAGTGCAGGCATGTTGGAAAATGGATGGGAAGCAAAGAGAGCGCGCACGTGTGGGCAGCCTCTCCTGGGTCTCAGCTCCCTCATCCTCAAATCAGGTATGTGGGATATTCAGGAATACACCTGAGCTGCCCACTGGCTGGATTCTAACACAGATGTGTTTTTGTTTGGCCGGGGCAGTATTCAAAGTACATTTCTGCTGAGCTGAACACAGTTGTACGTAGACCCCTTTTCAGATCCTGTGCGACAGATTAAAAACCTACATCACACCAGGTTTTTATCCTTGGGATTTTGCCACATGGGCTAGTGCCATCCACACACAACCTACGTGAATGCCAGTCAGCAGTAACTACCACTACAAAGCATTGCACTACGTCAGTTATCACTGGTGGATCTTCCTAAGGCTCTGTTCCTGAACTGATTTAAAATCCAGATAGCAAGAATACTGTGAAAGCAATCTGTGTCTTCAAAGGATTGTGGTTATTGCCACAGCGATCTGCTTTTGAGTTCCCCACAGGCAGTTCTGGCTTTATAGTGCACCCTGAACTGCAGGAACATTTTCTCCTGGAGGGTGGTGTTTGCTGGGAGACCCGAACCCTGGTGAGTGTTATCACTACCATCGAGAAGTCGCTCTGAACTGAGCCTTGGGCAGCCGTAGATGGTCATTGGGCTCCCCAGCCTCTCATCATCTTTGTTTGACTCCTTTGATGGTGCAGCTTCCTCTTTTTTTGAAACCTGATGCCTCCAAAGAGGATCCTTGAGATGCCTTGAGATCCTCAGCGGAAAACACGTGGGATAGATCAACCTAAGGTTTTGGCACTCAGCTCCTCTGGTTTCCGCCTTTTTAAAAAATTGTCTGGGTCTATGAAAGGTTTTTCAGTAAATGATTTTTGCGTACACATGACTCACCTAATTGTGTATGATAACCATTTTATTCCTTCAAAGTCATACACAGCTCAAACAGAAATGGACTCAGGAGACTGTCTAATAAATGGAAAGGCAAGAGGAGATGTCTCGAAATCACAGCCTAGAATTTTCAACAGTGAGAGCAGTGATCTCAGCCTCTCCTAAAACCTGTGGGACCTGGATGCCCTGGAGGGAAAAGGCAGCAGTCTGGGCCACACAGCTCATCAGCAGCAAAGCCAGAGCTAGATGAGATCTTAACCACATCTGGTGTCTTTCTGAGCAAGGGCATCTTTCAACCCTATGCCAGAAGCTTAAACATAAAAAGGAACTGACTGCTCTACCTAGCTTGTTTTTCTCTTTCACCTTCGCTTTATTTATTTCTGTGTTTTCTCTTCTGGGCTTGCCCTTTGCCATAAAAATCACTTTGTGTAAAATTCTCCCATATTGCGTGCTCCATCCAGAAGTGCCATGGGATGAATGGTAGATTGGCAGCTTTGTAATTTGCCTTGATTAGATTGTAGAGTTATGTGCCAGCTGTGTGACTTCCTGAATATTGACAGATTAGCAAGTCTTGAGACAGGAGTCCCCTCAAAGCTGAGTGAGTAAGACATCAATGGGTCATTTTCACTTAGATGGTGTATGTTCTAACCAGAGTCCCTCACAGTTCTCTACCCCCATAGAGACTGATCCAGAAGTTCAGAATCCCCAGATATAGCTCTCACATTGCCTCTGAAAGTGTGTCATGGACAGGACACACCCATCTGTGAAGCAGTTAGTGGGATGCACTTGAAGGTGGGCTCCTCGGCGTTTTTCAGGGTATTCAGATTCCCTTGTTACAGGCTCTGGTGTTTCTAGTCTTCACCCTCTTCTTGGGTATGCCAAGCGCTAGGTGCCGTGTACGAAGGTGCATGTTCATTCTATGGGAGGTGGTGCTCTATAAGAACTAGTTTCTATTCATAGTGTATCACCAAATCCCATCATCCTTAGCCTTGAAGTTAAGGCTGAACAGCCACTTCACAGAGGAGGCTATCCAATGGCCACTAAGTGTATGAAAATGTGGTCCCCTTCATTATCCCTTAGAGATAGCAGAGCTAAACCTCAATGGCACACCCACCAGAATGGCTACGGTAAGACATGCTGTAAGGAATCCGACAGCAGCTAGTTTGGGCTGAGATGTAGAGGCACTGGAATGCGGCTACATTGCTAGGGGCGTGTATAATGGTAAAACCATTCTAAAAAGGCTTTGTCGTGTCCTCTAGAGCTGAAGATTAACTTACTCTGTGACACAGCAGTTCAGCTCCTAAGTTTCTTTCTTTTTTTTTTTTTTTATACACATATATTTTAATCCCCAGGGGTACAGGTCTGTGAATCACCAGGTTTACACACTTCACAGCACTCACCAAAGCACATACCCTCCCCAATGTCCATAACCCCACCCCCCTTCTCCCAACCCCCCTCCCCCCAGCAACCCTCAGTTTGTTTTGTGAGATTAAGAGTCACTTATGGTTTGTCTCCCTCCCAATCCCATCTTGTTTCATTTATTCTTCTCCTACCCACTTAAGCCCCCAGGTTGCATCACCACTTCCTCATATCAGGGAGATCATAGCTCCTAAGTTTCTATCCAGAAAAATGATTCCATCTGGCCACCTACATGCATGTAAAGAACTCTCTTAGTCGCTTTATTCGTAATAACCCTAAAACACAAAACAGCCCACATGTGCATCAGCAGAGCAGCAGGTAAACAGATGGTGACTTGTATCATGAAATACAATGTAGCAAGAAAGAGGAATGAATGTAACAACATGGGTGAAACTCCTAAAGTTCTGGTAGCAAAAGAAACCAGACACAGAACACATACTTGTGGTTCCGTCAACAAGGAATTGAAGAACTGGTAAAACTAGTCTACAGGAATTGAGGCTGCAACAGTGCTTGCTTCTGGCGTGAGGGGTTCTTGCCAGAGGAAGGACGCAGGCAATGGAACTGCTCTGACACCATCTGGTTGGTGGTGATGTGCTCACAGATGTGTAAAAATGCCCCGAGCTACCCATGTGGACTGCTTGCTTTCTTGTCTAGAAGTCATGACCCAATAACAACAATTGGGAAGGGACGTGCATCTGAAAGATTCATCTGGGTCCTTGATCCCATGCGCTTTGGTGTTTTAGGCCTGTGGCCATGCAGGGCGAGGGGAGCCTGAGCAAAATCCCTTTCAGCCTGGCACTTGCTTTCCCCCATCTCTTAGATTGGCCTAGAGCCAGTGGTATGGGCTACTCCTTGGAAAAGCCTAGCAATTCAGATTTTAGAAGAAGCCCCACCGACTGTCCGAGGGTGCTCTCCTTTCTAGGAAGCTATGGTCTAGAAGCTGATTTTTCTTTTTTTTTTTTAAAGATTTTATTTATTT
Organism: Neogale vison; assembly: GCF_020171115.1. NCBI lineage: Eukaryota > Metazoa > Chordata > Mammalia > Carnivora > Mustelidae > Neogale > Neogale vison. Next base: position 104,469,145 of record NC_058103.1, read on the forward strand.
ATTTGACAGAGAGAGATCACAAGTAGGTAGAGAGGCAGGCAGAGAGCGAGGAAGGGAAGCAGGCTCCCTGCTGAACAGAGAGCCCGATGCGGGACTCGATCCCAGGACCCTGAGATCATGACCTGAGCCGAAGGCAGTGGCTTAACCCACTGAGCCACCCAGGCGCCCCTAGAGGCTGATTTTCAAGTAGAGTATGACTTCTAGGTAGAATCTAACGGAAGGTGTGATGGGCTTTCATTTCCAGGGGTGGCTGCGAGAGAGACAGCCCAGGCTCTGAAGACGCTGGCCCAGGCTGCCCGCGGAGTGGCCGCGTCTACGAGTGACCCTGCAGCTGCACATGCCATGCTAGATTCCGCACGGGACGTCATGGAAGGCTCTGCCATGCTCATCCAAGAAGCCAAGCAGGCCCTGATTGCACCTGGGGATGCTGATAGTCAGCAGAGACTAGCCCAGGTGAGGCCCAGAACGGCACTTGTGGTTATTGCTAAGTGGTAGTGTTGGCAGGCTCTCTCCTGGGCACTTTCTCTGTTGTGCACATTGTTCAGTCAGTGGATGTTTTCAAAACCTCCCAAAGTACCATACCTGTGGAGGCTGTACACGACACCCACTTTGGTAATTCTTGCCCAGTACTCCCGACAATAGAAGATCTGCTTGACTGAGTCAACAGATAGTATGGGGGCTGGCGGGGGGGGGGGTGTGCTGCTGTTGAAATCTGTCCTTGGGATTTTGGGAGCCAGGAGGTAGCATGTCTGTTGGGGGCCCGTGTATGCTTCAGTATCTTCTTCTCCCTAGTCTGGGAGGTGAGGTAGATAGTAGACTTAGTCTGGCCACTTAAAGTTGTACACTCACTCTACTGCCTCTTCGGATGGGTCTTTGCCAACCTGATGAAGTGAGTGGGCTAGAGACCGTTAGGCGAAGTTCTAAACAGGAAGCTGGGAAGGAGATGGTCTACGTAAAGGGAATGGTACAGCCCACTTCTGAAGACCTTACCCTTCCCCTGAGTGCAAACAGCTAGCCCTCACCCATCCCAGAGATGCATGTGGGCAAGTCCAAGTTGGTCTGGAAGCACTCAGAGCGTCCCTCCTGCTCTTGGGCGGGCTGTGGTCTGGGGTGGTGGCCCCGGAGTGTCACAGAGAGGATCACACCTGAGACCCTTGAGACCCAAAGAACTCAGCCCTGCGGGGCTCTCAGGAAGGGAGCTCTTTCTGTTTCTCTTGGTGGTGGCCCTCTTTGTCGTAGAACCTGACATAACATAGGAGACTTCTGTATTCGAGTCACAGAATGGTGACTTAGCCTGGTGCCGGGTGCACATAAGGTGTCCTGTGTCACCGTGTCAGCCCCTTTGCCGAGGCAGGATGTTAACTGCTGTGAGAGGCTGCAGTGGTGATTTAGTGGTAAACAGTGTCAGCTGGATGCTGGCAGATAATTTCCCGATGCTTTTCAGCTCCGTGCACTGTCCCTGCTGGCTCCCCACACGTCTGCAGCAGTGTTTGCACGGAAAGGGCTCTCTCATGCAGCTTTTCTCCCTCTGCAGGTGGCCAAAGCTGTCTCTCACTCCTTGAATAACTGCGTGAATTGTCTCCCAGGACAGAAGGATGTAGACGTGGCCTTGAAGAGCATTGGCGAGTCCAGCAAGAAGCTGCTTGTGGACTCGGTGAGAGGCTGAGCAGTGAGAAGGGGTGCCTGGGGGGCTGGGCTCACCTTCGGTGTGAGCGGAGGGGGAGCCTTCTCCCCTCTGTGGGATCTCTGAGCAGCTAACCTCTGTCTCAGGAGTCCCGTTTCGCTTCCCAGTTTGCCTTTCCTTGTTCGGCGTTGCCATCAGCAAAGTTCCCAGGTGGGGCTTTAAAAGTTTACTTTTTCTCTGGGTCCTCGTTGCTGTGTGCTCTCCAGCCAGCCCAGTGAAAACAGGAAAGGTGGGTGTGTGATCCTCTGACTTCTTATCAGGACATCGCCAAGGGTGATGGTCAGGTGGTTGAGGGTATGTGTGTTCAAGACATTTGAGACAGTGAGTAGTCTCAGGAGGCTGCTCGCTCATGGAGCCTGTTCCCTGTTCTGTGCACCCCTTTCGGGGGCAGGGGGAGGGTGGCTTGGGCTCCTCCATTTCTTCTCTGCTGGGTGACTGGCACATACCAGGTCTGCAAGCAGTGTACGTGCTGTGACTAACAAGCTGGAACAAACAGTCATAGTTCCACCAGTGACACTTCTGATCCTCACAAAAGCTGTGAGCAACAGCTACTAATAAAATTGGTGGCTATTTGTGTGAAAGAATAGGATTTGAAGTTTAATAGCATCTGCCTATTAGTTCTAGAAAGCTAAGCCTTTGAGAGGCTCCATCCAAAGTGGAGAGGTGGTTCAGAGCATGCATCCTGGAGCCAGACTGCCCGGGTGTGAACCCTGGCTATGCCACTGAGGGGACCACAGACCCTGAGGACAGACCCCTTTTAGATCCCCTGTGTCTAGCATTGAAGAGCTTAGTAAATTTCAGTGAATGAAATAATGTCTGTATGTTCAAGGTCAGACTTAACATAGGTGGGCTCAGACCACACAGAGCCTTTTAGTCTAGATGAGTCAGAAAGGCAGCCCTGGAGAGGCTTTGCCTCCGCAGAGCCTTCCTTCATTCCTACAATGCAAAGTGAAAGTTCTTATGGGGGTGCATTTTCTCCCCACTGCAGTTACCTCCCAGCACAAAGCCTTTCCAGGAAGCCCAGAGTGAGCTGAACCAAGCCGCGGCTGATCTGAACCAGTCTGCGGGGGAAGTGGTCCATGCCACCCGGGGCCAGAGTGGAGAGCTGGCCGCAGCCTCTGGCAAGTTCAGTGATGATTTCGATGAATTCCTGGATGCTGGCATTGAGATGGCAGGCCAGGCTCAGGTGAGTGCGGCAGTGGCTGCCTGGAGTGGACCTTTTCCTGTCTCTTCTGGTGGACTGTCCTCCCTGGAGGCCTGTTGGGCAAACAGACACAGGGAACCTGTCAGCGGGTCACACCATTGCATTCTGTTTGCTGCTTAAAAAGCTCTGTGACCTCACAGGCCTGGCATTCCTAAAGACGCTATTAGCTTATGTGTGAAATGGTTCTTAGAGATAAGGGATAACCTCCCACGATCATCCAGCAGGATTCATGGTTTACTTAAGCTTTTCAGAGGGAGGGCAGCTCTGTGTCCTAGATTTCATATGTGGTATAATATTGTTTAAAAAAACATGTGTTTGAGTTTCAGTGGGCCCATTGGTGGGGACTGTGTCTAATACCAAGTGTCAAATGATTAAAAATTACCTCTTTGAGGGGCACCTGAGTGGCTCAGTCAGTTACGTGTCTGCTTTTAGCTCGGGTCATGATCCCAGGGGTCCTGGGATTGAGCCCTGCATCAGGCTCCCTTCTCTATGTGGAGCCTGCTTCTCCCTCTCCCTCTGCTGCTCCCCTGTTTGTGATCTCTCTCTCTGATAAATAAAATCATTTAAAAAAAATTACCTCCTTGAGATGAACAGATAAAGCCCTTGTTCAGAATAAGGGAACATGACTGGTCTGGTGGCAGTCTACAGAGCTGTTTTTTCTGGAGCCCCTGTGAACTCCCTAAAGGAGATACCCAGGGTGTCTCTGGCTGTATTATCTACACATGGTTGTTTCTCAGGCAGAAAGTTAACCAGGTGAGAAATGTGTCTTTCCCTGAGTCGGAACTTCTGGGGTGCAGTTGGCTCTGAGTAGCCAGACAGTACCGGGCGTTTGTGCCAGGCTGGGATGTAGGAGCTCCTTGACAACTCCAGCATTGTTGAGCGAGATGCTGGAATCCTGGCCCGGTCTGTGCACTGATGCGCGGGGGCTCTCTCCCCCTCCTTCTTCTTCCCTCCCCCACTCTTATTGCATGCACTTGTGAGATAGCACAGCTCTTGGCTGACCCGCTCGGGGATGGATGTCTGTCCTGTTGCGGGCATCTTGGTGTGGGTATTTGTTTGGGGAAGGGTAGACCTGGGGCAGTGTGTTGACCCGCTGGGCATCTGCAGACTAGTGGGGCTTAATGCGGTCTCTGTAGGTAACTTGCTCCTGTATCGAGATGCTTCTCCCGGCTCTCTGAATGCTGCCCGGGAGAAATGGACAGTCCCTAATTACTTGGCCTCCTTTCAACTTTGCAGACGAAAGAAGACCAGATCCAAGTGATAGGCAACCTCAAGAATATCTCTATGGCGTCCAGCAAGCTGTTGCTCGCTGCCAAGTCTCTCTCGGTAGATCCCGGAGCCCCCAATGCCAAAAATCTCCTGGCAGCTGCTGCAAGGTAAGAGCAGAACAAAACGTGCTTTCACGTGTGGTTAAATAACGTCCGTGTTTGAGAGACGGGCCTGACATCCTGCCGCTCTGGCTGAGCAGAGACGTGGGGCTGTCTTTATATTGTCGAGAGGCCGAGGGGCGACTCTGGCATTTCATTAAACTGGCTTGTCCTCACGTGCTTTCCCGGTGAAAGATGTTTTCTGTCTTCTCTCACTGCCTTTCAGCTTGCTGAAACTTAAAGCCCCTGTTGATTTATAAACACGGTGGCTTACACAGATGTTTTTAAAGGAGTGTTCTGTCTTAACCACGATGAAAGTAATATGTGCTCCTTGGAAAAAATCAGAAAATACTAAAAAGTATTAAAAAACAAAACCAAAAACAGCCCCACAACACCCAACGTGCCGTTCAACATTTCTTGGGCACTGACTGGGTGCCTGGCATCAAGGCTAACGAGATGAATTTAAACATATTCCATTTGTTAGATGGAGAAGGGCCCCCATTTATGATGAATGGGTGTAGGGGTGGGAGTCAACTGTTTTGGGAAATATATTAGAACGGGAATCTGAGTTTGGGGTGGTGCCAGTGTCTTTCCTGCTCTTTTCACCCAAGAAAGCAGTGAATACAAGACAATGTCTGCTTCAGGACCGCTGCGACAATTTAGTTCAATAACCAGTGACCGAATGCCGGTCCACGGAGAAACTGCAGTGAGAGCCTGGGAAGATATTGTATTAGCAAGCCCACATTCACTTCCCTGAACCAAGAGGGCCTGTAGGGTGTTTGGTGTTTCTCTGGTGCTGTGGGCTTGTTTTCTTAGCATTCTTTGACATCACTTTGTATGTAGGAAGGTTACCAGCAGGAAGAGAGGATGTGCAGGCAATTAGGATATGTAGCATAATTGGAAACCTTTTCAAAATGCGCAGATTAGTAATTTTTAAAATGCATAGCTTGAGTTTGACTTTGCAATTTTTTTAACTTAATTTTGCTTGGTTGCTTGTGTATTCGTTTTTTCAGGTCTTTTTCTCTCCTGGGTGCTCAATGGTCGTCTTTTTGAGTTCAGAGTCAGCAGAGCTGAATTCTAGTCCAAGCTTTAATGTTTGACACTCTTGGTTCCGTTGGTTGGATTGCTCAACCTGTCTCAACTTTCCCATCTGCAAAATGGGGCTGGTCCTACATCATCCTTGAGTTCTAAGTTCTTGTTAGTTCTCAGTAATATAAGATATCGTCATACTTATGGTTAAATCTGGTCTCTGGTCCCCTCTTGGCCAGTTGTGCTTTATTTGTTTGTTTGTTTATTGCCTGTGGTGGTGGGGGACGGAATTAGATCATTTCAGAGCAGGTCCCTTGAAAACCCTTGAGTTTCTATAGTTATTCCCAGGTGTATATATTTCAGGTTCAAACAGTAACAAGAGCCACTCGAATATTGGGAAAATCCCCTCCAATCTCCCTGCCTCCATCTTCTGCTTTGTGACTGTGCCAGTGAGTGGGTGCCCCTGTGAGGGGTGGGGGCTGAGGAGGGAAGCATGATGTCTTCTCTGTTGAGCAGCTGTTTCTCATATAAAACCCTCTCTTGATTTTCTTTTTCCTACAAAGAGCCTTTGGATAGGGCAACTGATGTTTCCAGGTATCTGAACTCAGATGTTTTTCATTATCTTCAATTTTTTGCATCATTTCAAAATTAAAGTTTCCAACTTAGAACGCACTGTTCACTCTCTTCAATCATGGACAAAGGGGAGAGTGCAAATTGGCCTTTTGCAAGACAGGTAAGAAAGGAAACACAGGCCCTGAAGGGTTATGGCTGCTGTCTTGGCTCTGTGGGTGTCTGACGGCCCCCTGGTGGTGACATGGAGGAAGGGGCCTGGAGACGAGGTGATGATGCTTTCTTTGCCTCTGTCCTGGCTTTCAGCTGACAGGGAGTTGCTTGTGCTTAAAAATCATCCCAGGAAATGATTGTCTCAGGATGGAACTGTTGCCAGAAGATGCCGGCACATTCTCCTTGGCTTCTTGGCACATGTCAGGAAGCTCTGCTCCTTGAGGTGGTTTCCCAGTAGAAGCTCAGGCCAGGTCAAGTGAGTCAGGCGAGCTGTTCTTTGGAGGCAAAGCTCTGCACAGCTGGGGTGCATTCATTCATTCACCAGATTTTTGCCACATGCCTGAAATGGGCTGGGTCTGGCACTTGGTGCTGGGCAGGTGCACACTGTGATAGGCCAGGCCTGGCCCTTCGGAGTGAGGGCAAGGGATATGCACACACACACACACACACACACACACAGAGCATACTCCCCTCGTTCCATCTGGACACTGCAGCAGCTGCGCGTGTGAGCGCCCTTGGCGTTGAGCAGCTGGGATCTGACTGCCGTTGTCCTGATCTTTAGTCCCACTGCCCTCCCTATTCCTGGGACAGCCCAGCCCTGCCTCTGTTTTATGTGGCTGTCCCCAAAGGCCCCACAGATGCCATTGTGGGGACCTAGACTCGGACCAGTGCAGGCCTGCCCTGCTCTTACGTCCGCAGACTTAAATCCTTTGTTCTTGATGGTCTCCATGATTCTTCCTGCTTTGAGAAAAAAGACTGATCTCTGGAAAAGCAGCTGAGTATCCCCTTTCCCTCTGCTCTTCATTCTGCATCGGAGCCCAGGTACATAAGGAGTCCAGTCCTTTGGTTTCTTTTTTCTTTTTTTTTTTTAAAGATTTTATTTATTTATTGACAGAGAGAGATTACAAGTAGACAGAGAGGCAGGGAGAGAGAGAGGAGGAAGCAGGCTCCCTGCTGAGCAGAGAGCCTGATGTGGGACTTGATCCCAGGACCTTGAGATCATGACCTGAGCCGAAGGCAGCGGCTTAAACCACTGAGCCACCCAGGCGCCCAGTCCTTTGGTTTCTGATGCTGAGTGGGGACGAAGTCATTTTTTGTTCAGTGCCCAGCTTGTTCCTGTGTAAGTACTGAGCTCTGACTCCCTTCTGAGGACTTGGGCGGAGCTGGAGACCCTTTGTCAACTATTCTCAGCTTTTTCCCTGGCCAGGGGCTGGTCCAGTGCTCCCTGAACTTCGTCAAAGAAATGGAAAACCAGGTTGCATTGGAAGAAGGAGGGAGCATCCTACCTCTGAGCAGCCCCCCTGTGCCACTGCTCACAGCACAGTCACGCTGACCAGGACTCCCTGGCTGAGACTTCACGGCCCTGGCTCCCACTGCCATTGTTGGGACACAGCCAGTTTCTCTGCTGCTGCTTTCCTGTCCCCTGAGGCTTTCTTAGAACTTTGCAGTCGATTCCTCTTCCTGGGCGGTCCTTTGTTTTGAGGTTCCTGCCAGCCAGGCGTCCTCCTGTCTCCAGAGACAGTGAAAAGGGATGACCCAGCAAGCAGTACTTTGACACTGTGACATAGAAAAATGTAAACTAGTCCATCTGTTAGTCTCTTCTAGAATGTTCTCTTCCCTTTATCCAAACCAGGATCTCACTGACTTCTCCGATTGTTGCAGTCCATATCGAGCCCTCCCTTCTATACGGAACCCATACATCTGTGCTCCCTGTGAGCCTAGAGCATCTGGCCTCTCAGAGGTTCGGGAGCCCATCTGACGTGCTCCCGTCTTCACCGCTTCCTTTGGCTTACCCTCTGTGTGTCTTACCTGTTCATTATCCTGCTTCCCCAGCCAGGCTGCAATCACTTTGCTTTCCTAAAGAGACAAACTATGTTGCCATACCTTGTACAGAGCAGGACCCAGGGAATACGCACAGGTGAATTTTTTGCCTGCTAAAGACGCTCTCCCTCGAGGAAGGGAGGTACCTGATGTTGGTGTTTACCACCCCCCCCAAGCTCCTTATCAGATGATCTGTGCTTCACAGGTCATCAGAAACACAAATTGGTTGATTTTCCTCTCACAACCCGGCCCATCTCCCTCTCTATTGAGACTATCCCTCCAGAGCTCCCAAACTAGTTGAATCAATTCAGTCAGTATCCCTGAACACTAAACAATGTGTAGATTAGAACTCCTTTTATTTTTTAAGATCCAAGGTTATAGGTTCCAATGTTTTCTAAAAAAAAAAAACTTGAGAGTGGCGGGATATGCCTAGATAAAGAATGAAACACAAGAAAACACTACTTCTAGACGGGAATTATGGCTGTTTAACTTTTTTGTATTAAAAAAAAAAACTTAACGCAGCTTTAGTCATTTTTTAAAAAGTGGAAAAATATTTTAAAACTGCTGTTCAGTCCTATTTAGATTCATATAGAACAGAGGGAGGATGCTGCTATTTTTGGCCCTCTCTTTGTGACAATGTAAGTTGGCTAAATCACAATTTTTTATTGGATTTATTGAAATGTTTTTATTTAAAAATAAAATCACTTTTAAAAATGCTATAACTCTAACTTTTTGGCATGTCATTCTGTCATTTTTTTCTGAATATATATATATATATATATATATTGAATTTTACAGCTATGGGCTCCTACAGTTTATCCAGTTTTGTAGATTTTGTTAACAGTGAAGCATGAATATTCTTCTCTGTTAGGAATGCTATGCATTATGACTTTTAATAGGCACCCAGAATCCCACAGTAGGCTATCCATTCAGTCAGTCAGTCCTCTGTCGTTCCATATTTGAGTTGCTTCTAATCCTTTATTTTACAACTAGTATAGTTTGAAACATAAAAATACTATTTTTCATTGTCAAATCTATGTAAACCCCTTGCCTCTGGGCCACTTATTTTGTTATTGGGCTATCCACTCCAGACTCTGAAATGAGTTATGAGGGTAAATTATACCTAAATACTGCTCCCTAAATCATGGATCAGAATTACCCCAGTGACTCATTCAGACCTCAGTCCTGTGCTTTTACTTTCATAATTATCCTACCACAAACCACTAGTCTGTTGGGGTTTCTTACCCCAAGTTTTTTAATTTGAAAAATTTTCACATCGAAAAAAACAGATAAAAGACGAGGATAATAAGTAGTTATATATTCTCTGGATTCCCCAATTGACAGTTGTTAATGGACAAATCTTTATATAAAAACAAGGTTTTTTGTTTTGTTTTGTTTTGTTTTTTAAAGTGCAGATAGGAAACAGTAAAAGAAATAAGCTAAAGGGAACGCTTGTGTGAAACACGGAAATACCCTCCACGTGATCATGTTGTCACTGTTAAGGGTATTCTACACACTTCGTTCTGCTCATGCCTGCCAGCCTGTCCACTCGGGGGTGTGTCTGGAAGCCTACCACCCAGAACATGGCTTTGGACTCCAAGGGACCCATCTGGAGAACATGTCATAGAGCACACCCTCCAAGATGCCCAGAGTTAGAGATTGTCCTGCTCTTTCAGTTTTTACTGTTTTGCTTCCCACCACAGAGAACCCAGTGCTCCTGTATGAAACCTTCGTTAAGCATTTCCCCCCCGCCCCAAACAAATGAATCCTAGAGTCAATCTTACAAAAGCTATTTTGGGATTCTTTTTTGAGTTCAGGGATGTTTTTTCTTCTTCCCATCCGCCCTAGCTAAATTTAAAATTCAAAGCAGTATCTCCTCATCAAATAATTAAGCTGATTGCCTTTGTACATTGGCAACATCATTTTCCATCTAATTTGATATTCTGTGGGAAGCTGCAAAGCAGTTTAATAAAATGAGATGTCTCTTATATTAGGCAGTGCTAATGATTAACAGCAAGTGTGCTCTAGTTTGTTTTTGTTTGTTTTAAGTTGAGGGCTAGCTGCTGTGGTTAGTAACCATGAATAGAATTTAGGACCCTGCCAGAGTGTAGACGGGTCATGACCATTCAGAAAATGGCTGTGGGTCCGGCTTTGGAGTCAGGTAGTCATGGCTTTGAGTGTTGTTTTTGCTACTTACTTGAGCATCCCTTTAGGGAAATTTCTCCTGTCTCTGCTTCTTTCATTGCTAAAACACAAGGGTATTCAATTTTAAGATTTAATATGAGCATGGTATTGGCAAAGGATTAGACACATAGGTCAATGGAATGGACTCCAGAAGTAGACCCACATAAATATGGCCCAGGGATTGTCGACAAAGTTACAAAAACAGTGCAGCGTTGAAACAATGACCTTTTAACCCACTGAGCCACCCAGGTGCCCGAAACAATGACCTTTTAAATGGAAGGTGGTGGAATGATCAGGCTTACCACAAAAGCCACCCCAATGCCCCACGTGAAAAGAACTTGGACCCATATTTCACACCGTATAAAAAAAAACTAACTCAGAACGGGCCATGACTTTCTAAATGAACCATGGCCTGACCGAAGCAGGAGTTAAGCAGAGGCTGCTCGTGAGAGGTGGAATCCGTGCCAGTAGAGGAAAAAAATGCTGAGCTGCTTCTCAGGTGCTAAGAAGAATAGAAACACGTATAAAATCGTGAGTCTCTAATTCCTATTAATGTTAAAGGAAAGAGCTGTTTTAAAGAATAATTTGGAGATAACTTCTAGGAACTAGCGAATCATGTAGGATTTCATGGAAAGCCAAGATTTTAAAATCATGAACGCAGTTGACTGGTTGTATGCCTGCTATTTTTTGTTGTTGTTGTTGTTGTTGTTTTTGTTCTGTTTTTTTGTTTTTTGGGTTTTTTCGCCTGCTATGTTTTAAAATATAGAAAACATTCCCAGCTATACAAAGGCTATCCAAAATAGCCTCGGATCATCTTATCTCTTATGGGCTGCTAATGAAGAATATTTAAAAACAGTGTTAATACGATCTCTTTGCTGTTTGCAGCTTTGCTGTGAATTCTCTCCTATGAATATATTAAAAGGTAGTTCTACTTTCCTAAAAGAACCATTTGGACACTTTAAAGGGAAATCAGATGAGTAATCACAGGCAGCATGGGGACACACATTCTGTCTGCGCTGGTTGTGGTTTATTTTGGGTTATTCAGAGCCTTGGCGAAGAGCTCTCACCGGGACCCCAGCCTTTATACTGAATTCCATGTATTTCCGGCGAACCTACAAAATATTGTTTGGGGAAAATACTGTTGATCTTTATAAACTAAAACAAAACAAAAACCCTTCGTCCATTTCTATTACAGAGCTGTGACCGAGAGCATCAATCAGCTGATCACACTGTGCACCCAGCAAGCTCCAGGCCAGAAGGAATGTGATAACGCCCTGCGGGAGCTTGAGGTAAGCCCCAAGAGAAGCTGTTAGGGATTTACCATGGGGCAACTGGCTGTCCTTTCCAGAAAAGGCCAATTTCTTCTCCTCTGTTCTTGCCTCATGACCTTCCTGAAAGACGACAGAGGCCGATGTTTCAATCCCAAATGGTGAGGAATTCAAGAAAAATTAGATTTCATGGCATATCATCTCTGCTTCCCCTTTTTCCACTAGGATGACAGTTACTTTGTTTAAAGGACTCGACTTCAAATAGGGAAGCAGCCTGGGCATAGTCTGAAGATGAGCCATTTCTACCTAAAGTTTTGGAGTCATTATGTGGGCACGGTTGGAAGAAGCCAGGGTAGATATTACTGTTGAGTAAAAATGATTTTCTGGTACGTTTTATTTTAGTCACTGTAGGGGGCACGTGAGTGGAAACCCCAGGAATAACACTTACCACATTGTCAAGGCAACTGTGAGACCCCTAGAGACCCAGAACACAGTGTAGGTGCTTCACAATTTGTATTCATACTTAGGGTTTATTTATTTTTTTAACAGGTTTGTTTGTTTGTTTTTTAAGATTTTATTTCTTTATTTGACAGAGAGAGAGGGATCACAAGTAGGCAGAGAGGCAGGCAGGGTGGGGAGGAAGCAGGCTCCCTGTTGAGCAGAGAGCCCGATGCGGGGCTCGATCCCAGGACCCTGAGATCATGACCTGAGCCAAAGGCAGAGGCTTAACCCACTGAGCCACCCAGGCGCCCCCTTAGGGTTTATTTATAACGGAAAATTCATCTGCACCCCCAAGATGTACGCAGGTAAACAGAGAACCAATACTCCCACTTGTACGTAGAGCAGTCCTAACCAGTGCGGGTTATGTTGAAATGGCCAACTAGATCTCTCAGTGGATATGGGTTGGTTGAACCCAATGCACCTTTAGTTTTCTGGATGATGAGCCCGGGAATACCCTCCCTGCCAGAGGGGGTCTGACTGCAGCTTCTGAAGGGTTTGATTAAGGCCCAGTCTGCTGGTGGCAGTTGGCCAGTGAGTGCAGCTGGAGGTGAGAAGAGGCTTGTTACCTGAGGACTAAAGCATCCTGAAAACAGTGGAGCCTATTTCCTATATTGGGTTAATTACCATCCTATCCCACTCTGTTCACATTCACAAACACGATACATAGGCTTTTGGTCTAATCGGCCCAGATACAAACACTCTGTCCTTTGACAGTATGCTTGGTTGCCAAAATTATGACTCTTTCAGGACTGCTGTTACCAAAACAATTTTGATTGTGTGAAGAGTGGGGGGATGTTCTTCAATGAAATGAACTCCTTCATGCTGCCCTCTTTCCTGGGATCTCAATAACTCAGCACTTCCCACCATGAGCACCCCCCCCCAATCCTTGGTAACTCCAATGGATGTGTCTTTTTTGTTGGCTGTGCCCCCAAAGGCTGTTGGGTCCAAATGTATATTCTCAACCACGGGGAAGGAGGTTGGATGGCTCTATCCCAGACTTGGCTCCCCTGGAAAATTCCCTCATATGTGACTATCAGAGATTATTACAAGATGGGAACCAGAGATGATTTTCAGTGGACTGAAGACAAAGGGAGAAAGCCCCATGCCCTGCTCCTTGATGGATTCTTACATGGGAGTGAATATTTTCTATACTTTTTGAATTAAAAACAAATGAACCATCTAGGTAGGAAGTTTGGGGGAGTGACCTTGTTTCATGCCTATGTGATAAAAGGCTCCAGAATTGAAAACTGAAGGTTCTCCTCATCAGGTAGAAATGAGTTAATGCGTCCTTGAAATGTCAGCTCCTTTGAGTTCCTGAGAACTCGTGCTAATTGACCATTGCCTTGAATTCATTTTTAGATTTTTCTTAAGAAAAAAAAAAATCTCTCCCTTTCGTGGATACCATGTTTGTCCTTCAAGTCTGTGAACAGGACTCTCCTCTTCATCCAAGCTCGCCTGAAACATCCTCTTCCATACCATCAATGTTTTGTTGCTAACAAGAAATCTAAAGTCACATGTAAAACCACCTAAATTCTCAAGAATGTGAATAAATGAATAATCATGCCCAGAATCCTATATGCAGAGAGGAAGTCAACAGTTGGTATTTTACATGGAAATTTCTCTTGTTCTGTAACACTTGCTTGCTTTTTAAATTGTGTTTTCCTTCTGTAGACAGTCAAGGGGATGTTAGACAATCCTAATGAACCCGTGAGTGACCTCTCTTACTTTGACTGCATTGAGAGTGTGATGGAAAACTCCAAGGTAAGCCTGTCTGTGCTGGTAACACTCCTTCTCATTGTCTAAGCATGTTCTTTGTCAACCTGCCTGTGGCCTCTCTGTGTGGTTGCATATATCACAAAGCTTGATGGTGGAGCCCTTTGCACAGGTGCTCCTCAAACTTGACCATGCCTCAGAATCACTTAGGGGTCTTGTGAAACACAGACGGCTGGACCTTACCCCTGAGTTTCTGATTCAGTAGATCAGAGGTGGGGCTGAGATTGTACATTGACAGGTCCCCAGGTTCCTGCCGATGCAGTCCAGAAGGAACGCTTAGAGATACACTGCTTATTCTACATCGTAGAGGGGTCTCACTGTGAATTAAATCTTGGATTTCTTTTACTTAGTACTGAATTGCAAGGGAAAGCCTGTCAGTGACCTTGGCTTTCACGAGAGCCCCCCGCCTTGTGTGTGCTTCCGACCATCCATTTATGACATCATTCTCAAGGGAATTGAGCAATGGGACGTTCTTTTGGGAGGTTGGAGGAGTAGGAAAATCTAAATATTGCAATGGTTTCTGTCTCCGCCCCCTTCCACATCTTAACCTAACTCAGCGACGTCTTATTTCTTCTTATTTACTTTGATGTGGGTAGCAGTAGGGGGTGGGGAAGCTAAAAAGATTTCTTAATGGAGCAATAATGATTTTTTTAAAGTGGAGAAGCACAAACCTATGATGGCAATATCAAAGTTGTTGAGGTTGCTTCCAAACTGGATTAGAATAAAATATAAGGGAGACATGCAGATAAGGAGCAGTCGCCAGTTACCAAGTCTGTCCTTGGAGCACAAGTCCATGTTTGTCCACATCACTCTGATGTCAGCTTTGGGGACACAGCTATGTCAGTGATGTCGAGAGGGGCATGTCTTACACTGGGATAAGACTAGAATTTCCTCTGTCCAGCACTGTTGATGGAACTCTGGACTCCCTAACGGTCATGAGTCTTAGACACTTAGATCTACAGGAACTCTTCCTTCTTAAAGAGGGAGGCAGGGTGATAGAAAGGACAGTACTGTGCATACAGATACATTCTAACTTCTCTGGTTTGCAAGTCTTCATATGCTCTGGACTGTGCTGTATATCTAAGCAATTTTAGGGAATTTTTTTCCCCATCCAAGATGGTGTATTGATGAAGAATTCTGTATTGGCAATGCCATAGTCTTTCTAAAGGGCTGTGTTCAGCATCTTCCATTCCATCCTCAGTGACCCTGGGAAGTAGGACCAGGACCTGCCCTTTTGGGGCATGGTGAGGCTCATAGAAGACAGAACACCAGCTATGGGGCAGGTGTCCTGCCCCTGCCCATGTTACCTTCTCTGTGACCTTATGTAGAGTGCTCAACCTCTTTGGGTTAGGCTCTAAATATTAAAGTCCTTTTTGGCTGTTATTTTAAAGACATCTGGAGAAAAATTTCAGTGATGTTTTCTGAGAAAACATCGGTGATTTTCAAAATATGGGGAAATGCTTACAAAATTCAGGAAATAGTGTTCAGATCACCTATCTATCTATCTATATATTCACAGACTTTTTAACAAAGACATATATACATTTTACTGTCAATAAGTAAATTAATAATATCAGCGAGGCTGTGTCTTCTGTCTTCTGGGGTGTGACTGTCTGCAGTTCAGTGTTTATATCTGATTTTTATATTCTGGGAATTCACAGGTCTCACTTGAAACCGTTCACCTGTGGGATGCCCTTTATAGGTTTTATTTTATTGGTCTGCATAGATGAACTGTACCTCTTTGAGATCTGGATAACTTTTTTCTTTTCTTAAGAAAAAGAGATCAAGCAGGGCAGCGCAGGGGAGGAGGGGGGATAAAGTGGGTGGGGCAGAGAGAGAGAGAGAGGGAGAAAATTCCAAGCAGACTCCGTGTTGGGGTTGGGGGTGCCAGATGCAGGGCTGGATCTCCCCACCCTGAGATCATGACCTGAGCTGAAATTACGAGTCAGATGCTTAACCAACTGAGCCACCAAGGCATCTCAAGATATAGATAACTTTTAGATGAAAGGCTCATCGTTTCATTATTCATTTCTCTCTATGGAATAGAAATGATAAAGTTCCCTTCAATCTCCACTTAATGCAAATAAAGAAAAGTAATGGCAAATAGTGTAAGTTAAGTGGCCTTAAATGTTGAAGTTGAAAGTGTAGCGCCCTTTGAAGAAATGCTGGTTCATGAATGTCACTGGTTCTTGGTTTTGCAGGTCCTGGGCGAGTCGATGGCAGGGATCTCACAGAACGCCAAGACCGGGGACCTCCCTGCCTTTGGGGAGTGTGTGGGGATTGCATCCAAGGCCCTCTGTGGGCTGACAGAGGCTGCAGCCCAGGTAAGGGACTGGTGCCCACGCCCCCTAATGCAGGCCTTCCGGCCTTAAGGCTTGGGTCCTGTGCCTTTGTCCTATGCTCCAGTGAGGATACCCAGAGGATCCGTCCCTGCAGGATGCATAGGGTAGCTCCACCGGCAGCCCCTTCCCCAACCACTATTATAGAAACCATGGTAAAGGTTTCTGTGTTGGCTGGGGCATATCAGCATAGCACCAGCCAGTAACCCTCCAGGAGCAGAGCAGCCTGGTGAGTATAGTGAGACACTGAATGCTGAAGGCCCAGCTTTAAGTGTTCAGAGGCAAGATTGGGGTGGGGTTTTTAATGCTTTGTTTTGTTTTGTTTTTTAAGACCACTTTGAGGGAGGAGTTGTTTTCAGGGGGAAAAAATGAGTATTATATAATTGACATTCTTCCTGAGGCTTTAAAACTGCAAAAATCTTAGTCATGCTCTTTTTAGGATCAGAGAGAGAAAAAAATTGGAAACCATCCTGCAGAGACATGACTGGGCATGTTCCTTCCTTTGCCTTCTACTGTCCTGTGCATCTGTAGTAATTATTGGGCTCGTGGAACTGATAATTCAAAAATTATCAGCATTTACCTTGAAGGATTTATCATTTGACAGTTACCTTGAGGCTGGAAAATTATAATGAGCTGAAGGGAAACATCCCTAGTTTGGGGGATGAAATTATCCTTATCTCGTCCCTCAAATCTCATGGGAAATGACTTAAGATTAAAATTCCCCTTCCCAATTTCATTTTCTCCTTGTGATTTGACTATCCAGATGGTTAAAAGAGAAGACCTGCTCTTAGAACCTCTTGTCCTCTTAGAGACCAAATAGTGCTGGAGTTGTTTTGTTTTTTTCCTGAGCCATCTACTCCTTCTCCTTATTCCTGGATATACTGGCCTGAACAATAAGGATGTGGTTGGCTATGAGATGAGAAACTTCCATGCATAGCAGCCTCCAGGGTTGACCGACCCACCGGCTCCATGCCTTTGGTCACCAACCCCTTTTTTCTGCCTTTCCCATCTGCCAGCCTGAGAGTCAGCCTCACACTGAGACTGGGTACCCTCCTGGTTCTAAGGAGGCTGTCAGAGCACTCAGGACTGCATCCATCCTTGTTCAGGCCCACGGGAAAGCTTCCTGAGGCTTTCTTCAGAACAGGGAGATTTTGTTCCCAGAAGCCTGCGGGAGACTCTGCCACAATCCGCCTGTCTGTCTTTAAATCCTTACCGGTGAGACAACCCTGACCAACCTACACCAGGGAGCTGCTGAGAATACGGCCTGCACACTGCTGGGCTGTCTTTCCCAACAGGCTCATCTGGGAGCACAGAGAGTCTGAATGCACTTTCCTCCTCCCTTTCAGGCTGCATACCTGGTGGGCATCTCTGATCCAAATAGCCAGGCGGGCCACCAGGGCCTCGTGGACCCCATCCAGTTTGCCAGGGCTAACCAGGCTATCCAGATGGCCTGCCAGAACCTGGTGGACCCCGGCAGTAGCCCGTCACAGGTAACCACGGGGCGAGGGTGTGAGGTCTGTGAGTGCTTCAACTCCCATGGGGGGGGTTGTGGGAGACTATGAGGAATTAGGGAAGAATACCATTCTTCCCAATCTTGCAAAGCCAGCTCAATGCAGCCCTGTGGATAATAGCTTGAGGGGCGATATTGCAAAATGTGGTGAACATGGCAATGTGCCAGTGCTTTGAAATGAAGTGCTGGTGGGCAGTAGGATGAAGTCATCGCTGGGAGGTTCACCAGGAGTCTCATGATTTCATTCGGGTCAGAGGACGTAGGTGGAGGGCTTGTTCTGTGCTCAGCACTAAGGGCCAACACAAGTCAGACCTGATCTCCTCTATGCCCTGGCTCTTCCTCCGTTGGATTAAAGCTTGGAAGATGGGGTGGTCGGGCTATGATGACAGCAGCCGAGATGCACAGAGGAACATGTGATGAGCTCTGTACAGGGCTGTCAAGGTTCACTGCACAGAGATGGAGGCCCCGAGTCAGGCCTCAGAGTCTGGGCAGAATCCAAAGTGCCAAAAAGACCCACAGAGGCATTTCAGGACTAGACAGTATGTGCGACACTCCATTTCTGAGTGGCATGACATCCCAGTGACTTACTCAAGCAGCGTGTGCTAAAAGGAATGGGAACAGCCTGTGAGTGCCACGTCCACCGTGAATCCGAGCCTGATGTTCTTCCAGCAGGAGGAGGACCCATGTTAAGGAGGCAACACAGGGACTATCAGACCTACCCAGGAGCCTGAGAGCAGGCATAGAAGATGTCAGGGCACCTGACGTTCCCACCTGTCCAGTTAAGGGCAAGGGAGTGTTACCAGCCTAAGCAAAGTGGATCCGGGGAATTCAAGAGAGTGGTGGGGTGGGGGTGGGGCCCAGGAGATGCCTGACCCAGACCCCCGACTCGGGCGCCCAGTCCCCCTGTGGATGAGCAAGGAGCTGGTGCACCTTGATGTCTCTTTTCCTCCTCTAAGACGTGGACTTTGGGGTGGTGGCCATGAACTGCCTGTGGCCACTGAGCACTTAAAATGTAGCCCATCCAAACTGTGATGGGCTCCAGGTGTAAAATATACCCTGGAATTTGAAGACTTGGTGTGATTAGAAAAGATAGTAAAATCTCAGTATTCTGAAGCTGATTATCTGGTAGAATGAAATATTTTCAATATATCGAATTAAATAATCTTAAGTTATTTAAATTTATTTCTCTTGTTTCTCTACTTACTTTAGTGTGGCTACTAGCAAATCTAAAATTTCACATGTCATTCACACCGTCTTTCGGTCAGGCAGTGCTGGCCTAGACCCTGGAGCGAATGCCTCCAGGTGGGGGTCCTAGCAGGACTGCTACCTCTCCCGTCAGGCTCTCTGGAGCTCAGCCCCGTCCCGCTACTCCAGCAGCACCTCCTTATCTTCTGTTTATTCTCTTTTGCTGAGCCATCCTGCCCCCTGCTTTCCTGGTGTGGCTTTGGGGTGGCAGAGCTAGATACACATGGCCTAATCAGATGGGCCCTGGATAGGTGAGCTGAAGAGGGATCCGGGGCTTAGGGCGGGGGTGGAGTCCTCTGACCTGGACCCTGCTGCACTGAGCATGCATGCCCCAACCCAGCTCCATGCCTTGTAGGTTCTGTCCGCGGCCACAATCGTCGCCAAACACACCTCGGCCCTGTGCAATGCCTGCCGCATCGCATCGTCCAAGACAGCCAACCCAGTGGCCAAGAGGCACTTTGTCCAGTCAGCCAAGGAGGTCGCCAACAGCACTGCCAATCTAGTGAAGACCATCAAGGTAGGTCACGGAATTGAGGTCTTAGTGATCCCTGCATCCCCTGTGGCATGGGGGAAAGAAGGGTGCAGGATTTAAGCTCTGCCCTCCCAAGACTTGTGTCTCCTGAAGCCTGACTCCTGATTGAAGTCCGTGAGGAGGAGTCCTTTTCTGATGGAGATAATTATCATGAAAATCCAACAGCCTTGGTCTCCACTAACCCTCTTGGCCAGGGGGTTGGGTGGGGGGGGTCGTGGGGGATGGACAGTGGTTGCCAAATTCTGTACATGAGAGGCTGAGGGGCAGAAATGTGGAAGAGGTTGGCTGTGAGGTGTCTCTTGGCATGGTGCTTGCTGACAGACACTCTGTGTTTACTAGACAGTCCGCTGCCGTGGAGTGGATTAGAGCGCCTTTGCTGTAGGGAATTGCTGGTAGGGGGTCTGCCATTGTCGGTAGATAGAGCTGGACCTAGAGAGAAGGTGGAGGGGAAAAGGGAATGGGAAATTGTGGAGAAATCACCTTAAAAAATCCATTTCATCTATCCTATGATTTCCGTTTCTGCTTATGGCTGTTTGAATGTTTGAAAGGGAGCATCTGTTTTCTCAAATAGAGCACTCCATGTTTATACCATGTTCTAGACCATGGGCTGGTTGAGGGAGGAACAGGGGCAGGGTACCCTTCTGAAATGACTGCAGTGGCAGGCCTGGGGTACTTATGGGCGGGTGATAAAGCTACAAATCCAGTGTGCCCCAAGCAGGGACCACAAGGGGGGGACCAAGCAGCAGCTGTGTAGATGACCTTGCAGGGAAACAGCCCCAGGCAAGGAGCCCAGAACCCCCTTCCAAGCCTCTGAAGGAGTCTGTCATGGAAGGCAGGCTCCCAACTCTCTGGCCACCCAGAGAGAAGAAGGCAAAGCCAATGGTGGGGAGACACTTATTTAAGGATGGTCACATTCACTGGGGTAGGACAACCTGCTTTGTTGCCAGGCCAGCCCTGGAGTAATGAGACTTCTCCTGTCCTCTCCAGAGGACATTTTCCTCAGAACCACTTGAACCTTGTGGAGAAATCAGTCCTCAGGCCTTTCGGGAGGAAGCAAAGGGGAGAACTCACAGCCCAGCAGCCGCAGGGAGCAGGTGGGGGGGAGCATAGGCCCATTAGCCCCGTCAGCACTTCCTTACTGCTTCAACAAAGAGCCTTAAGAAAGTGAAGCCTGCCTATTTGAAGACAATAATAAGACAGGTTGGAAATAAATTAAAGCCAGTGAGCAGGTGCCCCTGGGATCCTGGTGGCAGCTCACCTTAATTACCGCCATAGTGCATAGTATTCGAAATGAATGAAGCTCGCATTTTTAACTGAACAGACGTACAAAACCTGTTCCCAGGTTTCGGTGCGTGTTACTCCTCCGGTTCACCCAACCACCCTGTGTCTGTCACCGTCACTGTGCACTCAGGACACTAGGTGCTAGCCGCTGAAGTAGCTTTCCCAAGGCACCCCAGCCAGCGAGTGAGTGGCCGGTGGGAATTCAAACCCAGATGCCAGAGCCCCTTTGCAGTCTCGATCCTCCTCTCACCCCGGTGTGGTGTTCGAATCCAGACTGACCCAGAAGAAACACCCGGGTCTGTTCACTTGCCTGCAGGTCGGGGCAGGTGGGGATGAAAGACGGCGGCTGCGGAAGGGAGTGACATCGTTGGCGCTTGCTGTATCATTAGCTGACTTCAGACCTGGCCGTTTTCTGATCGTTAGGAAACAGACTATATTTAGATGGACCAGGGGAGGAAGAAAAGGAAGGAAAACTGTTCTGCCGAAATTCCTGGAAATCTTTCTTTTGTGCCTCCTCCTGCTCTAAGTCCTGACCTGTCTCTCTCTGCTAAGATCTCCTCTTCTTTTCAGATTCTCCTCACGGTGTCAAACCCTCTTTGCAATTCCCAGTGGCAAATGAGCTCTGGTGATGGCCTGAAAGATAGGCCTGTGTGGGAACATCAGAGGAGGGGTGCAGGGTGACCGTTAGGAGGGGAAGATGAAGGCTTCGTCTCTGTGAGCTCCCTGGGTCCCAGCAGCAATGCCCGAGGAACAGAAATGAGCCCATTGCCCCTCGACTGGCTGAAATGGGCTTGGTTTTTCTATTTGCACCGGCTGGCAGGGTTCCCCGGGGACAACGAGCCTTGTTTATAATCTACTAATAGGAAAATGGTACTGGTTCTTTCTCTGTAGTTCACCATCCTATATACTGAAGAGATTTCCTGTTTTAAAAAATGGTTAAGAATCATATCATATCAGGGAACAGACCTTCACGTGGGTTGTTATCAGCACCATTAGAATGTGTGTACCTAAAAATCTTGAACCTGTACTGATGGCGTTCTTTAAAATCCCAAACCTTGGCTCAGCAATAATAAATACTCGCACCTTCCTTCCAGGCAG
Organism: Neogale vison; assembly: GCF_020171115.1. Classification (NCBI taxonomy): domain Eukaryota; kingdom Metazoa; phylum Chordata; class Mammalia; order Carnivora; family Mustelidae; genus Neogale; species Neogale vison. The sequence continues at coordinate 104,490,764 of NC_058103.1, forward strand.
AACGTTCTAAACTCCAGCCACGTCGGAAGCACACAGACCCCTACCCACAGTTGCCCGTGGGCCACCCCATACTGGGTCACCCCACACAGGGTCACCGGCTTTTCTTGCTTCAGTTGGTTTATTACCTAGTCCCGAGTCCCATCGGTGGAGTGCAGTACTATTTCCCGTGTGCACTTGCTTAAGTGGGTGCCAGGTAGAAGTTGTACAACAGCTTTTGTGTCTCTGAGAAGTGGAAGGATGGCTTTGCTGCTCTCCGCGGAGGTGAAGCTCCAATTTAGGGATGGAGCATACCCAGTGTTTACCAAAGATACCAGATCAGAGCTCAGTAACTGATTTTGACTTGACTGTTCAGTATGTCTTCTTGGTCATCCTTAGGTTTGGATTGGTAAAGGAGGTTTTTTTCCAGAAGAAAAAGAAAGCGGAAAACTTCTTAGGTTTCTCTTACACTGATTCTCACTGCCTTTTTCTAAGGTCAGGAGAGAAGGGAGCCAGGAGTCTTGGATTGTGGCTTGAGGCGTGAGTTTGGATAGCATGCCACTTTCTAGATGTTGGTTTTATCATCTAGAATGTTGGGGATTTGGAACTACAGTCCCAAATCTTTAAGGTTTTACGGTCCCTTCCAACTCCCCAAAGTCTGTGGATCTGATTGTGGTACCCATGCAGAAATTGTTTCTCCTAGACTCCTGTGAGATTTTTCTAAGGGAACATTCAAAGGAGCTGGCCCAGGGGTCCAGAGCATCCTTGTCCTAACGGGCTCCCAGCATTTGGCTAATTGAATTTACCCCTCCATTGTTGCACCTGCTATGCTGGACATTCTGTGACAGGGGATGTCTACATGAAAACTCGCATGTCGACCTGAAATGTCACCAGTGAGCAGATTGGCATATTCAGTTTACCTGGGTGGCTCAGCCATCCCCAGAGTGGAAGCAGCATTCAGAAATGATGTAGTATCTCCGTAAGCCATCCTTTCTGAAGCTAAGTGCTACCTCTAGCGGAAACAGCTTTTCCTTTTTTTGAAAATGAACAGAAGTGGTTGCTGTAGCTCCGTGTTCTGTTCCATGTTATTCAAGATGCTGTGCCATGAATAGCCATGTGCTGCGGGATACATGGCTTTAGTGCCCAGGCTCAAAAATATATATCCTTTCTTCAACTATTGGCACAGTTCATGAAACTGCACAATTGGAAAACTGTTTCTTGGGATTTACCTCAGCTAATCCTCTTTTCATTTTGAAGAAATTCAAGTAAAGTTGGTGGCTCAACCAGATGCCTGCCTTCCTAAGAGGCTGGGAGGGTTGTAGACAGTAGGAAGGAGGATGGGAGGAGTCTGGGGAGGTAAGAACAGGAGGAAGGAACAGCACAAATGGGAGGCTTGGCATCTTCCATTGAGCTAGAAGTCACCTCATCCCATCTGAATGGGGTGTGATTGGCCGCTGGTGCAGCTAGGATTTGAGTTCCTTTGACACTGAAGTCCGTTGCTGCCATCTTCCTGCTGTGCTGGGGCCGCCCCTGTTGGGTTCCTGCTGAGTAGCACCCACCCTGTCTCCCAGTGTATTCACAGATTGCTCTGAAGCCTGGTGGGGCCTGACCTCACAGAGTCAATGACATTGATGATGCAGCACGATTTGAGGACTAGACACAGTGTGGGTCACAGGTGCTAACTTCACATTTACTAAGCATGTGAATGGCAGTTAGAATGGAGGCCATACGTGTGAGCAAGAAATAGCATGTAGGGTTGCCATTGGGTTGAAAGAATGGCAGAATTGGTGTGGTTAGAGGAGAGGTCAGTGTCTACAGTTGAGCAGAGGCCAGCCATGCATGGTATTAGTGAAGATGGGAAATGAGCCAGGCTCATGGGAATTCCTCTGAAAAATATTAGCGCGGCAGGATGTGTAATTATTGTCCCGAGCTGCCAAAGCCTGATTGGAATGTAGTTGTTATTCAGAAATAGCTTTTAAAGCATACGTGCCTGCCTACTCTTGCCTTCCTGAAAAATAGAAATGCTTTCATCTCGGATCTGGTTTGTTTCAGAATGCTGGGGCCTCTGGTTTTTTGTTCACTAATTGTCTAAATTGGCTTTTACATATTGCTCATAACAGTTGAATTAAAAGTTTAATTGGTCATTTAGCAGGGAAATTTGTATTCTTCTACAGATATAACTGCCTACTCCAACGTGGCCCTTTGCTGGGAGGAAGGGATGCTATATCCATGTCACAGGCCTCTAGGTTCTAACTGTCTTGTTCTTCAGGAGGTGGAGTCTGGGGTTGGGGAACCTCAGGTCCAAGTGTTAGCCCCCTGCTAGGCAGCCTTTCATGAACCACAGCCTGTGTTCCTGGATTCTCCTTGTCTAGGTCATTAATCAGCAATCTGATCACTCAGAGCCATTGTGTTACTTTGCTACTATTTATTTAAAAAGCTATTGAAGCACAAGATGGATAGACAAAAACACACATGGTATGTGTAGATCTCAGTAAACTAAAGTTGAATACACCTAGATAACTATAGCCAGATCAAGAACTAGAACATGACCGGCCCCCAGAAGCCTCCTTTGGGCCCCTTAGTCTTACCTGCTCTGAAGGGTGACTTGACTGCTAACATCTTAAATTAGTTTCACCTCTTTCTGGACTTGGTATAAATGGAATCTTACATTAGGTATATTTTTATGTCTGGCTTCTGTAAATACTATGTTTATGGGATTTGTCCATATTGTTGGGGGTAGTTCTAGTCCATTCCTTCCCATTGGATTCCACTTCGCTTATTTCAAAATGGCAGATTCAGAAGCCCCACCTCTGTTATTTGTTCAGGGGTATCCAGTAAAAGTTAGAAAAAGTTGAAAGTTCTATGTAATGTAAAGTATTTTTATAATTTGGGAGGGAATAGACTTAAGGTGAAAATTGAGGGGAAGAGCCCAAATTGGGGAAGAAAATGGTTCAGCTGCAAGGTCATGTGAGTGGGAACTCTATGGACTTTGAGGTCAGCTGCCGTGGGAGCCACATATTAAACTTGATTTCTTATGATTGCTAACTGAGTCACTCTGCTAGATGGTTTGATCTCTCCCATTAATTCTTATTTTTTAATGAATTCACCAAACACTTTCAATATTCCCATAAAACCACGTTCTTCCAGTAGGGGATGACTACGGTGGCCAGGAGTGGTTTGTGCATCTGCATGGATCATGTCTCCATGTTTCCTCCCACCAGGCCCTGGATGGGGATTTCTCCGAAGACAACCGCAATAAGTGTCGCATTGCCACCGCACCCTTGATCGAAGCTGTGGAGAACCTGACAGCATTTGCCTCCAACCCTGAGTTTGTCAGCATTCCTGCCCAGATCAGCTCTGAGGTAGGGAATCTTTGCAACCAAGGTAATATGGGGGTCTTTGGCTAGTCTGTGTGGCACCAAATGAGCACGAACAGTTAAGAACTCTAAAGGCTCTGTCTTATAGGGCGTTATTGTTGCCGATGACAATACATACACAGAGTTCATGAAACTCAGTGTATGCCCATCACTTAAGTGGTAATGTGTTAGCTTTATGTGTTAAGAACAAGCTCAGTGTCCAGGTTTGGGGCTGATTCTTTCTTGGTATGTGCCATATTCACAAATGATATTTAAGAGAGAACGTGGACTCAAGTGCTCACTATCCAGGCTCCGTGTGAACCAGCCTCCATGGTTTCCTCACCCTGAATCTCTTTCTGAAGAACACAGGGAGTGATTGGATAAAGAACAGGACCTTCCAGAGCCCAACTGATTGACTTAATCTGAGCATTTCACCCTTGCCCCTTATGCTGTCTGCTTCCAGGGCTCCCAGGCACAGGAACCGATCCTGGTCTCAGCCAAGACCATGCTGGAGAGTTCGTCGTACCTCATTCGCACTGCGCGCTCCCTGGCCATCAACCCCAAAGACCCGCCCACCTGGTCTGTGCTAGCTGGACACTCCCACACCGTGTCTGACTCCATCAAAAGTCTCATCACTTCTATCAGGTGAGTTTCTCCTCCAGAAAATGCTAGGCACCTGCATCGGAACAGGGCAGAAGGAGGATAAGCCCAACAGGACTTCAATTTAACAGCGAGGTAGCCAATCGTTATTATCATCTTCTCGTTTGGCTCTTTGGCACAACGATAGCTAACTTAAACACTCTCCCTATGTCAGAAACTGTGTTACCTTATTTCTTCATCACAACAACCTTGTGACGTGAACAGTACATGGCTACCATTTTACTGATGAGAGAATTCAGGCAGAAAGGACTTAGGGAGTATTCCCATGGGCATCTCTTGACCTGACGGGCCTAATAACCAGTCCTAACCATTATACTCCACTGTCTATACCTAGGAGCTTAGGCAGGGAACACCACTGTTTAATTAGCAGGATTTGAAGTTACCTTATTTTGCTAATAAGGCAAAAGGAATATTCTAGGTCCCACGGTATCTCTTGAGCATCTCTGAACTCCTTAACGATGGTATGAACCTAAAAAATCCCCAGAGTTGGTGTAACATCTCTGAAGTTGACCAGCGTTAATACCCCACAGCATGGAATGCGTTCTTTTCCTTCGCTGTACTTAGCTTTTTGATTGCTTTTCAGACTCAGCAGCACTGTTCTCTTACCTAATACCTTATTTTTTTTTTAAATATTTTATTTATTTACCTGACAGAGAGAGATCACAAGTAGGCAGAGAGGCAGGCAGAGAAAGAGGAGGAAGCAGGCTCCCCGCTGAGCAGAGAGCCCGATGCGGGACTCGATCCCAGGACCCTGAGATCATGACCTGAGCCGAAGGCAGCGGCTTAACCCACTGAGCCACCCAGGCGCCCCATCTTACCTAATACCTTATAAAGGGAAATCCACTAAATATCTGAACTCCTACTGCAGGACTTTGTGAGTGGTACGCCATGTGGAGAGTACAGTATGTCTGCCCTGGAAATAGCCCTGACCTGTTCAAAAATAATAATAATAGGGGTTCTATACTTAAGCCAGTGACATCTAAAGAGCTTGATGAGCAGGTGCCTATTGTCAGCCAGAAACGAGGAATAGCATCATAGCCATCCCACGAGAAACACAGTTAACAGGAGTGTTAAATGAAGAAATGCATGGGCTCTGCAGAGGGGTGTTCCCAAGCAAGGGTCCGAGATCCACCCCTGAAATGTAGCAATCAAACGTGGTAGAAAGTAGACAGGGGCCTCCAGCTCACATTGCTGCGGCAAGCTGTGGGACTTGAACCCTGAGGAATCTCTTTGAGCTGCCCTGTTCCTTCCAGGGACAAGGCGCCTGGACAGAGAGAGTGTGACTACTCCATCGACGGCATCAACCGCTGCATCCGGGACATTGAGCAGGCCTCGCTGGCAGCTGTCAGCCAGAGCCTGGCCACAAGGGATGACATCTCTGTGGAGGTAGGCCAGGACTCTGTGGCCAGGTCAGAGGTCTTTGGAAGTGCTCAACGACGTCAGCACCGGGCCTCAGGGGGTGGGGAGTGGGACCGCAGTGCATATTTGATGTTGGCATTTTGTCACTGAAGCACCTTCTCCTAGAACCCACCTGGGAAGTTTTTGGTGGAAGTTAAGGCATAGGCTGAGTAGAGAATGAGGGTTTGGTGAAGGAACACAGGTGCTGCTGGTATGGAAATGACAAATAGGAAAAAAAAAAAAAAGAAAAGAAATGACGAATAGGGTTAAAAGTTTGGCTGGGGGAAATGATCAACGTCAGATGAGAATGTGTCAGTAAAGTGTGGTTACTGTGCTCAGTTTCACATATTGGTAGAGCAGGGCAAGGCATGTAAATGTTGACTGTTTCCTTGTCACGGTTTATCAGTGCATTTTTTGACCGTGGGGCGTATTTAGCATTAAACTCTACACATCTGGTCCATTCAGAGATAAAGGGTTCTATCGTAAGGTACCCAGTGTCCAGTGTTGCAAAATCTTTGCATTCTATTTTTAATTCAGAGCCATGACCCTTTCTTGCCGATTTTTTCTATTAACCTGTCCAAAGGCCCTTGACTCATACTTCTTCCCTCTGTCAGAAGTGCCTGACACTCAGGAGGTGCTTAATAAATATGGATGGTCTGTTTACTGACATGTCCCCTCCCGCCCCTGAATTCATCAGCAGTGAACTTCACCCGCTGTCTCTAAGCAGTGGGCCCAGAGATGGTCTTGCTCATTTTTATTAATAGAGCTGTCAATTTTACTCCAGCTCGGCCCCTCTCTCCCACTGTCGAGAAAAGAAAGAAGAAAAATCCTCCTCCTTGGCAGACTGTTAGGATTTTTGTCACCCTTTTATTAAAGGAGGACCCTGCATGCAGAGCAGTGGGCCTGTCTGAAGTGCCCAGCTTGATGAATTATTACAGAGGGAGCACAGCCTTTGCTTATCACCCAGATTAAGAGACAAAGGTGACCGGTATCTCAGGACTGCCCCCTCAGGCCCCCACCCTTCCACCACCCATTCCAAAGCAGATCCTCTGCCTTCCCTTCCTCCCTAGGAAGAAAAGCCCTCCCTGAACTGTGCGTGCTCCCTACTAAACCACATTTATTTTAAAATAAGCCGTCTGTAATAAGATAGTGGTGCTGAGATATACATTGTTTTTAGGGTTTGGGGGAGTTTTTTTGGTTTTGGTTTTGGTTTTGTTTTTTTGAGAGAGCAGGAGGAGGAGCAGAGGGAGAGGGAGAAGCAGACTCCTTGCTGAGCAGGGAGCCCAATGTGGGGCTTGTCACCCAGGATCGTGACATAAGCCAAAGGCAGAGGCTTAACTGACTGAGCCCCCTAGGCGCCCCTATTCTTGCATTCTTGAATATAATCCCATGACAAGCAGAAAGATGATAGTGTACTAAGTAAGATCCTTAGAAGTTTGGGTGTTTCTCTCCACCTTCCTCCATCTTTCTATCTCTGTCTCTTCTTTTTCCTTTGTATCCCTAGGTCTTTGTTTTCCATGTGGCAGGTTAGATTGCTCTTCTCATTACCTAGCTCTACCCGGAGCCGCCAGCCTTTATGCAGCATTGTTCAAAGGGAAAGCAGCACAGCACGGGCCAGAGTCTGATTTCTGACAAGCAGAGCATTGTTGCTTTGTCAGAAATTACCCTGTTCCTTGCTGGCATAGGAGGAACTAAGATGTCCAGTGTTGTGACCTGTTAACCCTGAATCCATCAAGCAGATTTCCTAGGAAGAGTCCTACAGAGGATCTCATCTGCTCTGCTCCCAGCTGCTAATGTGCACCCGGGAATGCCCCATCTCCCTCATATTCCAGCATCATCCGATGCTTAGCCTCATCTCTCCACAGCACGAGTTCTGTTCTGTTCTCTCAAACCTAAGCAGAAATAGCTTGGGGGTGCGATTTTTGATGTTTGCACCCACATCACCAAATACAGTGCTCTTAGAACCTGAGCTGAGCTCAGGGTAGCTCACCTGGCATTGGCAGTGTGCTGTCTGGGAAATGGTCCTGCTTTCAGAGAGCTGATCTCATTACCCTATGACCCTTTTCTCCCCACCCCTCCCCGCTTTCCTCTCCTCCCTGAAGGGGTTCTTAGTTCTGAGGACACAGCCACCTGGATGTTCCCCCAGACGTTCGCTCTCCCCATTCAAACAAAGTTGTCTTCCCTTCTTGGAAGGGAAATGTTCCTTATTTCCAGTAGTTACTTGAAATCACTCCAAGTAAGGATACCAGCAGCATCACATAATACTGTGTTTGGTGTGAGTGAGGAAGGAGGCAGTAGGAAGAGAAAACTCTTGTGTCACTTACTGGAAGTGTGGGGGCTCTAGCCCAGGGGAGCTGAGGGTCTCTGGGAAGGGCGAGGTGGAGCGGTGGCTACGTGGTTCACCCAAGAGAGATTTTCTCTATTATAGATACAGTGGATGTCTTGGTACCCATTTTGCATGGCCCCCTTTGTCCTTCTCATGGTCCTTTTTATTTTTAAATCATTAAGTCTACATGGTGAATTGCGGTAGGGTGAATTTGACAGCTCTCTCTCCTTATCAGGCCCTACAGGAGCAGCTAACTTCCGTGGTCCAAGAAATCGGGCACCTCATCGATCCCATCGCCACGGCAGCACGGGGAGAAGCAGCTCAGCTGGGACATAAGGTAATGTCCCCTGGGGGGACACCCTGCTGAGGGTGTGCGTGAGTGATGAGGGGGTGGGGGGCGTGGGCTTGGTCACTGACCCCCTCAGGATGTCCTTTCACCTATAGTCCAAACAGAAACTGGAGTGACAGCTTTCAGGCAATGGCCAGACTTTCCAGCCAACAGCACCTTTACAGGCATCTGCGGCTCTTGACCTTTACTGGATGAGCCAGAGACGGACGTTGACATTGCTAGTCTGCCGTCTGCTGTCTTTTGTCCCTGGCTGGCCGGCCTCATTCTCGCGTGTTTAGGGGTATATTTTTCTTCCATGGCTTCTAATAGTGCCTGTTTGCACATGCAAGGGAGCAGAGCAAACTTGGAAACTTCGCTCCAGCCCACTCCAGAGGAGCCCCTCCACTGAGAGCTCATACCCACATCGGCCAAGTACTGACTAATGTTTTGTCTATTTAGGATTCATTTAGCAAATCCTTCAAGGGTCCTTGCCTTGTCCAGCAGCCTGTGCCTCAGAAGAGAGAGGGCAAAAATTGGATTTCTAACAGCCTCCAGGGTTTCCTAACATTTATCAGTGCAGACATCAGTATCGATGGGCATATCCAGAAGACCCAGTAGCCAAAATCTTTTCAGCAGGTATTGATTTTAGAAAATCAACTTTCTTGCTTCTTCACATTGTGGAACATCTGAAGGGCCTGCTATGCTTCCTGCTGGTCCTAAGGAGAGGTTTTTGAGATTTACAATGTGGCAAAGTCTGGCAAATTTCATTTCTCGGCTGAGCTGCTTTTTAGTGAGAAGATGGCTTGTCCGCCTGTGTGAGGTGGTTTGGAGGGTCGAGGGGCTGGCCTGGGGGCCGGGGCTCCACCAGCCAGTGGGCTGGAGGGCTGCCCACGTGCCTGCTGCAGAGAACTGAGCCTTACAGAGTAGCCAGACTTCATTTCATCTGTTACTTTTGATTCCAGTAGGAATTTTGTAAGAAACCATATCTAGATTTCTAGGGCAACGATCCTTGTCCCTGTCCATATGGTATTAGCATGGAAGATTAATTCCTATGTCAATGGGTGGCGTCAAAAGAAAAATAATATATTTGTTTCGCTTGAATTGCAAACTTATTCTTGGCCCTTTGGCTAAACTCGTCTCACTTTCTGAAAGAGAGTTCTGAATGAAGGAGGCCTCTGGCCCTCTATCCAAGAGAGTCCCGGACGGGGAATTGATCCCTGCCTGGTTCCAGTTCTTCATGACGACACTCAGGTGGGGTCCCAGGTCGGCTTCAGATCACTTGGGTGATACTTGCAAATTCTCAGACCACAGGTATTAGTTGCCTAGAGCTGCTGTAACAAATACTACAAACTGGGTGGGCTTAACCCAACAGAAACTTAATCTCTCACAGAAGTCTAAAATCAAGGTGTCGGCAAGGCCAGACAGTTTCCGGAGGCTCTATGGGAGAATCTGTTCTTTGCTTTTCTAGCTTCTGGTGCCTCTGAGTGTTCTTTCACTGTTTCATGCCAACGTCTGCCTCTGTGGCCACGTCTTGTGCTCTTCTGTTTGTCTTCCCTTGCTCTGTCTCTTATTAGAATACTTCTTAACAGAGCTAGGACCCACCCAAGTAATCCACGATGATCATTTGGAGATGTTAAATACATCTGCAAAGACCTTTCTTTCCCAGTAAGAGCATACTCACAGGTGCCAGGGATTTGGACACAGACATATGTCTTGGGGGCCACTACCCAACCCTTTCTGCCACCCTAGGCCTGGTGAAACAGCATCATGTACCAACTACTCAAAATTCTGTGTTCTTTCAACTTCTGTGCTAACCCAGGTAAAGCTAGTTCCTATTCTGTCATGTCTCGAAAACAGAAATTGTTACAATTTTTTCTGAGCTCCCGAAGTACAGGAAGAAGAACATCCTTTCAGAAACTTCCGCCCACAATCCATGAAGAATAGTGACACCTAGCACTTACTGAGTGCCTACTACAGGGCAGGCATTGTGCTAAGTACTTTAATACATGCTCATTTAACCCTTCTAACAATCTGATGGAGCTTAGTGCTATTATTAATCTCCATTGTACGGAGAAGGAAACGGAACTCGGAGAACAGGAAGCCGATTGCCGAAGCTTTCTCATTAAGGAATTGACCCACAGGATTCAGATCCGGTGGCCCTGACCCTAGAGCTTTCTCTCACCAGCACCCGGCCACGGTGCCTCCACCCACAGCTGGGTTGTGTTTAATCAGTCTCAGCACACAGCAGCCCTCGACGTTGTACAGTTGCATTGATGACATGTACTTCTAAAACTAAACAAGTTAACCTAGGGGACTCCTGGGTGGCTCTTAATTTCAGTTCAGGTCATGGTCCCACGGTCATGAGATTGAGCCCTACGTCAGGCTCTGTGCTCGGTGCATAGTCTCTTTGAGATTCACTCTCTCCTCCTTCCCCTCCACTTGTGTGCACTCTTTTTCTATATAGTTAATTAATAAATCTTTGGAGGAGAAAATGAATCTAGAAAATATGTAAGATTCTAAAGCATTAGACATCTTAACTCCTTTAACACGTGACCCGTCCTTAGCCCTGACGTCTGATCACCCGTCAGTCAGAGCACTGTGCTTCCCTTTGATGGCGATACTAGGGACCTTCCAGGGGAAGAGGATGAAATCCAGGCAAATGTGCCAGGCTGACACCTGGAGTTGTGCAGACTGGGTCTTACACAAAGGTGTTTGGCGGAAGCAGAGACTGGGGCCAACATCCAGCAAGTCATGTGCTTCGGTACCAATCATGTCTGCCCCAAGGATAGGCAGGCCCTTTAAAATTTATACCAAGCACCGTAAAGGCCACCAATAGCCCTATTCAAGTGCTTTGAAACCACCTGTAAGGAACTATAACCGAGGACAAAAGAATAAATGTATGTTGATTGCTGGCTGATGGTCTGCCTCATTGTTAGCACTAATGAACTTTCATATTTTGGACTCCCACCTTGTCCCAGCCACCACCAGCCCCACAAACCCCCGTCCCCTGCTTTGCTTCTGACTCAGCGACCGCACTGCTCATGCCATGTGGCCTTCCTGCCCACGGTCCCATCACATCCGTTCCTCCTCCGCACCATGGGAAGAAGCATTAAGGGAAATGGCTGGCTAGAGGCTTGAACTTAAATACTCTTGATGGAAATAATTTAGCGATTAGTAATTGGCACACACTGTGGGGAGCACAATGGAAAAGTGTGATCAGGGTCATGGTGTTTTATCTGAGCGAGACTAATGGTGGTGCCTCAGGCAGGTCCAGCAAATGTTAAAAGCTGACGTTCTAGATGCTGGGTAGATGGGTATTACTGTAGTATGCTCGGACTTTATTTTAAATACATCATGGAACCACAGACAAATACCAAACAATAAACTTCTAAAATCCAATATCATAGCCCTAGCGGAGCTGGGCTGAAAAGGAGAAGTAGCGGGCCGTGGAATGGAAGGCGGGAGCCTGGGCTGGGGACTAGGACACCTGTTTCCTGTCACGGCTCCACGTCGTGGCTGCGTGGGGTGGAGAATTTACTTCACCCACCTAAGCCTCGATTTCTTCATTTGTATATACCTCATAGAATTGCTCTGGGGAACAGATGAAGCATGGTCAGCCTCTAGCAGAAAGCCTGGAGTATGGGATGTGCCCAAGACATGTCTGTGACATGTGACCCTGCCCCGCCGGTTTGTTCTCCTGAGCACAGAGGCACCGTGGCATCACCTCCTGGGGAGGCCCAGGCGAGAACAGTGGTTAACCAGCTGGAGAGGCTTTTCTCTTCTCCCAGTCTGGACTAACCATGAACAGAACATTGAGACCGATGCGAAATCATGTTTGCTTTTATTGCAAATCCACATTAGGTCAACATGCTCAAGGTAGAGGGCAGTTGGACTGCCTTCTCGAAAGCCTTAGCTCTCAGGCTGCTTCTCTTTGCGGCCCTGTTCCTCTTCCCTTCCCCTCTCCCCTTTCCCTCCCGGCTCCCCTTCCTTCTGCATCCCCAAGATGCTCATCTTTGGCTCTTTAGAAAGCTTTACTGTTGATGCAGTCAAAATTTGTAAAATTCTCACACCCAACTCTGGATCACAGAGCAGATTTCTTAACACTTCTGCCTGATGAGAGACGAGACAAAGAGCTCCCCAGAGGAAGTAAAATGCAAGTGAGAGGTCGTTAATGAGCAAGTACTTTTTTTTTTTCCAATTTATTTATTTTCAGAAAAACAGTATTCATTATTTTTTCACCACACCCAGTGCTCCATGCAAGCCGTGCCCTCTATAATACCCACCACCTGGTACCCCAACCTCCCACCCACCCCCGCCACTTCAAACCCCTTAGACTGTTTTTCAGAGTCCATAGTCTCTCATGGTTTAAAAGTAAAACTGAGCAATGAGTAAGGTCTGAGGGGCTCATGTATAACACGAGGGCTCTAACTCCTGATAGTGCATTTAATAATAGAAAAAAAAAAGAAAACAAAACAAAGTAAGTTTCAGCACATCTACCTCACCCCATGCATCATCCCATCCCTTTCTCAGAGCCCCCCCACCACGAGTGGGGCCCCTAAAGGAGATACGTGGATTTACCTGATACATCTGTGGTTTTTTGTCTTGAAAGGTGACACAGCTGGCCAGCTACTTTGAGCCCCTGATCTTAGCTGCAGTTGGTGTCGCCTCCAAGATTCTGGACCATCAGCAGCAGATGACGGTGCTGGACCAGACCAAGACGCTCGCAGAGTCTGCCCTGCAGATGTTGTATGCAGCCAAGGAAGGTGGAGGAAACCCCAAGGTACGGTCCAGGATCTTGGGACCCACCTAGGGCTGCTGAGAAGCTCTCAGATATTCCTCGGTATTGAGTCCCCCCAAGGACAATACCTCCAATTCTTGGTTGATAGTATGTGACTTCCCACTCAAAGGTGGGAAATAATCTTTGATTGGCCTTCCGGGGAACCTTGAAGAGGAACGTCAAGAAGTATACCTAATTAAGTTCTTTTGTTAAGTGATTTTTTTTTTCCCCCATGACAGAATATGTAGGCAAGCATCCTTGGGAAAGAAAAACATTGGGTGGTTATTTCAGGAATAAAAATTAATACCTGCCAGGCACCTGCTCAGTGTTGATACCCAACTTGGGCAAAGCAAAGCTCAGTTGTCTTCCAGAAAATATCGTTTTCATTCCTGAGACTCAAGTTCAATGCAAAACGTAGGACAAGGTCACCCATGGCATGTGTTTCTCTTGTCTTGGATCAGCAGTTGCCTCTGAAAATCTCCCTTACTAGTTCCACCTGGGACATTTCCTCAGCCTGATATGTTCTTGTCACCCAGCTCCTTGAAGTGGCTGAAGATGGTGACGGCCTGCCTTCTGCTCTCAAGGATGATATCTGTGTCTGAGTGATGGTTTTACTTGTGAAACCATCTTATGCCATAAGTTCCCCCAGGGTTCTGGTACCTTGAGAGGAGGTTGGAGGCTCCTCCTGCTATTTGTACCTTCCAGCAGGTGCTGGGGTCAATCTGAGCTTCCTGGGTCCTCACCTAAGTAGCCCATGGGAACACGAGTTGGAATGATTTGTGTGGGATACTTGCCTACAAGCTATAGGAATCCCTATGATGTGTGTATTGTTTTTCATGTGCTTTGTTGCAGCTCTAAGATCTTCATATCAGTAACATGGTACAGCAGAGAAGATTCTAGAGTAAGAGTCAGAATCACAAAATAGTATCCTTGGAGCTCACGGTTACTGACAGTGCTGGTTCTATGTCATCTCTTCTACCCTATATCCTCTTGATATTTAATCTTCGTAAAAATCCCATGGTGTATGAAGGTTCCCATGGTACAGATGTGGGAACTGAGACTGCTTAGGGAAGTCATCCCGCATCACAAGAGACGTGGATGTGGAGTCAGGACTGAGCCTATACCCTCTGGAAACAGAAGCCAACTGCCCACAGCAAGGGCTGGAGAGAGGTCAAGCAAAGCTGTAGGCAAGAGGCCACATGTGGCTAGTCGGTCTCACAAAAAGAAAGTATTTGAAACATGAGGGTGGCTTGAGACATGCTAGCAAGGAGGAACAGCACATACAAAGGTGTATATAGGGTTATAAAAGGATTGTGGTGTCTTTGGAGAATAGTGTGCAGTCTGATGTCCGTGGAACATATAGAGAGTGGGAATGACCAGCAGGGAAGATAGACTTGGCTATGTCATGACCACTCTCCCCTCCCCCACTGTAAGACCTTTGGGCTTTATTGTAAGTAGTGAAGACTTAGAACCCATCCTGAGTTGAGAAACACTGCTCTGGTAGCAGCACAAATAATGTCTTAGACTTGGGTCTTCTGTGTTCAGTTTTTCCAGTCATGTATCTGGCAACTATTAAGAACCTAGTTCTTGGGCTGCTAAAAATACTGAGAGCCAGCCAGCACCCTCAAGTTGTTCTCAGTCTTCGGGAAAGAAAGGAGGCTTGTTGCCAAAATGGTGAGGTTGCAAAAGAAGAACAAGAATGCCCTTCTGCCTGATAGCTGAGTGATAGGTGCCCCTGCGTTGGCCCCGCCCCCCTTGCACCTGCCCCACGGGAGGTGGAGGGGGGTAGGACTCGCCTTCCAGACCCAGTTCTGGGTTATCTTTTCTCCAGGGCTGACTGCCACGTGGCTCCAACCCCGACCTGAGAGAATTTCATTCCCAGCAGAGTAATTCCAATTAAGACTTTTCTGGGTGTATAAAATACTAGCATATCTGCTTAGACTGCAAGTTCAGAGCTCCCTGTGGAATTCTGTTTTATACCAAGAAATTCAGAGTCAGGAGCATGTGTAGTCAGCACTGTAAGCTTTACAGGACATCCTCTGCTTGGGAATGATGGCTGGATGCGAGAGTGGGACAGTTTTCAGTGTTTGAGCTAAAGCTCTGGGGACAGGCTGAGACATCGTGGTGAAGGCAGGACAGGTGTATGTGTCTTTTCCCCTCCCTAGCATCCTGCATTCAGCCTGTGCTCTGTCTGCAGACCCCAACAGGCTCCCTAGAACACTATAAGCTGGGTTTGAGGTCCTTTCTTAGGAGGCTGAATGCAGAGATGTAATCGCCTTGGGTGCTATTCTTTGGGCAAACATTTCCTAGGTGTTACCTGCTAGGTCTTAGGGGATGTGTGTATGTGTGTTAAGATGTTGTGTGTCACTGTTTGCAGAGGAAATGCAGTTAAATGATCATCAGTGGTTCTGATGTGGTGTAAAAGAGAATAAGCTTTGGAGTCCAACATAATTGGATTCAAATCCCAGTTCTGCCTCTTGCTAGCAAATTACTTCATTTCTTTGCTTCCCCCTCTAAACAGTGGGGTTAATAATGAATACCTCTCAGGGGCTATTATAGAGATTGACTGAGATAATGTGCCTGACACAGTAGGTATTAAAGAAAAAGTGGGGGGGGAGAGGAGGGGGGAAGAAGGAAAGAAAAAAAAAAAAGGAAAGAAAAGAAAAGAAGCAGCCCCAGAGTCCGGTGTTAATGAATCCTGTGATCACGAGGCATTTGCTGGGTAGCCTCACCCTCGCCCCACGGAGCCCCCTTCCACACTCCCTTCTACCCCACCCAGCTCCCCCCCCCCACATCCTCCTTGAAGGGCCCTTCCTGCTTCTTCTGCAGGAGACACCCAGCCCTGTGCACTGCTGGGCAGTTCTAATGATCAGTTGGGGTTTTTTTTTCCCCTTCTGCTAACATTGACTTGTATACCCCAACCCCCCGTGGCCTTCTCCCATTTTCCAGATTCCTGTGATGTCTCTGCCTGCTTTACTGCCCTTTGTAGTTGAAGCACTAGAATACAGAAATAAGGCTCCCTTGGAAGTAGACTTCAGACATGTTTCCAAAAAAGAAGCGAGGCTGATTTTTCTCCTGTGTTGTGCCATGAGAAGCAGTAACAAGGAGCCCCTCCAGAATCTAAAATAATGACCTCATTGTTGAGCCCTCTGAGTCCACTCCCAGATTGCTGGTGGGCTTTTAAGGATGCCTTAATTGAGCACCTACCGGGTCTTTGGGTGTGTCTGAACCCGTGTGCTCAGGTGGCCGGCGTGTGTGATTTGGACGCGGCTGTGTGGTAGAGGCGAGGTTTGCCCTTGGAGTTGGAGGAAGCGGCCCTGGGAGAGGCTCGGAGTAATTGGAGGAGACTTCACAGCCTCTCAGCTGACCCATCAAGGGTCTGTGACTTAAATATGCGGAGCGATGGGGAGGGGGCCTAGAGAACTCCTCACAGGAGCAGATGGGAAGGTAATTGTTTCTGGGACAGCCAAGGGCAAGGATGTGTTTTCGTAGGTTTAGATGCCCCAGTGTGGAGAAAGCGTCCTTCACATTTTCCAGGGAGTTCGGAGAGAAGTCTTGTGACTCACTGTCACCGCCCCCACAACCTGCCTCTTGTCCCTTCCTCAGGCCATGGGGGATAGCAGACACGTGGCCAGCAGCGCTCAGAAACATGCACCCGGCTTCTGCCCAGAAACATGCCCTCTGCTTGAACATGAACGTTACAGCATTCCTGACATTTTCGTGCCACCCGTGATGATCTGATTTCAAGTGAGATTTAGAGAAATACATACCTTTCAGTTTTACTGTTTTCATCCATATTTGTATGAGGTGCTCTCTTGAGAGGGTCACGTGCAGAAAATGTCACCTTTCAGACTTCTGTTATCCAAAACTAACAATCTGCACATTTTGTGTTTTACCTTCTCTATTCCATGAAATCAGCCATCAACCTAAATTACCAGTTTCCCTCCCTCACATCCCTAAGAGAGAGCTCTGTGCAGCCTGACATACTCAAGACAACCATCCACGGTCTGACAGAGGCATAGCTCTTCAGAGTCCCTATGGAAGATGTCTTCTGGATTCCCTCGGCTTTTCTGTTCCACACACCGAGCCAGTTCCTGGGGCTCACACAGCCTCCTCTTAGAAATCCTCTCTTTCAGTTAGCCAGTCAAAAGAGTTACATTTACCTTCCCTCCCTGGCCTCCTAGCCTTCTCATCCATCGGAGGGAAGGGGCAATTTCTTGTGCCTTTGGAAGGGGCATCTCCCTTTCAAAGCCACTGCGTGGCGGGGTAAGGGGTGGGGGGCAGCACCTGAACCAGTGTGATTCTGACAGTGACTACCTGGTGTCAGGTCAGATTTCCCAGGTTAAGGGCACAACCCAAGTTCAGGTACCAGCCCTAAGATCCCAGGTTCCCAGGCCATCCTCACTCTGACCAGGTGGCTCCAAATTCCAGGGATTCTCTCTACCCCTTCAGGTTCAATAATTTGCTGGAATGACTCACAAGACTCAGGAAATTGCTGTACTTACCACTACCATTTTTTTATAAAGTCTACAAACCATGCAGAGGGTAAGGTCTGGGGGCATCCTAAACATGTCCCAAGGATGAGTCATGCTCTCAGCTTAGTGCTGCCCCTCACCAACCGGGGAGGCTCACTCCAGCTCTGCTGCCCAGAGTTCTATTGGGATTTCCTCCTGTAGGGTGGATCGAATGAATCTAGTCAGATGACCAGTGATTCAGTCTGCAGCCCTCTTCTGTCCCCCAAGGTCAGGCTGATACTCTGTTGCTCAAAGCCACAACCCTCTAATCACATGGTTGGGCTCTCCAGCGTTTCCAGCTCCCACCCTGAAACTGCCTACAGGCCACCCTGAGTCCCCTTCTTAGCCTAAACTAATGTGTGGTCCTGGGGGCCCACTGTGAAGCACAGAGGCAGTCCTTGACCACTCGGGAAATGCTAAGCCCTTGAAGGCTCCCTCCTAAGAGCCTAGAACAAAAATCAGCCACATGTTTTACCATTTCCCACTCGGTTGAGGTCCCAGGGTTGGGCTCATCGGGTGGCAAGTGCTGAGTAAGGGTGGCCCGGCCAACTCTGGGAGAGGTAGCAAGTCCTGAGGCCCCTTGCCTTTGCCTCCCGGTACTTGGGGGCCGTCCCCTTGTTTAAAAGCACCCTATTTACAGGGAGAGGCTAAAACTAGATGGCATATTCCCTAGATTAAGGTTTGTTTTTCCAGTAGTGCTGAGAAATTTGACCTGATCTGGCCATCTGCTCAGCTTCCTTTTGACCAGTGGCATCCTTGCAGCAGATGGCCAGCCTGTCAGTGGCCTTGGTTGGCCACAAGATCCATAAGCTTTCCTGCTGAAGCTCCCATTTTCCGATGGTGACCGTCGGAGAGGGTCCCTGGCAGGGACGTTGTCTGACTCTCACCTTGCAGTGGGCTGTGAGGTGAATGGGACATGCACAGTGGGGATGAGCACAGTCCCTGGCACCAAGGAGTCCCTGAGGAGTGGTGGCAGCGGGCCGCTCTTCCTGCAGTTGCACGCTTTGGTATTTGCTGTTGTTCCCAGTGCCCTGCCTGTCACCTAGGATGAAGCATCATCTGTCTGTCAGATGCTAAAATACCTGACTGGAGATACAAGAACAGAGATTTTGCCACTGGTTTGAAAGTCACATTGGGCCCTCAGGCTGGGCTCAAGGGCAGGGAGGGAGGGCCAGGGCCTGTTCTGACTACCCAGGAGCCCGGTCTCTGCCTCAGCTCTGCCACCCATGCCTGGTAGGCAGCACAGAAACAGATGCTTCCATTTATTTCGAAACAAGCCTCTCCATAGGAGAAATTTGCACCAACACCCTGTGAAGGTTATCTTTGTAAAAAAGAAGAAAAAAAAAAAAGAAAAAGAAAATACCTGTAAAGTAAAAATGAATGTCTCACCCTTTACCTTTGCCCCAACTCCCTGCAGTGACTTGATCAAACCCTTCATTTCCTATGAACACTGTGCTTCTAGAGGGGAGGAGAGCCAACTGTTGGCAAGGAGCATGCAGTCTAGTTGGGGTGGGGGCTGGGTTGGTGGAGAAGTGAGAGAAGGGGGCAGGAGCCGTGTAGCACACACCGTGCTAGACACTTCCCATACAGTGCACTTGTCGGCTCCTCTTAACAGTCCACATCCTTCCTGCCCCCGGACCTTTGTACAGCCTGTGTCCTCTGCCAAGCGTGCTCTCCCTTTCCTCCTCAACCCATCAACCCTGCTGGATACTGGTCTCCGCTTCAACTCAGACACCTCTCTGACCCCAAAGCTGGCTTTGGGGCCTTCTCAGGGGCTGTCGCAGCTAGCTGTTGCTGCAAACAAGCCATTCTAAAACTTAGTTACTTAAAACAGTACCATCTGAGAGTGATCTCTGGTGGGTCTGCAGCTCCACGGAGCTCAGCAAGCCGGTTCTCACTCAGAGTACCTCCTCCCACTGCCACCAGGTGGCGGCTGGGGCTTGAGTGACCTGAGGGCCCGTTGCTCGGAGGTCTGGTGCTTGAGCTGAAATCACAAAGATATTCAGGGGCTGGGGCTCCGTGGGCTGCCCTTTGTACCTCTGTGCGGTCTCGCCGTGTAGTCTGCCCAGCACACAGCCTCCTTACACAGAGGCCGAGGCCTTCACAGGCTCATGTCCTGAGAGAGAGCTGAGCAGAAGCCGTGTCGTGTTGCAGTATTGAGCCTCAATTCTCCGTATCCTTTTTTCTAAAGCCTTCACCTCTCTGGCTCCAGAGTTGCTTCTCAGGGCTGCAGAAATCCAAAGGAAAGCCAGTGAGAGCATGAGAAGAGAGCCATCCAAGGAGGGCTGCTGGAGGAGGCTGTATTTAGGCTGGGCCTTGAAAGAGGGCTAGGATTTGCATGGGGCAAAAGGAGGAGGCGAACACAACAGAACCAGCTGCTACAGGCTACTGACCAGGGGGAGAGGATGGAGCCATGAGGAGGCTGGAAGCGGGTGTAGGGAAGAAGTCCTGAGAGCGACTCCCCATCTGAGGTGGGAAGAGTCAAGGGATCTTTATTCCTCAAGGCTCTTTGTCCCTGTTAACTTCTGAGTTAATTTTAGACCTAATGGTCAATAATTAGCATTTGCATCCCGACACTTTGTTGGTGTCTTGAGGTCACCATCCATGGTCCACATACTTCACATCTTGTCATGTGTCATTTTAGAAGACCTGGGTTCCCTTGGCTTTTCTGTTCCACACACTGAGCCAGTTCCTGTGGCTCACACAGCCTTTCTTAGAAGTCCTCTCTTTCAATAAATGAAACAAGCTGGGATCGGGAGGGAGACAAGCCATAAGAAACTCTTAATCTCACAAAACAAACTGAGGGTGGCCGGGGGAAGGGGGGTAGGGAGAGGGTGGTTGGGTTGTGGTCATTGGGGAGGGTATGTGCTATGGTGAGTGCTGTGAAGTGTGTAAGCCTGACGATTCACACACCTATACCCCTGGGGCTAATAATACATTATATGTTTATTAAAAAATTTTAAAAATGTATATTAAAAAAAAGAAGTCCTCTCTTTCAGTTAGCTAGTCAAAAGAGTTACATTTACCCTCCCTCCCTGACCTCCTTAGCTTCTCATCACCAGAGGGAAGGTGCAGTTTCTTGGGCCTTTGGAAGGGGCGTCTCCCCCTGAGGTGTGTCAGGGCAGCTGTGGCCACTGTGTGGGGGCCGATTCTGATGCTGACTACCTGACATGAAGTCAGGTGCCTGCTACTTGGCTGTTCCTTTCCTTCCCCCAAGATTTTATTTATTTATTTATTTATTTATTTATTTATTTGAGAGAGAGAGAGAGAGAAAGTATGTGCACGAGCATGGAGAGAGAGGCAGAGGGAGAAACAGACTCCCCACTGAGGAGGGAGCCCAATGTGGGGCTCAATCCCAAGACCCTGAGATCATGACCTGAGCCAAAAGCAGACACTTAACCAACGGAGCCACCCAGGCACCCCTAGACTGCCCTTATTATAAATATATGCTGCAGGTATCCATATCATCTCATTGGAATTCTGCATAGTGTTGTTCCAATTATTCCCATTGTGCTGAGGAAGCCACGCCTAGGACCGCTTAGCTAGTAAGAGGTGTATCCAGATCTAGAACCCAGTTTTTCTGATGGCAGGACCTAGGCTCCTTCTGCATCTGTCTCCCATTGGAGGTGTTTTTCAGGAGCCTGGAACCACCGTTGTTTCATCTTTCATCCATTCATTTACCTGGTGTCTCCTCGGTGCGTGATGCGCTTGCAAAACTCTGGCAGGTGTTAGAGCATCTCTGAGTTACAGTCAGAGGGAACTTGGGAGCACTCGAGACTTTGCCTGCAGAATGTCAGTCCCTGGAGAACTTGCTCCCTCATCCCTCCAGGCTCGTGGCAGTGTAATTTGTGACATAATTCCAAAGGCTCTTCGTCTTTCCACAGATGGATTTCTCCTCTATGTCACTACATTGCCACAATCCAACCTTATTTGCAGGAAGGGAATTCTAGAGTGTTGTGCAGCTTGAAAGAGAAGTGCATTTGTTGTGAACATGTTCTTTCCCTTATATTAGGTTTTGGTTTTTTCTTAATTAAACCTGGAAGCTTGCATCATTGGGAATCAGTGGCATTCTCTTTCTATCATCCTGGACAGATTAACATAAAACTGGTCCTGTCATGGGATGCTGTTAGATAATGCAATTTTGTTTTTCCTTTTGATTATAAAAAGACATCCTTTTCTACTTATCTTTCTGATTTGTAGTGATTTTGCAAACAAATGTACCAACAGAAAGAAAAGGAAAAATCCAGAATCCCTGTTGTGTTCCATAAGGGTTTTGTGTTGTGCTTTTTTTAAGGTTATACCTAAAAGAAGTGAAGTGATTTCTGAGGAGACCGAGCACCATTTTCCTCTGCTTCTGGAAACTTCTCACAGTCCTCTTTCTGCTTTCCCTTCTCAGGCCCAGCACACCCATGATGCCATCACAGAGGCTGCTCAGCTCATGAAGGAGGCCGTCGATGACATCATGGTGACACTGAATGAAGCCGCCAGTGAAGTGGGGCTGGTGGGAGGCATGGTAGACGCCATTGCAGAGGCCATGAGCAAGGTAGGCCTGGGCTCCCAGATGCTCACCTTTATCCCTTGACCCCAGTTCCTCCTCGGTTTCCCTCAGACGTGGTCCCTAAGTGCTTTTCTCTAAGGAGCAGCCAGTCAAAGTGGATACCAGTGACCGTCCTCTTTTCCTGAAGGTTTCAATCAGCGTACATACATCCTATCCTCTGTCCAACATGGTATTCATTCTTGGTTATTCATTCATTACTTTGGAAGCCACTCTCACCCTGTCTTCTGGCTTTACACAGGGAAAAATAATGGCGATGGAGAAGGTATCATTGGTTCCTTCACTTACAAAATGGAAATAGGTATTTACCTCCCCTGTTTACCTCCTAGAGTAGTCATGGGGAACAAAGTCCAAAGTGAAATAATGAAGGGATTCCCAAGGGCTGGTCTTCGGAGTGGCTCCTTTGGAATCATGGGGAGCACATTCTTAGGCCCTGCCCCAGTCCTAATCAATTGAAATCTCTATGGACTTGAGCAAGGAATCTCTGGATTTTTTTTTTTTTTTAGATTTTATTTATTTATTTGACAGAGAGAACACAGGCAGGGGGAGCGGCAGGTAGAGGGAGAGGGAGAAGCAGGCTCCCCACTGAGCAGGGAGCCCAGTGCAGGACCCAATCCCAGGACCCTGGGATCATGACCTGAGCCAAAGGCAGATGCTTAATGGATTGAGCCACCCAGGCACCCCAGGAATCTCTGAATCTTTTAAATCCGCCCCCACCATGGTTTTGGTAGCCAGATGCAGACACCACTTAAGTAGTATGTGTGAAAGCCCATAGTGAACTCTTGCAGACAGTGGGCACGGAAGACACCGTGAGAGTCATTAATCCTCTAGTGACCCCTTGGTGGTTGAGCTGGATGAGTAGGGACTGTGACGGGAGAGTATCTCCTGCTCTTTCCTCAAGGAATCCTTCACTAGTCCTGTTAGTTTGATAGTCATTAAAATTAACAATTGTTCAGCAACATCTCATTTCCATTCTGTGATAGCACCACCAAGAATTTTAGATTTTGTCCCTGTTTTGAAATGTCCATTGTCAGATTGTGAATACATTATTATGGTTTTTCAGGATAATAAGTGGTCTTTAATTGCTAATTTAGAGAAGATTGGTTGGTTGGTTTCTCCATAAAGAGGTGATAGCCTGAAACTATAATTAGGATAATTCCCCTTAAACATTCATTACGCAGTCATTAGCAGACCGAGAGAGTCACGAGCCAGGCGGGGATGCCAGGACTCCTTTAGACACCCTGGATGGGCCTCATCAGATCACTCTGGTATTTCTTCTGTGGGCTTCTCGTTCCTCAAATATGGACAGTTTGGCAGAAAATGAGCGAAATTCCCCTCTTTCTAAAGCTTTTGGGGAAATCTCAGTGGTTGTGTTTGGTTTTCAGGACATCAGAACACCTGAGCTTTGAAAGTAAGCCATGTTTCAGGGCCCCAGAGTGGCTTAGTTGGTTAAGCATCTGCTTTCAGCTCAGGTCATGATCCCGGGATCCTGGGATCGAGTCCTGCATCGAGCTCAACAGTCAGCAGGGATCCTGCTTTTCCCTCTGCCTCCCGCTCCCCTGCTTGTGCTCTCTCTTTCTGTCAAATAGATAAATAAAATCTTGAAAAGAAAAAAAAAGAAAGTAAGCCATGTTTCCATGAAGGATATTAAATAATAGAGCTCAAGTTTTCTCAATACAAATTAGAAATTCAGGTGACTTTTTTCTCCCTAGGAGAAGGTGTTTTTCCAAATGACTCTAATGATAGGTAAGAGTTCCAAAATCTCTGGAATGTGGAAGTCAGATTCTTGAAGTCTTTTTCGATAGCTGTTGAGCCTTGCATACCAAGATGGATTTTCAGTAAAGAAAGCAGCACGTGCACTGTCTGATATCAGTGGTGGGATAGCTACTCTCTCACTCAGTCCAGGACACTCCCCACTCTTTTGGAAGGGCTGGGAGAAGTCTGGCATTACCTGATAGCAATAATTAGGAACTTCTAGTGACAGGATCCACAAAGGCCAGAACAAAGGGGTTCTTTCTGCCATTCTGCAAAGTATACAGTCAGGGTTTATTGGTACCCCCAAACTCCTTCTACCCAGACCTGATAGCTGTGGTTCTACCCAATGCCTCTTCCGCATTCTCTGTTTGTTCAGCCCACCCCAGCCTGCCCATTGCTGCCCACTTTGTATTCAGTGATACTCCAGGGCCTTTGAGCCCATAGGCAGTAAAGTGTTAGAAATAGGGCATTTTCTGAGTTTTGGTTATTTGGTTACAGCATTGATAGACTGTCATCATCATTGTCTGAAATTCTCAGTCATTGAGTGACTGGCAGAAAAAATGAGTGTACCCAACGTTGAGTGTAACTTGGATGTAATTTGTGCCCCTTTTGGTGCTTCTGCCATGGAGGTCCATCCTGGAATTCTCTGTCTAAGCACCAGAAGCTTTGGGAATTGATAGGTTAACATGAAGTAATTGGATTTCTGGGTGATCTTGGACAAATGACTCAAGCTCTCTGAACCTTGGTTTCCCTATTGAGTGAGGTCAGTGGTTCTCAGTCTTGGAATTTTTGTGACCCACTACCTTTTCTTTGCTTCTTTGTTTGGGTTGTTGTGTGTTGATGGTGGTGATAGTTTTTTCTTCTTTCTGACCAGAGGAGGGGGTTAAAGAGACAAAAACCCCACTCTCTGCATCACTACTGTTTCATAACAGAAAGGTCATGTTAACATCACCCTCAAAAAAAGTAGGAAGGCTATAATCTCAGAACAAAGGAGAGTTCTTTGAACTAAATAAATGTGAAATTTTAAAAAAAAGTGATCACTTTGTTCTTCCCTTTCTCATTGTCTTTGGACTGGCAGGTTGTGTTCTAAGCTTCCCTCCAGCTCCAGCTCCTGGTGTGTCTGCTCTTAGGCTGTGGCTCATACAAAGTCTCCCAGCACATTGCTAGACACATAGAAGATACCCAGTCAGTTTATACTGAGTGATTGAGTCCACAACTCAGTCCTCATTTGACCAGCAGGACCCCCATAGTGTGACCGAGATCATTGGCAGCAGCTTATTCCTTATAAAGAATCCCAGAAAAATCCAGCCTGGAGTCCATGTTGATGCTTTGGTAGAAATGCTTCCAGAACCATGCGGCCGCATCACACATGGGCAACAGGAAGCCGTTCCTTCGGTTCATGTCTTAGTTAGCGCCTGCTTGTGACCTTGAGCTCTTATTGAAGACTCCATCTAATGTTTCCTAAGTGCCCTCTTGGCCCCTAGTCTCTGCCCCGACTGCGAACTATATGGCAGAGAGCTGCCAGGAAGGTCTTCTCAAAGATGTCATTGTGTACCCCAGATCTCACCATTTTCCTCATGATTTCAAGGTTCTTCATCAGACAGCTCAGCTTCATCCTCACTGCTCTCAACGGCCCCCACTTCTGCCCACCGCACTCACTCTTCCTGTGTTCATGTCTCCTTATTTTGGCTCCTCACCTGGAATACCATTGAGCCGTCAGTGGTGACGGTAATGACGAAGATGGTGGTGAAGATGTTGCCTTTTTCTTCATCATGGTCATCATTGACATTATCATCATCTTTGTCATCAACCTGGTCATCATCTCCTCTTCCTTCATGTAGTTCTTGGCCAGGTGTGCTCTCAGTTGATGTGTACTACAACCTTCCGATGCTAGGAAGTTTCCCCTGAAGGACCTGAGCCTCAGAATTTAAGCAACGAGCTTGGGGCCCATTCATAAGCCCTGGAACCGGGTCTCCAATACAAGACTTCTGAATCAATATGTCCCCAACCCTTCGAGGGACAGAGTCATTGTCCCACTTGTCCCGGCTCTTCCCCCTACAGCGATCTCTCCCATCTCTCAATTCATATTGCTCTCAAAGTCAGATGAGGAACTAGTGCTTCCAATCCCTTGTCTTCCCCAGCTTAAATCAGAAGGAGGGTTCCAGGGCATAGACCTCTATGGACTACACCATTCCTAGGGAAGCCCTTCAAAGTGTAGATTCTGCCTCCTCTCCCAGTTCATCTTCTGCCTTTCTCTGCTCCCCTAAAAGTGTCTGGCTTATGCCTACCACCATATGCTTGAACTCTAATCTACTTCTTAGGACCCCTTCCCTACCTTTTATATGTAGCAGACTCTTCCCCTGGTAAGATTTGGCAGAAATGTTCCTTGGGAATGCTCTCAATCTCCTCTCAGACAAGGCTTAGGGCCCCCCTTGCCTGTGTACCCCAAGGGCTGTCTTTGTACCTCTGTTAAAGTCCTTATCACCAAAGCTGGGGGATACTGTTGACTCTTAGCCAAAGAAGTTCTGTGGGCATCTCCATTTTTCAAAATTCCCAATAAATATAGCCCATACTTCAACTTTCCTCTCCTGACATGTGGGTTTTTTTCTCTCCTCTGTAGCTGGATGAAGGCACTCCTCCAGAACCAAAGGGAACATTCGTCGACTATCAGACGACTGTGGTTAAATATTCCAAAGCCATTGCGGTGACAGCTCAGGAAATGGTAAGAGGAAAAGAGCTGCCCCATCCACTGTCGGTTGCCCTGGTGTCCACCACTACCACCACTGAGTCTTCAAATCAGGGTCTCTGTTGGACAGAGACTACCCCTTGTTTCTAGTTCCTTCTGGGCCCTAGCTCTGTCCTTTATCTGTGGTCTCTCTAGCTGCCTGTGGTCTAGACACCCCCATCTGCTGGAGTTCTCATTTCCTGGAAAAGCTGCAAGAGGGAATTACAGATAATTGAGACTTGGGCATGAGGACAAGGGAGTAAAGGAGGAAGAGAAAATGAGAAGGAAGTTAGAGATAAGGGGAAGGGAAAAAAATCCTATTCACCTCGCAAAGGTCTTAAGGTGTGTATATATAAAGTTACATACGAGAGAAGACGTGTAGGATGGAATAGAGGTTGTCTAATGGAATCAAGGTATAGTCCTTGGACAGAAAGATATGCCAGTCTTTCAGGCAAAGTGAAACAACATGGTTATATAAAGACAATTTCCCTGACAACAGAAGGTATGTGACCTTTGGAGGTAATTTTCTTTTTCTTTTTTTTTATTTTTGCAAAAATGTATTGCCATCGGAATTGTATTATATGCCTCTTTAGATAAAAATAGCATAAAGAACGGAGAATGCTATCTTGATAGGTTAAAAAGTTGTACAAAAGACAACCAGTGGTGTCCTCGAAGAATAAACAGGAGTGCGTAGTAAGAAAGTTCCTCTTCACCCTTTGAAGACTCAGATGTCACAGAATAAAATTTGGGACCGTGTCTCTCTGCTGCTTCCGCGTGAGGCTGAGTAGAGAGACGAAGCAGCCTCCTGGCTGGAGGGACCAGACCGAGCCATGGCGCCACGCCTCCCCGACCAGGCCGGCCCCTCGGGATGATTTTGTCATGTAGTCGTGTGTCCACTAGAGGTTGAGCTTGGACCACAAAGGCTTCCCTGGCCACTGCTCCTCCTTCTTAGAAACCCTGTGATTGTGCCAGGTTCACTGTTGCTTAACAGGACGTGGGCCAGGAAGGGGAATAGGAGCAGTACCCATCTCCAGGACCGAAAGAGCTGGCGCTGCTGGCGCTGCTGGGGGGTGGAGGGGGGGCTCCGGGGCGGGGCACGGGTCAGATGAGACAGCCCCGCGGTGCCGGGTCCTCTGAGGAGGGAGCACAGCGCAGCCGGAGGCGAAAATCTTTGGAGTGGCCTCCTCGTGTTTCTGGAACGTCTCCTGGGCTAGGTTCTCAGCAGGCCCATCTCAGGCCCAGATGTCCATGCCCTTCAGGAGCCCAGCTGAGGGCTGTGTGGCCGCTGCTAGGTTAGCCAGCCTGGACCCTGAGTGGGCAAGGGCCCTGCTTTACCATGTCGGGTTGCTCCGGAATTGCTGTGGTCTGCGTGGCAGGACTCAAACGAAGCAGCTGAAGGTACAGCCTCCCTCCCTTGGGGTTCCCAAGGAACCCACACCTACACCTGCCAGCCAGTGACATTTCCTGGCAAACATGCCTTAGATGGCTAACCCTTCCCCTTAGCACGGTTAGTGGGCAGCAATGGGCCATTCAAAACACTTATTTTTAAGCTCTTCATTTTTTTAAAATTTTTTAAAAGATTTTGTTTGTCTATTTGACAAAGAGAGAGAGATAACAAGAGCAGGAACACAAGCCAGGGGAGTGGGAGACGGAGAAGCAGGCTTCCCGCGGAGCAGGGAGTCCTACGAGGGGCTCGATCCCAGGACCCTGGGATCATGACCTGAGCCAAAGGCAGATGCTTAACAACTGAGCCACCCAGGTGCCCTCTTAAGCCCTTCTGTGGCCACCTCGAGAGAGAAGAGGTGCAGCAGGAGGGAAGCCTCTTAGGAAAGACGAGGACACCTTTCTGGGCGGCAGTTAAAACTGCTGTTCGGAGCACTAAGAGGCATTTTGTCAGAGGAAAAAGAAGGTCTTGAAACGAGTGTGTTAGGTAGGATAAATTTTTAGGTAGGTTTTTCTATGAAGCAGGTGGAAAATACCGAATATCCTAATGTTGAGGCTGCAGTGGACACTTAACCAAATCTGTGGCTGAACCCTTGTCCTCCTTTGGCACAAATTGCTTATAAAGCTGTATTCTCTTGAAATATCTTCCTCCCAGATACTCATCTGTCACTTCTCAATCATGGTTTCCCTGACTACCCTGCTATCCTCACATCCTCTTGCCAGGATGGGACCTGTTTCTGGGTTCCCAGAGACCAGGTCAGGTCTCTGCTGCAGAATGTGACCAGGGATGGGCACTCCCTGGGGCTCATATCCCCTGAATTCCCCAAGGGAAGTCTCATGGTGACCCGCAGGGCCAGGCCGGTGGGGGCTGCCGTGCTCACCTCCCAGTGTGGACCGTGAGGGCCTGCCCAGCCTGAGCCTAGCATGTCTCCCGCTGGCCCCACCAGGACCTGCTGGCCTGAGAGGGACCCCCAGTCTGTTGTGCACGTCGCAGCATGGGCTTTGCTTGAATTCCCCTCTCCAGCCCCAAATGCAAGTCCAGAGCTTAAAAGTGAATGAAACCCTTTGGCTTCCAGTGGAATTAACACATGGTTCTCATGCTTTTTTCCGTGTGTGTGTGTGTGTGTGTGTCTTGCTTGTTTTCTTTTTCCAGATGACTAAGTCGGTTACTAACCCGGAGGAGTTGGGAGGACTGGCTTCACAAATGACCAGTGACTATGGGCACCTGGCTCTCCAGGGCCAGATGGCAGCAGCCACAGCGGAGCCAGAGGAGGTCTGCCACCATAAGCCCCTGTTTTAAGAAGCACATGCACATGGGTACCCACTCCCCGGGGATTCTGGCTAGCTCAGCTCGACTCTAGAAGATTCCAGCCTGGTAGCCAAAACTAGGCTTAGTTCCCACCACTCTCCCGCCCATCCCCCAGCTTCAGACCCACTAGCCCAGGCTGTGCTCAGAGGCCAGCAGGCGGAGAGCTGGGTCCACCTGGGGAGTGGGCTTTCAGACAGCTCTGTTGGGAGACAGGTCCCCTGTCTCCTGGCCTGTCACCTGACTCCCAAAGCAGAACACAAGCTACCATCTTCCTCTTGGTTAGGAGATCCTCCTCAGTGATTTTCCTGTTTCCCAAAGGCTCACGGCAGTATTGGAAGAGCCGAGTGTGGGAGTTAACCGTCCCGGTCTGAGAAAGGGCTGGCTAGCCTATTTTTGTGACACAAAGTCTTGCCCGGCTGTTGTTGGTGACTTTCTATGAACCGTCCCCCGTATCTCATATGAGCCCCTCTTCATTACCTACCTGCCTTTCCTAAGCCCTAAACTTCCCTTTCCCTAGTGGCTGAACATAGACTTTGCCTTAGAATGCCTACACCCATAGGAGCCTTAGTCTGACCAAAGTTTGGTCCCAAAGGGCACTTTCTAAGAGCCCCCTTTCCTGTCTGATATGCCCAAGTAACTACGGGGTCCCCTGGGAAGCAAACAGGCCGGCTGGAGCGGCGCACGCCCGACCGCACCCCTGCCAGCAATAGCAGAGAGGAGGTGTGCCATGCCCAGCTATCACATGGCTCCTCAGAGACACAGAGCTCAGTCTGCGGTAAAGAATAGTGGCGTACATTGCAGGGATGCTGGGAAGATGAAGGTAACTACATTCTGTGACATTGTATTAAACACAAACCCCGTTGATGATATTCCTAAGTGAAGCGGGCTCTCAGGGCGGGCAGCTGTGACTGATCTTCCCTTCCTGCAGTGACAGTCCATGTCCCCAGGCCACTTAGTGCTGGTTTGCCTGGAGTCCATTCTAAGCATGTCTTCACAAAGACTCCCGGAGATGATGCAGAAATGACCCAAAGTGAAATCCCTTGCTAACATGTCATAACAACGCATGTGAACAGGAGTCTCGTATGTATGCACATTCATACATACATATCTAGCATGGGATGAAGGACGTTTCTAACAGTGCCTGCACTTTGAGATTTTAGTATGGTTGAGTGTTTAGGCTGCAGCATGAATAATTCTGTTTGTAACAAGTCTATGAAGTCACTACCCAGAAAGAAAAGTGACCAGAAACCACCCCCACTCCCCTGGCCCCAATCAGGATTCTGTGGAAGATTGGATTTCCTAAACAAGCCTAAGGGAACTTACATCACAGGAAGGAACAATCTGGACAAAAGGAAAAAGTGTTAGGCTTTGCAGGACTCAAAAAACAAAGAGGCTGTGGGGAGGTTTTGGATCTCTGTTTCCAGAAATCTTTTAAGAATGGAATCTAGATCTGTCTGGTCGGTTCCGATGTTGACCCATGGCCTGAGTTACTGCGTGAAGAGCCCATGATCTGTGCAGACCTTTCCACGTCTAAGTTCTTCAGAGCTCCCCAGCCCACGTGTGAAACAGGCAGATTTTCTTCCTGCAACCCAGACCATGAAGCAAAATACAAAATAACGTCAGAGCAGCCACAAAAGGAAAGGTATCGCTGAAAGCCCCACATGAAATTACTTTAGTCCCTGGCCCCACATTTATAGAGCTGACGTTTTCATTAAGGTTCTCCCTTTACACCCATGCGTCTTGAGTTATATTTTACATTCCAGACCCAAGAGCAGTGTGACCTGGAGCCAAAAGGGGCAGAGAGAATATACAATTACCAGTGGCTTGCTAAGGAAAATTCTTTGTGTGCATTTGCCAGACAGATATTTAGGGGAAAACTGAGTAGGTCGGGGGGATCCCTAAGGCAATGTTGTTTTTTTATTCCAAGACTGTGGAATTAGTTTTCTCTCCCAAGGGGGCCCCACCTCACAGCATGTGAAAGTATTTCTATCCAGGACAAGGAAAGAAGTTGCTCCCTCACGGTCCTGCCGGCTCTGGTGCCGAGCCAGCATTTTGGTCTTTTCCAAAATGTGACAATTACAGGAGAAGCCCTACTCCTCCCCTTTGAACACCAAGCAGGAGCTTTATCTGCTGCTTTTTCCAGGGAAAACTCAAACTCCCACTAACACCACTGTGAAAATGACTTTCCTGAGGAAAGTCAAAACCCTCAGGCAACTTCCCAAAGATCCCTGTTCTCTTGAAAAGGGAGATCCTGTGAGCCACCAGTGCTGGGGGGAAAGATCTAGTGACTACAGCTTTGTCTCCGAGGGAACTCTGCTGTGAGCACGTGTAATACTATGTGTCTTCACAGCTGGCAGGAACGTTTGTCGAGAGCCTATGGCAAGATCTGCAGCCTTTTCCCAAACATGAGATGGGTAATCTATGCTAGAATTCTTTAAACCTCTCCGCTCCGAGACACACTTTTTGTAGGTGGAAAGTGATGCCCTGTTTCTGTTCTATGCTCGTGATTCTTGCCCTTCCTTTTTTTTTTTTTTCTTTTTTTTTTTTTTTTGCTTTTTAAGGAGAAACTCTAAAGTTGCCAGCTAACTTCTGCAGTTGCCTTGCAGTGTTCACAAACTCTCCCAGGCCAATGATATTTGACCTGGTTTCAGATGTGATTGTTTTTTTTGTTTTTTTTAGATTTTATTTCTTTATTTATTTGACAGAGACACAGAGATCACAAGTAGGCAGAGAGAGAGGAAAGCAGGCTCTCAGCGGAGAGCCCGATGCAGGACTTGATCCCAGGACCCTGGGATCATAACCTGAGCCGAAGGCAGCGGCTTAACCCACTGAGCCACCCAGGCGCCCCCAGATGTGATTGTTTTGAAAGCCTGAGACAAATGTGTACATTTTGTTTAGTTTTAGGCAGTAAAGAAGATGATCAGTATTTCTGAGACCCCCTCCACCTGAAATTTGATCCAAAACTTCACAAAGGCCAGACTTGCAATTTCCCCCAGGATGTAAAACCAGGAGAAGATGCCCATTTGGGCAAGAAGGGAATTGAGGGTTTTTCTTGACGTTCGAGTCCCGCTTTACTGCAGTTGCCAGTTTAAAACCCCAAGTTGAATGTCTGAGCCACATTCCTTTATAATACACACTGGTTGGTGGTAACTCAGATTGCCCTGGGGGCTGGTCAGATTTGCTGAGAAATTTAGTGTTACTTTGAGAAGTTAGCATTTTTTTAAACCCTTATCTTTTTAAATATAATCTTAAAAATGCATTCCCCCTCTCAGATGTTCTTGAAGCAGTACAGAATGTTCTGGGAGATTGCAGTAGAGTATGTTGCTTCTTTCATCCCCGTTAAGTGCCTGTGCTAGCTGTCCCACATACCTATGGAAAAGAATAATCAGAGAGATGTTTATCAAGTCCACACCACGGATCAGATCCATGCTGGGGGCTGTCCCGTGTACCTTCTGAACTATACAATCCTTCATTCTTCCCCCATTTCGCGGGTTAGCAAACTGAGGCTCGGGGAGCTTAGTTAAATGGTCCAAGAGCACGCAGCTACCAGAGTCAGTATGGAAACCACTTGAGTTTGGAATAAGTAAAGTTTCAAGTAAGAAGTAAACATGGCAAGGTCAGGATTCAAACCCAGGGCGTCATAGCCTTTGCTGCTTCTGCCTTACCAAGCTACCTCCTGTCACAGCATTCGTGTGGTATTTTCTACTTTGAGATGTGTTCACACACACCTTTCATTTGGTCCATCAGCCCTGGGTAGTAGGGCAGGTTCCGTCCCGTTTCACAGGTGAGGGAACAAAGGCCCAGGAGGTTAGCCCAGCTCGGCCAGGGTGTTGGAGGCCAGGAAGGCTGGGCCAGAAGTGGAGCCCCTGGACCTTTCTGCTGCCTGTGCTGCTGCCCTCCTGGGTGAAGGGCTGAGGGCAGGCGTGGGGCTGGTGTCCTGAGATCCCTCCCCTTCCTGTTGCATTCAGCCCTCTTAGTCTGTGAAAATAAGTGAAGCCTGTTTCAGCCTGTCCCTCACGAGACTCAGCCTCCTGCGTGCTGTCCGAATAGGACTGCGCAGCCAAGCATACAGGAGGATTGCGCGGCCAAACCTCAAGGAGGCCTTCAGGCACCCAGAAGGTAATCATGTGCCCTGGCACAGACCCCTCGCCAGGACTAAGCCCTGGGTTGGCCAATGGCTTTGTACAACTGTTGCCTTATCTTAGGCTTATCCTTCTGCTTTCTGGTGCTAGTCTTTGGCCGTGCTTCCTACCTGGACTCTCCCTCCAAAAGACCACAGTCCCAGCTCTGCAGTGCACTTGCAGAATCCTGTGCTACATGCCTGGTGTCCCCTCCAAGGGAGGGGCTGAGCATCAGGACACTGAGGTGTTTTCCATGGCAAGGCCTCTCGCAAGAGCACTGCGGGAACCTGAGAGAGTCGTTGATGATGTGTCATGTCTGCCCATAGGTTCCAGGCCTGAGACAGTGGAAGAGAAGGTCCCTTCACCCTCCCACCTCCAGGGCCACTTGGAAGTGACTTAAGAGGCCTGTGCTCACCCGAGTGCCCACCACTGGGTGGATAGGATGCTCAGGTGTGGCTCTGAGCAGGGAACAGAAGTGGGCCAGAGAATGTTCTTTCTCACTGGGGCTTCCCACCTTACTCTTCCAGCTCCCGACCCAGGGAGGCGCTGTGCAAGTTCTGTACCTTTGACTCAAGGTTCACTTTTTAAACCTAACTGAACGATTTTTAAAACTCTTACGAAAAAATGTGTTTTTTTGTTTTTGTTTTTTGTTTTGTTTTTATTTGACAGACCGAGATCACGAGTAGGCAGAGAGGCAGGCAGAGAGAGAGGAAGGGAAGCAGGCTCCCTGCTGAGCAGAGAACCCGATTCGGGGCTCGATCCCAGGACCTTGGGATCATGACCTGAGCTGAAGGCAGCGGCTTTAACCCACTGAGCCACCCAGGCGTCCCCTGTGTGTGTTTTTGAATAAACTCTGGGCTGGACCATGAGGTAACCCTTTGGGGGCCGCCGGCGCCGTACCGTGGCCCACTGGGTGGTTTCGTGCAGACCTCAGGCTGATGTAGCTTTTCCCTACTGAGGTTTGGGGGCTCTGGGAAAACCTGTGCGCACAGGATTTTTCTCAACACCGCAGCCCAAGCAAAATACAGAAATGAGGTGGTGGCTGAGGCTGTATCAGGCTTCAGAATCCGACTGTTTAATTAATTTTTTATTTTTATTTTTTAAAGATTTTATTTATTTGACAGACAAGAGATTACAAGCAGGCAGAGAGGCAGGCAGAGAGAGAGGAGGAAGCAGGCTCCCCACTGAGCAGAGAGCCCGATGCGGGACTCAATCCCAGGACCCTGAGATCATGACCTGAGCCAAAGGCAGAGGCTTAACCCACTGAGCCACCCAGGCGTCCCCAGAATCCGACTTTTAAACTTTGATTCACTAGTCACATTGTTGATTTTTATTGAGTCAAGGACATAAATTTTAACTCAAAAAGGAAGGGTATACTAAAAACACATTATGTCAATTTTACATGTTGAGTTTCTAGGAAAGATTGGGGGTGGGGAGCTGTGCAGGGATGGTACCCATGCTAAGTGAGGAAAACAACGACTTTAGTAAAGAGTGACCTGCCTGGTAGAGCGACCTGGATTCTCATCTGGCTTTGCCAGACACTGGCTGTGTGATCTTGGGCCACTCACATCACCTCTCTGAGCTTGCGCAGTCTCTCTGTCTGTCAACAAGAGGTTGAACTAGTAAGGTTAGCTTTATTTTGAAATTCTGTTTCTTCCACCATTTGCCCCCTGCCTGGCTCCCCCAGCAGTGCCTGTCACTTGGAGACCTGTGGTCACAGAGCTCTTGTGTACGGATTAGCTTTGACCTTGTATTGTGAAGGTTTAGTACATGAATCGGAAAAGGCTCAAGAGCCAGGAGGAATTTTCAGCTTTCGTGGGGCAGCCCCCTGCCTCAGCCAGGCCTTGTGTTTAAACCAGCAGATGTGTCCAGCGAACAGCTGCATTTTGGGGGTTTCCTCAGGGGGACTGAACAGGAGTACCTCTCCCCTGTTCAGTGGTGGACCTGTTTGCAGAGCTGCCAGCTTGTATGTTTTCCTCATGTTGTCTCCCACCTGGAGACGGTCCGCAGACAGCCCTCCCTGATGGTGAAGCTTTGGCAGACCCCAAAAGAGCCAAAGCTCCCCCTTCTGGATCAGGAGACTTTTCTACTAAATGGATTTTTTTAAAAGATTTTATTTATTTGACAGAGAGAGAGGCCGAGAGCACAAGAAGGGGGAGCAGCAAGCAGAGGGAGAGGGAGAAGCAGGCTGGGACTCCATCCCAGGACCTGGGATCATGACCTGAGCTAAAGGCAGATGCTTAACCCACTCAGCCACCCAGGTGCCCCTATTAAATGGATTTTAAATATCCTTTGGGCCTTAAGGGGGTAAGAGGATTACCTTTTTTCCCCTAAAAGCATGATGTGTTTCCATAATAGGGTTAACATTTGCAACCCCCTTTGCTACCCCAACCCCCACCACCACCACCACCTTGAACTCAGTAGGACAATGCTGGAAGATAGCACCCTGGTGGTCCAGATCTCCGAGCTTTTACTCAAGATACCTGAGGTCTTGTTAGCTCTTCTTGGTAGATGCTGGAAAGAGAAGCCACCACTTCTTGCTGTTGTGGAGTCCTGGAAATAACACTTACTAACTAAAGCTTAAGGTGTTTTGCTTTTAGTTGCTTACCTGGGCTGGAGGGCAGGTTATTTATGGCAGCTGTATTGATCAGACTAAAATGAAAATTGACATGAGACAGCCAGAGGAATGCAAACTTCAGGAGGTGGAATTTATTACTCCTGAAAGAGACTGCCTAGCTATTGTGGAGCTCATTTGGGTTCTTTTAGGCAAAGTACCTTCTATAATAACAGAACTCAGGGGTCATTGAAAGAATGTGTGCCTGCTGAGCCTTTAGCTCTAAAAATGTACCTTTTTAAGGAAACCACAACCTGGCCGTAGAGAAAGGAAGCCTGGGCCCAGCATGTTGGCTCTTACCATGGGACACAGTTGAGGGAAGTGGGTGCTCTGCTTGTAAATGTACCAACTTTGCAAGAACCTGAATGCTTTATGCTTCTTACCAATGCTATGTATTTTGAACTTCTAATGGTTCTCTAGGGCTGCCGTGCAGAATAAATGAAAGTAAATGCAATCGCTGCTCAGGAGAGGCCCTGACACACAGTAGGAGCTCAATAAATGCATAAAAGAATAATAATTACCCCTAATGTTCTTCTAACATTTCTGTCAGGTGGCTGGGGATACAAGTAAACAACACGCCAAGAAAGGTAACAAGTATCAGAAGGGCATTAGGCTAGGATGAGGGACATAGGCTTGCTTCCTGGGGACTGTGGGCATTTTACAGGCTCTAAAAAGGGAAGTAAAATCAACCAAATTCCATACTCCACCAAGCACAGACTCCTAACAGCAGTGGAATTTTCCTAGCCAGGCTCCCATAGGACGTAGAAGAAATTTTCCACGTAGGGGAGCCCTCGATGGCAGAATCCTTCATGCCTCTCCTTCCCCACACTGGGCTTGCCTCCACAGATCGGCTTCCAGATTCGCACTCGCGTGCAGGACCTGGGCCACGGCTGCATCTTCCTGGTGCAGAAGGCGGGGGCCCTCCAGGTGTGCCCCACAGACAGCTACACCAAGAGGGAGCTCATCGAGTGTGCCCGCGCAGTCACAGAGAAGGTAAGGAACAGTCCTCGGGCCCAACGTGGTCACTATAACCCACCCTGGCCCTCGGTGGCCCACTGTGACCAGGAACATAAGCAGGAGGCTAAGCCAAAGATGATCTGGTCAGGTCTGGTGGTCTCTCTCATGCAGGGATTTCCCCGGGGATGGAGCCCATCAGGGGGCTGGGGTGGTTCATAGCCCTAAGAAATTGAGAACATGAGAGGGACCGTTCGTTCGAAAGTCAGGACCCCCGCAGTGCACCTTGTTGATGCACTTTTCCTGCAGACAGAAGGGACAGACCGTGTCAAAGTCACCGGAACACCAGGATCCCCACCCTGCATCTGCTTTTGACACGTGTCCCCTGAGCTTCCTTCTCAGGGAGGCTTCCAGGTGCAGGGCACTGGGAAGTGCCTGAGGCTCACTTCAAGCACCCTCTTTCATCCCAGAAGAGACTGTGAAGTGTGGGGAAGCATTGAGCACCCTGCCCACAGTGGCCCTGCACCGTAGTTGCGAGAACAGGAGCCCGGTGGAGGCATTCGATCTCTAACAGCGGCTGTTGGCAGAGAGAATCCCATACACACCATAGTGCATGGGGCGCTAGGGTCTCAGCGCAGTGACTGTCCCCTTCCCAGGCCCAATGCCCTCATCTGCAGATACAAGCCGGGCCTGTAGGGTTGTGAAGATGAAATGCGGTGGTGTGTGTCAAGGTGCTTGGCACAGGGCCAGACCCACGGTTCACCACGTCCGACATCCTGGCTGCCGCTCTCTGTAAATTCTCTTCTGACTCTCTTCGCCCACTGGGGTCCCCGCTGAACAAAGCCCATTCTCAGCATCCCTGCATTCCCGGAGCTCCCTAACAGACCCCCCAACAGGATACTTGTCTCCTGCTTGGCTTGTTTCTCTGAGTCCTCCTTCAGGACAGCTGTCCTCCAGGCCACTCAAAATGCAGGCTGGAGTATCGGTGCTTTGCTGGCTTGTCCCTCCCTTCACTCGGATCCCCAGGTCATAGAGCTGTGCCCTGCCTAGAAGCTGGCAACTGGACTGGAGGGGCCGGCAGGGGACCCCGCTCCTGGCAGCTGCCGCTGCAGAGGCCGCTGTGTACCTGGCCCCTCGCCGAGGCTGAGCGGAGTCTGGCCGTCTCCCTCGGCCCACACGCCTGCCCAGGCTGCCTGGGATGCCACAGGAGGAAGAAATCAATCTCTCAGCTGGAGGAAGGCGTTGTCCTTCCTTTCAAAGCCCTTCCTTGTTGAAGTTACTCTGGCCAAATTCCCCCATGGAAGACTTTGGAGCTGGCCCCTGAAGGAGGGGAGGCGTGAGTCCCGGCTGCATGATGTTGGCCGGTGGGAACCAGCACCGTGATCTTGCTGAGCCATTCTCTGTCTTCCTGCTTCTCCCAGCAGAGGGTCCCTGACTTAGGACACCTAGAGGAGACTCAAAGGCAGGAAACCGGCTGTTCAGACTGAACTAGCCTTTTCAGTGCTTTCTTGCTCTGTGTTCCGGCCCTACTGTCTTTACGTGGTATGTCTTTCTTACGTGGCTTGGCTGTGTCTGTAACTCCCCACCTGCCTTGGGCCTCTTGTCTTGCTCACCTTTGTGTCCTCACCCCCTGGGAACTCATAGCCATAAACTGCTGACTCGGGCCCCTTTTTTAGCTGGTGGGACCCTGTTTCTGGACTCTGTCTTTGAGTCTGACAGAGAACATCCCAAGTCTGGGAGAACTCCCTGTCTTGGCCTTTGTCACCTGTCCTCCAGGAGTTCTTTCCAGAGACTGGATACTTCATTCCCAGGCCAGCTCTGTGCCATTCTAACTTTTCCTGGTGGGACATGGTGGCATTGAACTCTGGGTAGGAGGATCAGGCAAATGAGAAAGAGAAACTAATCCTTGAGGGCTAGTCTTGGGACACGGCGGGTGCTCAGGAAGTGGGCCCCCTGCCCTGTCTGCTAGGCTGTGTCCAGCACCTCTGCTAAGATCTGAGCAGCACGGAAGGAAGAGAGCATACAAACTTTGTGCTCTCACTGATGGTGTAAGTCCTCTGTCCCGGTCAGTGTGTTTTGTTGTTGTTGTTTTTTAAACAGTGCCTTCACAGAATATTTTCAGACTCTTCTTTGGCTCAGCCATAGTTGAGGATGGTGGGTGTGTGCACAGAGATTCGTAGGACAGCTCCAGACCGTCCCCAGACTCAGGGTCTCCGGTCACTAGCCTGATGCATGCTGTTTTAACCTGTGCTAAATGGGCTGTCCTGGGGGAGGGACAGCATGCCTGGGAATCCTCAGGATACAAGCGATGTCTCTGGATGAGGACAGTGGGGACTTGGAGCTGGCTTTTGCAGGGTGAGCAGGCTGGTAGCTGGAGAACAGGGAGACGGCATTGTAGGCAGGGGCAGACCCACTGCTGGAGGGGTGGGGCATGTTTGGGGAAGTGAGGAGCTGGCTGATGTGGCCAGAATGTGGTGGGAGGCCTGAGAAGTTGAACTCGTTGTGCAAGAAGCTCATCTTTCCTTGACAGCAGGAGAGAATTGTACCCAAGGGTGTGGTGAAGTTAGCTTTGTGTTGTGGGAAGGTGTCTCTAGGAACAGTGGGGGTGTTCTGGAGGGGGAGATGGGTGGCAGGTGGCAGCAAAGGGTTTCTGGCATGGAAGTCACCAGAGTGAACAGAGCCAACTTCCTGGACTCTCAAATCGCTCGAATTGTTATTTACTGGCAGGTGGCAGTGCAAGGGAGCGCTGGGGTGCAGAGGGGACATACACAGGTGCGCTCTGGGCTCTAGCCATGATGGGGTCCACCCTGAAGCTTTTCCAATCCAGAGGCAACCAAGGGCAGGAGTGAGGAGTGGTAGCAGGCGGCTGTTCTTCAGAAAACCTGATCAGAGGGGACAGAAATGGCCACACCTTTCACAGGAGCCTGATGTTCTCTCTGGTCCCAGAAACAATCCTGTTAAAATTTTCTACTCTCTACTTATCACTTACTAGGTGCCCTGCTGGAGAATAGATATACACCCCCACCTCGTTTCTCCCAACAACCATGATAGGCAAGAAATAATGTCCCCATTCTACAGATGAGGACACTAAGAAAGGTCGAACAGTTGCCCAAAATTGTTTAGCCAACAAATGACAATGCTGGTACTCAGCCTGAAATGTTGACACCAAAACATGTGTTAACCCATCGGCTACATTGAGCCCCAGAGAGAAAATCCACTGTTCTTGTGTGTGTATGTATTTATTTTAAAAGATTTTATTCATTTATTTGGCACAGAGAGAGAGCACAAGCAGGGGGAGAGGCAGAGGGAGAGGAAGAACCAGGCTCCCCTCAAAGCAGGAGAAGCCTGATGTGGGACTCAATCCCAGGACTCTGGGATCATGACCTGAGCCGAAGGCAGTGGCTTAACCCACTGAGCCACCCAGGCGCCCTGTTCTTGTTTGTTCTTTACTTTTTCCCCTGGTTTTGAGGTATAATTGATACATGGTACTGTACAAGTCTAGGGGATACAGACAGCATGATGGTTTGTCTTTCGTGTATTACATATACAGTGATTACCACAGTAAATTTGGGAACGTCCACCATCTCATGTCAATACAAAATGTATACATTTGCTCCCCGTGACGAGAACTCTTAAGACGCACTCTTAACACTGCTGTATGACATACACGAAAGTCAACTGTAGTCACCATGTTGCCCACTGTACGTACTTATATTCTGTAACTGGAAGTTTGTGCCTTCTAAATTCCTTTGTTAAATCCACACCATCCCTCCTTCCAGAAAACTGATCCCTTTTGCTAAAAGGTTGGATGGTTGGGTTTTGTTTTGTTCTGTTTTTAATTTTTATTCGATGCATTCAAACAAACAAAAAAAGTCCAGCCATTTCTTCTAACTCCCAACCCCTACTGCTAGCAACTACCATTCTGTTCTCTGTATCCGTGAGCTTGGGTTTTTTGGTTTTATTTCAGGTTTTACATATAAGGGAGATCATATGGCATTTCTTTCTCTGGCTGACTCCACTTAGCGTAATGTTCTTGAGGTCTGTCCATGTTGTCACAGATGGCAAAATTTCATTCTTCCTGTGGCTGAATAATATCCTACTGGATGACATATACCATATTTTCTTTATCCATTCATCCATCTGTGGACATTTCGGTTGCTTCCATGGATTAGCAGTAGTAAATAATGCAGCAGTGAACATAGAGGTACATTTTTTTAGTTAAAATTCATTCGCATCAGATTAATATCCAGAACTGCAATTGTTGAATGCTATGGTAGTTCTCCTGGTAGTTTTTTGAAGAACCCCCATATTATTTTCCACAGTGGCTGCACCAATGTACATTCCCACCCACTGGGCACCAGATTCCCTTTCCACTGTGACTTTGCCAACACTTGTTATCGCTTGTCTTCTTGATGAGAGCCATGCCAGCAGCTGTGAGATGGTATCTCACTGTGGTTTGGATTTGCATTTTCTTAATATTTTATGATACTGAGCATCTTTTCGTGTACCTGTTGTCCATCTGTTTGTCTTCTTTGGAAAAATCTCTTTTCAGATCTCCCACCCATTTTTAATTGGGTTGTTACTTCGCTAGAGTGGAACGTCTGCTTTCTATATTTCCCATGTTAGGCCCTTATCAGTTAAAGGATTTGCAAATATTTTCTTTAATCAGTAAGTTGCTATTTTCATTTTGCTGATGGTTTCCTTTGTTGTGCAGAAATGTTTAGTTTCACTTGTTCATTCTTGCTTTTGTTGGCTTTTGTTTGGTGTCAGATTCTAAAAATCATTGCAAAGACCTATTGCAAGGAGGTTACTGCTTGTTTTCTTCTGGGAGTCTTATGGTGTCAGGTCTTAACGTTCAAGTCTTCAATCCATTTTAAGCTAATTTCTGTGTATGCTATAAGGCAGTGATCCAGTTTCAATTTTTTTGCATGTAGCTGTCCAACTCTCCCAACACCTCTTGTCCAAGAGATTGTCTTTCTCCATTGTGTGTCTGTAGCTCCTTTGTCATAAATGAATTGACTATATATGCTTGGGTTTATTTCTGGGCTTTCTGTTCCATTGATCCATGTGTCTGTTTTTATGCCAGTACCGTACTGTTTAAATTCCTACAGCTTTGTAATACAGTTTTAAATCAGAGAGCATAAGACCTCCCTCCAACTGTGTTCTTTCTCAAGGTTGCTTTGGTTAGGGGCACCTGGGTGGCTCAGTGGGTTAAAGCCTCTGCCTTCAGCTCAGGTCATGATCCCAGGGTCCTGGGATTGAGACCCGCATTGGACTTTCTGCTCAGCAGGGAGCCTGCTTCCCCCCGCCCCTCTGCCTGCCTCTCTGCTTACTTGTGATCTCTGTCAAGTAAATAAAATCTTTTAAAAAAAAATTGTTTTGGTTAATTAGAGTCTTTTGTGGTTCTATAGAAATTTTAAGGTGGTTTGTTGTATTTCTGTGAAAAAATGCCACTTGGAATTTCAATAAGGATTGTAGATAGCTTTTGGTAGTGTGGACATTTTAACAATACCGATCCTACCAGTCTGTGAGCATGGAGTATCTTTCCATTTATTTGTGCCTTCTTCAGTTTCTTTCTTTAACATCTTGGGGGTTTCCATATATAAGTCTCTCATCCCCTTGGTTAA
This sequence comes from Neogale vison, assembly GCF_020171115.1. Taxonomy (NCBI): domain Eukaryota; kingdom Metazoa; phylum Chordata; class Mammalia; order Carnivora; family Mustelidae; genus Neogale; species Neogale vison. The sequence continues at coordinate 104,533,202 of NC_058103.1, forward strand.
ATGTATTTGTAGGTAATTTATTTTTTTCGATGCAGTTGTGTAAATGGTAGTGTTTTCTTACCTTCTCTTTCTGATAGTTCAGTATTAGCTTATAGAAACACAACAGATTTTTGTGTATTGATATTGTAACCCTCAACTCTACTGAATTCATTGAGTATTTCCTGACAGTTTTTGATGGAGTCTTTAGGGTTTTCTATACATAGTATGTCAGCTGCAAATAGTGATGGTTTTACTTCTTCCTTTCCAATTTGGATGCCTTTTGATTCTTTTAACTGTCCAATTGCTCTGGCTAGAGCTTCCAATACTCTGTTGAATAAAAGTGGCAAGGGTGGGGATCTTTGTCTTATTCTTGATTTTAAAGGAAAAGCTTCAAGCTTTTCACCATTGAGTATGGTGTTAGCTGTGGGTTTATCCTATATGGCCTTTATTATGTTGATATGTTCTCCTTGTACCCACTTTGTTGAAAGTTTTTTGCTATCAGTGGGTGTTGAATTTTGTCAAATGCTTTTTCTACATCTATTGAGATGACCATAAGATTTTTATTTTTTATTGGTGTATCACATTGGCTGATCTGTTGGTGTTGAGTCATCCTTGCATCCCCGGAGTAAATCCCACTTGATGATGTTGTATGATCCTTCTAATGAATTGTTGAATTCACCGCCCTAATATTTTGTTGAGGATTTTTGTACTATGTTCATCAGGCACGTTGGCTTGTAATTTTCCCTTCTTGGGGCACCCTTGTCTGGTTTTGGTATCGGGGTAATTTCGGCTTTATAAATGACTTTGGAAGAATTCCATCCTTTTCTGTTTTTTGAGTGGCTTTTTTTTTTTTTTCAGTGATATTTGAGTCTGAAAATCTTTGGGTTACATTTTCTGCATTTCCCCATTTTCTCTGACATCCCCTCTCTGCCTACAGGTGTCCTTGGTGCTGTCAGCTCTGCAGGCTGGGAACAAGGGGACCCAGGCATGTATCACAGCTGCCACTGCTGTGTCCGGGATTATAGCGGACCTGGACACCACCATCATGTTTGCGACTGCGGGGACCCTGAATGCGGAGAACAACGAGACCTTTGCAGACCACAGGTATGGGGGTGGAGATCATCCTGGGAGTTCGTGGGTGGGGAGGGGTTCAGGATGACCCGATGGGCTTGGAGACTCCACCCAGGAGCTGGAAATGTGGTTAACCATTTTGATTTCAGTAAGATGCTCAACAGAAGAAAGGGAACCACATAATCAAAACAAGCCCCCTTTGCCAGCTGTAAACACATAGTCATGTTCCAGCTTTCTGCCTTTGGCAGCCTGAATCAGGCCTGCTCTGGCAGGGGACAGCTTTTTGATCTTCTACTTTCCAAACTTGAGAGATGGGCCTCTGATTTGCTCCCAAACGGAGTGGGAGTGGCCAGGACTGGCCCATTGAGCTGTGACATAAATGGAGAGTGGGGCTCAGAGCCTGCTGTCTGTCCAATGCTGAATGCTCAGGCCCTGCTCCTGGAGGCTGGTGTGGGGTTTCCATCTGCCACGCGGGAGGCCCCGCCCCCCCGCCCCCCCACCTCGTAGCCTTGCCACATGCTGGGTACTTTCTTCCTCTCTCTTCACTCCCAGAGCTGGGCTAGGAAGGAGGTCACCAATGACGTCACTCCTCCCAGGAAGCAGCCTTTTGGGTTCTGATGACCCATAGGTCCTTGCAGCTCCCTGTAGCTGTGAAGAATTTAGGGGGAACCCCAGGAAAGCAGCTGACCTCTCACTGAGCTACAGGGTTGGGGGAAGAGGGCCAAACTGGTAGGCCTGAGACTTTCACTGAAGTTTACTATTAATCGTCTCTAGATACGGGGCTGACTCGCTTCTTCCCATTTTCCTACGCAGACAGTGAGCGCCCCAATAAGGAAGGGGTAATCCATCCTTTTTGTTCATTAAAGCTCTTTAACAAAAACAATCCTTTAGGAAGGGTTTCTTTGCTTCCTAACTACCAATAGCCAACTCTGCCTTCTGTCCCCCTCCCCGCTTTCTCAGGGAGAACATTCTGAAGACAGCCAAGGCCTTGGTGGAAGACACGAAGCTGCTGGTGTCCGGGGCCGCATCGACGCCAGAGAAGCTGGCCCAGGCAGCCCAGTCGTCAGCGGCCACCATCACCCAGCTTGCTGAGGTGGTCAAGCTGGGGGCCGCCAGCCTGGGCTCTGATGACCCCGAGACACAGGTACTGGAGGACCTAGGGCCATGGGTCCCTCTCACGTATCTGTAAACACTGTGCAGCAGGCCTCAGAAGAGACCAAAGGCAAAATAGGAACAGCAGAAGTAACAGTGGGTGGGTGGGCACGTCCGCAGTTTGGGGTCTGATAGGAGGGCGCCAGAGATGGTGGTGGTGGCCATGTGGGTAGTGAATGACTGAGCACAGTGAGCATTTGGTTGTAAGGGGGAGGGTGGGGGCCAGGAGGACTCCAGATGGAGATGGGGCGGGGGAGGGGGTGGGCGGGGATGGTGTCTCCATGGAGGGAGAACAGGCTTGGGCGGGGAGGTGAGTTCAGTGCGTAGAGACTGCAGGTAGAACTAGAGAAGGGACGTAAGCCCGCATGGGTATGGGGGTGTGGATTTAGGGTCTGTGGCCATACAGACAGTGACTGCACCCACAGGAGAGGAAGAGCATGGGGCAAGAGAAGAAGGGGGGTTCACGGCAGAGCTGAGGAAGCCGCCACTTAAGACCATAGTAAGGAGAAAGAGATGCCCAGGGAAATGGAGAAGCAGCAGCAGCTGGTAGGAGGAAAGCCACGGCTCCTGATGTTAAGAGGGGTGAGTGTTTCAATGCACCAGAGAGACACAGCTGAGTTGAGAAAATGAAGGTCTGGGAGCTGGCCACTAGTGCCGTGGGGCCGTTGGTCTCCCCAGCAACGACTATTTGTAGGAAGTAGCCAGATGAGGGTAAAGAAAGGAAGCCAGTGTGTCTAGATAGCACTTGAGAAATCTGGCCCTGAAGGGGAGGGGAGAGAGGAGCTGGGGCTAAGGTAGGGCTCTATGCTCCCATAACCTGCCGGCTCCTTCCTCCTCAGCCTGTACCCGCAGCTCAGGCACAGCACCCACAGTTTACTGATCTTTGACAGCTAAGCACCCAGCACAGCACAGCACAGTGGACAGTCCACAAATACGTCCTCTGCTGTTACTGAATGTAGAGCCAGCCAGGCCCCCAACAACAGACTGTCCCCATTCCCAAGGGCAGAACCTACTACCCGTCTGCTCTGTCTGCTCTGTGTGTCCCAACACCATCAGACGGCACACCCTCCCTTAACTCCCATGTTTGGCCCATGAGCACGAAAGTGGGTAGGAAGCCACCTACCATGCGGGGCCCGGACTGGCGGCAGCTCCTGTGGCGGTTCATACAAGGCCACCAGCTTTGCTCGCATGTGGCCATGACCCTCCCCTGTCTGACATCCTCCAGTGAAGCAGAATTCTATGAGCAAACGTTCCACATGTGGCCTTTTTACTCCTCCTGCCAGGTTTCTCTCTGATAACATCCCGGCTGGGTTTGGCTGCCCTCTGGAATTCGAAGCACTCACGCAAATCCTTGCCTGTGATGGTGTTCTTACCCCCACAGAGAAAGGCAGCACTTCAAAACGCCCAGTGGGGCTGGAATCCACACTCTCTGAGCCTGGCCCCACTTGAGGAGAAGTGAAAAGGCCGGGGAGACCTTAAATCTTGGAGCATGGAGACGTGTATCAAATTGTTTAGAGTCTCGACGCCCAAATGGCCTAGAGGTCCTGGATCCCCAACTTCTTCTTCTTTTTTTTTTTTCCCCAAAGATTTTATTTATTTATTTGACAGACAGAGCTCAGAAGTAGGCAGAGAGACAGGCAGAGAGAGGGGGAAGCAGTCTGTCTGCTAAGCAGAGAACCCAATGCAGGGCTCAGTGCCAGGACCCTGGGATCATGACCTGAGCTGAAGGCAGAGGCTTAACCCACTAAGCCACGTAGGCACCCCTAAACTTTTCTTGGACCCCAACTTCTAATGAGGCCTCTAGTGGAAAATATCCCCTCACCAAAATGTGCCTACTCTCCAGTCAGTTCCTAATGACCGGGGATGAGACCGTGTGCTCTGGGTGTTGGTGGCAACCTTTGCTTGCTCTCCCTTGCTCTCTACCCACTGCTGTGATGGCCGGAATCAAGCAGTGTGAGGTCCTTACCTGTCAGTCCTTCCTCATGAGACCCACCAAGCTCTGACCACCCCTATGGTTCCAGAGGTTGCCAGAGGTTCCGTGAGCCCTGGGGTGAGAAGGCACAGGATCAAGCAGGAGGCAGTGTGAGGGGCAGAGGCACAGTGTCACTGTGCTCTCAGCTGTTGGGGACATGAAAGTTTGTGATGCGTTTTCAGCTACGTTATGCAGTCGCCCTCACAGCTATGCGGTGAGATAGGGCTGGTGCTCCTGATGCTATTGGCGTGTGAGGAGCCTGAGCCCTAGAGCGTAAGCGAGTGTGAACGTTAGGACCATGACCCTTGGGATCACACTGACTAGAGTGTGAATCGCAGGCCCTGGGAGTGTGGACAGGAGCATCTCAGTCCCTGCTTGGAAAGTGCATGGCTCAGCACCTGGAACACTGCCCCCAGCAAAGAGAAATTGTTGCTGTGACAGAAGGCGACTTAAATGTAAGGCAGGTCATGTCATGTCATTCCAGAGTATAGCCGGGGCTTCAGACCCCGGGTCTAGCACTCTGTGAGGTTGGCCTGTGGTCCCTGCTCAGTGACCGGAGTGTAGGTACTGTATTCTTCCCAGTGTCATTAGGGCGGGCACCTGTCCAGCCAGTCATTCCATGAATATTTCCTGTGCATCTGTGACGTGCCAGACCCTGTTCTGAGTGCAAAACACAACAGACAGAAGCCTAGGCTGGCCCTCTCAGAGTTTACCTCCGTTTCGGGGGAGAAGACATACCAATCAGTGCTGAAAAGGAGACAGGGCACACTGATGGAGTTTCAGGTTGGGGGTGGTCGGGAAAGGTCTTTGATGGCCTGATGGCTGAGCTGAGCCCCGAATGATGGGAAAAGTCGGCTTCCAGGCAGAGCGAGAGGAGCAAGAGCAGAGGCCCTGAAGTAGGCATGAGTGGGATTTGCCTTGGGGAAGAAAGACAGACCCATCTGCCTGTCGCATGTTAAGTAGGTCACAGAATCCTATGATCGGGAGCTGGAAAAGCCGGCAGGCTGCTGCAAGAGGCCTCTCAGGCCAGACTGCGAGGCTAGCATTTGGTTCTGTGTGGTTTTGGTTGCCAGCTCAGGGTCCCTGGGAATGGTGCTGGCTCCCAGGTTACTGCTTTGCTGCCTGCCTCCTTTCCTAGGTGACTCGTCATCAGAGCTGCCAGCCAAGAGGCACTGGAACATACCCCTGAGTGTCCATGGGGTCTGTGTTCTGGCTCAGCCTCAGCCTCCACTGGGGAGATTCCAGGGCTGGCTTCTGGAGGTTTTGCCATGCTGCAGGCTGGAGAGCTGCCGAGACAGAGCTCTGCCCCCCAAATCCCCCTACCTGACCCTCAGGCTGTGTGCTGTTGGTGAGACCAGCAGGTGACAGCTGGGGCCACTCACCTGGGCTCTCTGCTTTCTTTCAGGTGGTCTTAATCAATGCCATCAAAGACGTGGCCAAGGCCCTTTCAGATCTGATCGGTGCCACCAAGGGAGCTGCCAGCAAGCCTGCTGATGACCCCTCCATGTACCAGCTCAAGGGGGCTGCCAAGGTAGAGTGGGGCCCCAAGTCTGGGGCAGACGTGGAGGAGGAGTGCATAGCGAGAGAAGCAAGAATAATGGGAGCGTATACCTCTGAGCTGCTTCCTCGCTTCGCAGTGGTTTTCCTCATGGCATCAGATCCAGAACAAAAAGGACTGGGGCATGGACCTCAGTGTGCTCCTCATTTTCTCTCGGCCTCTCCTTCCTATACAGGTGATGGTGACCAATGTCACCTCCCTCCTCAAGACTGTCAAGGCGGTGGAGGACGAAGCCACCCGGGGCACACGGGCGCTTGAGGCCACCATCGAGTACATGAAACAGGAGCTCACGGTAAGGAGCCAGCCATCACCTCCCTTGGGCACCCCTGTGCTAGAGCGGACCCCAAAACAGACCTCTCTGAGATCTGTAACAGAAAGAGGTTTTATGTGGAGTGCCTGAGCTAGGAGGCCCACTCACCTACCTGCTGCTAGCTTTGCATCCTTGAGGCCCCTTGCATAGCTGACCACATCAGAGTTTGGCTACATTCGATTTGTAATTAAGAAACTAATTAAAATGGGGCACCTGGGAGGCTCAGTGGTTTAAAGCCTCTGTCTTCAGCTCAGGTCATGATCTCAGGGTCCTAGGATCAAGCCCCGCATCGGGCTCTTTGCTCTGCGGGGAGCCTGCTTCCTCCTCTCTCTCTGCCTCCCTCTCTGCCTATTTGTGATCTGTCTCTGTCAAATAAACAAATAAAATCTTAAAAAAATAATTTAAAAAAAGAAATTAATTAAAATGTATAACGTAGGACTATTCAGGTTTAATTCCACTAAAATTGGAGCATGAAACAAAAGCCTTACAGAAGATTCCTGGCCAAGGAAAAACTCAGGATGGCTGTCTGCTCTCACCTTGAGCTTAAATGGTGTATGTACAACACAGAGCCACACACAGGGCCTCCTCATTCCCACTCTTGTTAGCAACAGCTCATGCTGCTGCACACGTACAGGTTCTGGGGTTTGAGCTTCCCTAGTAGAGAAACCTGGATGCCTTTACCTGAGACACTTCCCTTTAAAATTCAGCACCCTTCTGTTGGCAATCTGTGTGGTCCCAGGGACACTGACCATGCATTCTTTCTTGCCTTGACTGAGGGTGTCCCGGTGTTCCTGCAATCTGGACACTACCCCTGTTTTTTTGATCCCGTGATGATTATGAATTGACTCATCCTAATCCCTGGAAATAGAAATATGCTGAAAATGAGTGGTTTCAGAGATTTCTTTCTCCCAGGAGTTCTGATCAGATTCAGTTTCTCTCTTGGGGCAGGAAGGGGGAGTCCTGCCTTTGCTGCCGGTTTTTTCTGCATGTGTAGAGGGTCACCTAGGAAGGCTAAAAGGCCCTGTGGATCAGCAGTAGAAACCAGCAGTTCTGTTGGGGTTTGCTGGTGGAGCCTTGGGTTCCCTTGTCCTGTTTTTGGTGAAATCAGTGTTGGTCGGCGTTACACTTGGTTCTCACACAAAGAAGAAACTAAAAATTGTTGATGGTGTCTTCAAACTCTGCTTGCTACCTGAAGCTTACCTGCCTACGTCAGCTAGATGTTTCCTATCAGAAGTCTGGCCCCACATTCTGGGAGGTGTGGGTTGGGCTCATGGCGGCAGTGGAGGAGATGGGAAATTCGGAAATTCGTGGCAAGTTACGCACGATCTATGTCCACGTACCAGTATGGGCCGGCACGAGTTGTGGGTTTCTGTGGACGTAGGAAGTTTCCAAATGAGCGTGTGCCCTGTGGGCCACGTTAGTCTGAAGGGCTCCATACGCGTGGCCTCCATGCCATGTTAGAGTTCAGCTTCATTGGAGCTGCCCATTTCTGGGGGGGATCGTGACGTTTGAGGCTATCTAACCATGGCAGGGCTGCTGGCTGGGTTCTCCCCTTTGCCCCAGGAAAAACTGCCTGACGGGAAGGTGGTGGTCTGGGGCTGGAGACAGAGCGGCCCCAACTGGTGCAGTAGTCCTCCTGGCCGGGGACAGCTACACATTGAAAATGCAGTCCTGGCACCAGTCACTCGTGTGAGAGAGACAGGACAGATGGGCTCGAGGCAGAGATGGCTGCCTTGACTGACAGGTGGAATTTGAAAGTGGGATATTCCCTTACCATGGTTAATTTATTTCAGCCTCTCTAAAGGGGTGTGTGTGTGTGTGTGTGTGTGCGCGCGCGCGTGTGGTTTTAAATAATTCACAGTGTCACTGTGGCTCACTCGACACGAACGCCTCCGCACAATTATGCAGTTATATTTGTAAGACAGGCTAAGAATAGAAGAAAGTGAACGCTCCATTTCCCCTAGCCCCACACCCTCTCAGAGAGAGAGAGGTGAGTCCACAGGGAGGGATCCATGGTCCGTCCTGAGCAGGAGCCGGCATCAGAAGCGCGGAGTTTCTGGGAGCTGCTGGAGGCACGGTGGGGAGGGGGCGAGAACCGGGAAACCCCGTGACCACCTGGCTCAGGACAGTTTGCAGATACCCAGACGCTCTCCGTTGGTGCTGTAGACCTCTCCCCTTGACCCCCCAGGGTCTCGTGACCGTGAGTGCTTGAGTACAGGTGTGCACGGCTTATCCGTGCTAGAATCTTGAAAGTGAGAATAATATTACTCAAATGAAATTTCTAATTTCCTGCCATTTGACGGTTTCTTCCTGTGGCTGGCTCTGTTCTCAGACAGTGAGCGGCAGCCCAGTCGGAGAAGAATAAATTATTTTTGGTCCTTCTCTTTTTTGGGTTTTTTTTTTTTTCTTCACCTGTTGTATTTCTAACTTCCAGGTGTTCCAGTCCAAAGAGATACCTGAAAAGACCTCATCACCTGAAGAATCGATAAGGATGACGAAAGGTATCACCATGGCGACCGCCAAAGCTGTGGCCGCAGGAAACTCGTGCAGACAGGAGGACGTGATCGCCACCGCCAACCTGAGCCGGAAAGCTGTGTCTGACATGCTGACAGCTTGCAAGGTAAAGACCTTGGCATTGTTTTGGACGGCTTGATGATGCTCTGTCATGACTGAATTTTTGGTGCAGTCTGGAGAAAGGGAGGGGCTGGTCACCTGCAGAAGGGAACAGCTCGCTACCTTAAGCGCCGGAAGGAAACGTGTGCTGGAGGTGTGCACCCATCAGCCTGGGAAACGTGACTCATGAGGCTAGGTTTATGTTTGAGAGGGGTTGGTGCTGATCTGCGGACTAACCTTCCACATTTCCTCTTCCTGAGTAGGAAGGACGCTTTCTTAGGGAGGGTGTAGGGGTGGCCACTCTGGCAGAGGCGAAGAAGGCCTGTGACATTTTGTTCCTGGCCCTCTGAACGAAAATTGCATCCTGCTTCTGCCCGCCCCCTTTCCTGCCTCCATCGGTCAGCATTCTGTGCTAGGAGGGGTGCTGCCCTAACTGGGTGAGGAAGTGAGTCAGAAGAACAGAACAGAATGTTGGGAAACTGCCTTCTTCCTACCTGTGCCAGACATTTTGCAGAAATTCCTCTGATCCTTGGGTAAGCAAGTAGGGTGGCTGCCCTGAGCCCATCCTTGATGAGGGAGCTGGTGGGACCTGAGTTTTAACAAGCTTTCTTTCTTTATGTCTAAAGAAGGTGAGCCATAAGGGCCCCCCACCCCTCATTGAGCACCTTACCCCAGACCTTCACCCTTCTAGGGACAGCCGTGTCCCAGGGACTCAGTGATTGATTGATAACCCCCAACCATAGTGAGCAGGTGGAGACACGTCACAGAAGTCACAAAAGCAGCTGCGGCAGCTTGGGGACTGAGGAGACAGGGCTGTTCTTTGTGGTGAAGTCAGTATGGGAGAGCTGGTGCCAGGTCCTACTGATGGCCTCTTGGGGGCTTCTCTGGGCAAGGAGAGGTAACTGGACAGTGGGAGGGTGAGGCAGCCAGCCTGAAGGGACAGGTGTGTGAGGGCAGAGGTGGGGGGGGTCGGTCAGGGGAAGGGAAGAGGGTGGCAAAGTGGGATGGACACTTTCACAGGGGAGCCATGTGTTGAGACCCTCCTGAGGCCAGAGGTATTTGCAGTTAGGATGTCCCTCATGGAATCTGTTCTGTCAGAACTGACAACTCCCAGAAGGGTTACAGCCTCCGGCAGAGAATCCTTCCCTAGCAGGCTAGGCCTGAATGCCACCACAGTGTGCATGCAGGGTGCCTCACGATTGTGGAAGGCTCTCCTGCAGGTTCTGTCTTTTGATTGCAGATGGGAAGAGCAAGGGGAGGGATCCCAATCTGATGGATGGTGAAACAGGCTTGGCAAGATTAAGTGGCATGACCGTGGATCTTCACTCTCAGAACTAGAATTGAAACTGGGTCCTCTGATTCCATGGCCCGTATCTTTCTGCTGCCCGTGGCCTCCCAGCCATAAATGCTTAAGGACACTGAGGTTGACAAGTGACTGGTGCTTTGTTTCCATGTTGCAGATGTGAAATGAAAAGGAGAAGTTAAATGGATTAAGGTGGGAGTGGAAGGCAGCTCAGATTTTCAAGTCTGTTTGTAATACACGTACCCCTATTCTCAGGGGAGGGGGGCAAGGATCCCAGTACAGGTGCCGTTTGCCTGGCCTCTGCTCCTCTCTCTTGTCCTGCCCCCGGATCTTCACAGGACAAAATAACAGCCAGAGCTTCGTTCCTCAAAGCCAGACTTGGATGACAAGAGTCAGTTCTGAGCCCTGAGACTCCTGTTCGGATAGGACTTATGCAGCAGACATATAGACCTTTGCATTTCCCTTGGTCCCTTCCTTTTGCAGAAAGGAAAGGAGGCAGCTTGCTAGAAAGGGTGTGCAATAAGGAGCATATAGAAAACCAGGAATACGAAATGGTGGATCAGAAAGAAACCCTTTTATCCAGGCAGAGGGCCAAGTTGCCATGTTGGAGCGCTGTCTTTGAGGCTGACTAAGTAGGGTGGCTCAGCCGAAAATGGAAGTGCAGTAAGTTACCTACAGGCTCATTTTGTCAGAAAGAGAGGATTACACTATTTCCTCAGGTGGAGACAGGGCTTCCCTATACCCTAAGTTAATTCTCCTGTCTATTTCTTGCCTTACTTTCTTGTGTCTATATATGTCTGCATCAGATCTAATCCAGTCAACTGTCACAGCTAATGTCCCATGGCTGTTTTTGTGCTGCATCCCTGTTATAATAATGGAGCCCTTAATGACCACAAGTACTCTGTGATTGAATGTAATCTTACCCTATCATCAGATATTTAGGTTATCTGCATTTTTTTATCTGTATTTTAAACTCTACTGCCATGAATATCTTTGGGCATACCTGTTTTTTCTAGGCTTCAGATAATCTCCTTGGGCAGGACTCCCAGGAGCAGAATTAGTCAGATGGTATGACATTTTGATTCTTGCCACATGGCTCTCCCAGAGAGTTCTGCAAAGTTAAAGCCACCAGCAATGGACAAGAGTGCCCACGCTCAGTTCCCCGGGAAGTCTAAATGAGGGTCTTCCACACTGCCCCCTAGAGGTGACATTTGGTAGCATCACAGCCTGTGTCTTCCCCCCACACACACACATGGGCTCCGTCCTCACACATGTAGACCCGATGGAGCAAGGACGAGTAAAACTCGGTTGTGGTTCTGGCCCATCAGTCCTCAGATGGGCAACAGTGAGCTCAGAAAGGATAGACGCTGGCCACTCAGATCATCCCCACCCCTTCTGGTGTGCGTCTGGGGAGCAGGTGAGGGGAAAACCCACAGGTGGTCCACCAGCACTCCCCAGTCCTCCTGAGTGGAACAAACAGGAGGACTAGTCACTATTCCCCTCCACTTTGACTTCTTACCCTAATGTGTGATTCATATGTGTCCTGATTTGTGGTTTGTTTGCAGTTTTCTCTTTTAGCTGTTCTTGTCAGTCCCAAGTTCTTTCTGAAGAAAGGCTGGGTAGCGTTGCCCGATTTAGCAAATAAAAAATAGGGTTTCTCAAGCTTACATTGGAAATTTTGTATTATTTATTCAAAATTCAGATGTAACCAGGTTGACTGTAATGAGTCTAGTAACCTTGTGAGTGGGTGTGCCATCTGATATATCGGAATGAATGAAACTGACAGGTCAAAAGTGCCAAAAAAAAAAGCACAGGATCCTGTATTAGCCATTCGTCCTTGTCTGCTTATCTCACCATGTATAATGTGAGATGAGTTTTTTATGGCCCCTCTGAGGGCAGTGGGAGCTTACCGTCTGAAGTTTCCCAGGAGCCAGAGATTCCTGGGTGGGAGATACTGTGAGTGCAGCATGGTGAGGCCATGGAGTAAGGACCTGAGTATGATCAGCCTGTGAAGAGAAAGGGGCTTAAGGCCCCCCTCCTGCTGCTGGAGAAGGGCAGGTGGACCCCGGCACAGCAGAGCTCCTGCTGGGAGCCTTAATCATGAATCTTTCCTGAATTTCTTAGTGCACACGGAATTCCTTACATTTCAGTAAAAGGGGGTGGGGAGAAAGGGTGGAAGGAGGGACCTTATTCCTGTGCTTTTATCCAGCTCCAGGGCACTGAGAAAGGCAAGACACAAAATGATGTCCGAGAACTTACCATGGAGGAGAGCATGGAGGAGCTCCACCTCTGAGCTCTCTGTCCAGGGAATCGGGGGAGGTTTCTCAGGGAGGTCGCTGAGGATGAGGGAGAGGGAATTCCAGAATCCAGGTCTCCTACCTGTGGATACAGGGCTGCTCTGTGCTACTGGGCCCCTCACCCCTTGGCCTGTTCACCAGCTGGCTCTTCCCGTCTTAAGGTATCAACATTCCTTTCTCTCTCCAGCAAGCATCCTTCCACCCTGATGTCAGCGAAGAGGTGCGCACCAGAGCCTTGCGGTACGGGACAGAGTGCACCCTCGGCTACCTGGACCTTCTCGAGCACGTCTTGGTGGTGAGGAGAGGCGTCGGGCGGGTCAGGGCTGGGGAAGAGCTAAGTCAGTTGCAGACCATCCTTTCCTCAGGAAAAATATCTCATAGAGCACTGTGCAGGCTCTGCTTGTGAGTCTGGGGCTGGACTGAGCTGGAAACTGTCCAGCATCATACTGCTGCAGCACCCTGAGATAAAAGAAGGGTCTAGAAGAAGTTGTAGTTAGCATCCAGGAGAGCCAGGCCCTCTCTTTGCAACAAAGAGGCAAGAATAGCATGCAAGAGGATGGGACAGGCAAAGCCACCACTGAAACAGTGTTGGGAGGTCCTGTTAGGGAGAGCCCAGCCCATCCTTCGAGGACAGGGAAGGCTCCAGAAGGAGCCACTCCAGGCTCCACAACAAGTTAAGGAAAAGTATCACCAGTGCTCCAGGGGACCCACCACCCTCTTGTAGCTTCCTCCAGTCCTCAAATGAATACCTTAGACCACACTGAGAATGCTTGCCTCCCTCTGATGCCTGGAAATAACCACATGGAGCTGGGAAAGAAGGCTGAAAGGGAGGATGCCAGTGTGTTGCGGGGGTTCAGTGGTCTTGGCTAGGGGGATTGTCCCCAGGGCAGCCTTGGGCTTGCACTGACAATCCCAGTTCTAAGGGTGCCTTGGCTCCCAGCAGTCCTAAGGGCCCAACCGTGCTCACCCATGTTGCTGCATGTCTCTCTCTGTCGAGTCCCGGGAACTACATTTAGATCCATGGGAGGTCTGGGGAAAGCCCCAAGAGAATTTGTCCAGGAGTCAGAGACAACTCCTGAAGAGACTTGATGATGTCCCACATTCCATCACTGTTTGCTCCTTCCCAAACCAATTTAAAAAAAAAAAAAAAATGTCAACAGGCCACAGAGAACTGTAAGCCTTTCATTTGTGGGGCACTGAGATTTTTCATTTTGTCCTTGCACTAGGACATGAGGCTAGCAGGGCAAAGGAAGGATCTGGAGAAGTCTGGCCCCTTGGTTGAGGTCGCCTAGCTACTAGGACAGACTGGGGACCGAATCCCAGTTCTTACTATCTCCAGCCGCATGTGCGTTCTAGGATTTTGCTGCCAACCTTAAAATTAAATTACCTTTGAAGGGAAGGAAAATTAAAATAAGACCAAGAGGGAGGCAAACCATGAAAGACTCTTAACTATAGGGAACAGTCTGAGGGTTGCTGGAGAGGAGGTGGGTGGGGAGTGCTGTGACTGGGTGATGGGCATTAAGGAGGGCACTTGGAAGGAATGAGGACTGGGTGTTCTATGCAACTGATGAATCACTAAAGTCTAAATCCCTGAAACTCATAATACACTATATGTTAATTAAATTGAATTTAAATCAAAAAAATTTTTAATTACCTTCTGATATTAAGCATTTTAGATCAGTTAAGGGATCAGGACTTTAATTCTTCACCCAGGTTAAGCGTGGTCCATGTGCAGGCATATCCTCTGTGTGAGGAGGCAGTCTGGGGTTACTAACATTGAGTGTCCAAGCCTGAACTCTTGTGAACAGAGAGCGTGAGGGCCAGGAAGAGAACATCTTGGCTGGTCGTTGTTCACATGCCCGAGCCTCTCCAGCCAAACCCGCTTTCTGTGTTGGAACACTGTTAAAGCATTCAGTCTGTGAGCATGCTTAGCAGGAAAATGAAGCCAGCAAGGCCTCCAAAAGAGTTTTTTTTTTTTTTTCTTTCTTGATGGTACAGTAGTCTTAATCACATAGAACCTTGTTCTGTCTGAAAATGAAAAGTTACAGCAGAAACAGTGGTAGGCTTACGTCTCAAAGCTTTGCATCCAGATCCCAGCTCTGTCACATAAAGAGCCATGTGACCACTCTCTGATCCTTGACTTGAGTTTTGAGGTGTTAAACAGCCAAGGAGCCCTGGGCTCTGTGGTCGCACTCATGTTTGCTGCACACACTTCTTTTTATTCTGCCCACATGCTGCCCACTTCCTGCCCTGCTTTCTGTCTCACACACTTTTTTCTTACTCGTTTGTTGGAAGGGAAGGGATACTGGGATTTTCTTCTTCATTCGGAGAAGGGGTCCTCATTTTGCCCCATTCCCTAGCTCCATTCCTCGGGTGAACCGTGTTTCTTCCAGCCCCACGCCAGGACCTGTGCAGAGCGGCTAACTTACCTGGTGCCCGTGGGTCCAGATGCTGCCCACGCAGCCCTCAGGTTGGCGCTCTCCCCCTTGGCCCTTGATGGGCCATTTAAGAGGACAGTCCCTGCAGAGAGGTCCCCCTGCAGCTGCATATCTGGCAGATCCACAAGCCTGGATAAAAAGAAGGCAACAGCCTTTAGGTTGTTCGATGGAGTCAAAGGCTCCCATTTCGCTCTCCAGCAACAAGATGACGTCTATCTGGGAGAGGCATTCTGCCCTCATGAGGAGGGCCAGGAGCCAGTGCTCAGAAAGTTTCCCCAACAGGGAAGCAAAGTGGAACCTTCACAGTATCCTCTCCCTGACCTCAGGTCAATCTAAGACCATTTGCCACTGCCTGGGAACCAGGGGCCACATTCACCAAAGTACTTCTCCCACCTCTCCTCTGCATGCCCACCTTGTTTGGGTGAGCAAAAGGAGACAGGGCATCCAGGAGAGGTGGTTGAGTGGTTGGCGTCTTTGCCCAAGGAGAGGCCAAGGGATCCAGCACATCCATGAACATTAGGGAAGACGTAGGAGCCATTCCCAGTGCACACGTGCAAAGACCCCAGCTTTATGGCAACTGAATGACTCTGTTGACCATCAGTCCTAAGGATCATCATCAGTTTTTTCTCGAACAGAAAGAAGGAAACTCACTGCGTGGAAGCTCCCCATCACGTGTATTGGGGAGGTTTAACTGCAGGGGCCAGAGGCTGACAGGATGGGAAGCAGCCACTCCCTTCTTTTTCTGGGCCTGGCAAGAGCAGCTACACTTTAGAGCAGATGACCTTTCCTGGTGGCTGCTCCAATGAGCTGATTGGTTTTCTGTTAGGAATTCTTCCTTATGTTTATAAGAGAAACAGGACTCTTGGGGCACCTGGGTGGCTCAGTGGGTTAAGCCGCTGCCTTTGGCTCAGGTCATGATCTCGGGGTTCTGGGATCGAGTCCCGCATTGGGCTCTCTGCTCGGCAGGGAGCCTGCTTCCTCCTCTCTCTCTCTGCCTGCCTCTCTGCCTACTTGTGATCTCTCTCTGTCAAATAAATAAATAAAATCTTAAAAAAAAAAGAGAGAGAAACAGGACTCTTAAGCCTCCTGTGTTACAAACTTGGACGGTGGACATGTCCGTTAAAAGCTTGCCATTGAGTTTCTTTTCGTCTTTCTACACAGTCATCATCATTGTGACCCATAATCCTGGTAGAGAGAGAAACCTGTCCCGTTTCTCCGTAGCTATACATGGTGTGAAGGTAGCCAGTGCTAAAACAAAATCAGTAATAGAAGGAAAAGGTGGATGGCATTTGAAATTTTCATAAAATATTCAGAATTTGTCTCATCTTTTGCAAGGATGTTTTTGCCTCTTGATGACATATGCTGATGGTTCTGACTTCCAGGGAAATAGGAATGAATTAGCATCATACATTTATGTGTTTGTATACTTATTTTTGTCTCTTTAAAAAGCTAGTCATCCTCTTTGAAGGTTATTTTCTGAGAAGAATATAGCAAGAAAGCAAGCCTTTCCAGAGGACTTTCATAACCAAAGGAAAAATACAAGTTCATAACTGAAAATTGCAGGAGCCCTGGATGGCATTCTTTTCACCCACACTGTGGACATTTGTGGTTTTCTCGGGCCTGTAGCTGAGAATAAGTTCCTGTCTCACATTGTAGCCCTAATTCTTCCTCCCAGGCAGACAGGGAAGAAATCTGGGCTAACATGAGGCCAAGAGTAAGAACGATTTATGCCCAGGAGCCACAGCACTGGTGGAGAACCCAGCGAGAAATAGGGAAAACGGAGATGCATAAATGGAAATTCGTGTTCATTTTAGATACTAAGATGAGCTGTTTGAGGGGGATGAATAAAGAAGCAGTTTTTAAAAAAAAAAAAACTAGTGATTTTTCACAGATACACACACACACACACACACACACACACACACACCCTGTCCTGTTCGCCTCATCATTCTCTCATCTTCATGGGAGGACCATGAGTAATAGGATGATACAGCATCTCCATCCTGCAAAGAAAGTCAACTAAATCAAAAACGTAATGGGATATCTTAGGATAGTCCCCTTGGATGTCTTGTAAAGGTGACCTCTTGTTTGAATTAATCAAAGAGAGCTAGTAAGATTCCTGGAAGCTGAAGAAAGGCTAGATTGTTGTCCAGTTCTTACAAAAGGAGAAAGAGAGGGGCGCCAGGGTGGCTCAGTGGGTTAAGCCTCTGCTGTTAGCTCAGGTCATGGTCTCAGGGTCCTGGGGTCAAGCCCTGTATCGGGCTCTCTGCTCTGCAGGGAGCCTGCTTCCCCCTCTCTCTCTGCCTGCCTCTCTGCCTACTTGTGATCTCTCTCTCTGTCAAATGGATAGAATCTTTTGAAAAAGAAAGAAGGAGGGGGGCGCCTAGGGGGCTTAGTGGGTTGGGCTTCTGCCTTTGACTCAGGTCATAATCTCAGGGTCCTGGGATCGAGCCCTGCATCGGGCTCTCTGCTCAGCAGGGAACCTGCTTCCTCACCCCCTTCTGCCTGCCTCTCTGCCTACTTGTGATCTCTGTCTATCAAATAAATAAATAAAATCTTTAAAAAAAAAAAAAAGAAAGAAAGAAAAGGAGAAAGAGAAAAGGTAGAAACTGAGGCTTGGAGACAGTGTCTAGCAATTTTACAGAAATAAATTGAGGTCATTTTTAGGGGGTACAAGAAGGTTCAGGGAGCTTTTTTAGTGAGCTGCTTTTATTAAATTTAGGCACATAAAGATGTGAGGGAAATTATGATGCTTTTGCTTTGTTCAGTTTAAATATCTTGGGCCAAAGGTTCTTTTTTGGCTGATTTGTATATTTCAGTTTTACTTTAGAAAAGGCTTAAAAATACAAAAAACTGTATCAGCATCCACATGCCCACCATCTGTAATTAATTAACTTTGTTAATGTTTTGGCCTATTTGGTTCAGATCTTTATTTTTAAAAAAATAGATCAATGAATAATTTAATGTCAGTTATCAATCCCATTCTCCTTTTTTCTCTAAGCACAAATAACTATTGTAATTTTAGCCTCCTCAGACCCCTGGAGCTGAAAGTCCATTTCCTGCCTCCCACTACTGTCATCAAAGAAACAGCAGCACATGCACACAAAATGTTCCTTATACTGTTACGAGGGTCCCCAGACCCCAGTGCCTGGCCGTATCCTTTGGGAATTGAGAGACCAAATCAAGAACCCCTGCTTGGGTAACCCTTTCCTTCGGAGAATCCAGTTAGCTGTCCACAAATAACAGGATCCAATTTAGGCAGAGCCCTGCCCCTGCTGCCCAGGGAGCTGCTTTCTGAAGCTTTAGACCGGCCCATCTGAGCAGTGTTGGCCTCCCTTTGTTTGCCATTGGCTGAGGATTTCTCAGGGCAAGAGGCAGCCACGTTGGTTCTGCCCCAGTCACAGTTCAATATTGCTGCTAAACCACAATGTGAGGTCTTCGACAGGCTTAAAATTACCTCGTCTCCACCAGCAGAGCTTTAATTTGGTTCTGTCTCTTGTCTGCTATTAGGAATCATGTTGAATTCATGGCAGAATAAAAAGAGAACTCCTTTCCTCTTGCTTTATCTGAATCAGATATTTTACCATAGGGCTTGTCCCCTTCTTCGTGCTGGAGTATGTGCACGAGTGGTTCTCTGTCTCTCCCTCCAGCTCTTCTTTTAAAGACAGAAGTCTTTAATCACTCTGCTTTGATGATGTAAGGGGAATTTACCCACCACACCCCTAACTTTTTTCCAGCTTTATTGAAGCATAGCTAACATACAATTAACATATATTTGAAGGGTGCAGTCTGAATATTGATTTCTGAATACATCTGTGAAAGCATCACCACAATCAAAATAACAGGCATGTGCATTACTCCCCAGAATTTCTTTTTGCTACTATAGATGTGTTTGCATTTTCTAGACGTTTAGATACAGGAAATATGTAGCACATACTCCTTTTTTTCTGGCTTCTGTCACTCAGCATCAACATTTTCAGATCCAACCATGGTGTTTTATGTATCGCTAATTTGTCCCATTTTATTGCTAAGTAATATTCCATCAAATGGATAGGCCATACTTAACTCTTCACCTAATGATGGACATTTAGGTCGTTTCCAGATTTTGGTTATTGCAAATAAAGCTGCCTAGATGATTCTCTATACAAGTCTTTGAGCCCCTATGTGTTTGTTTCTCTTGGATGAAGACCTGGATGTGGAATATTTGTAAAACAGGGTATGCATTTTTTTTAAAGTCCTTATACTGTTTTACATTTCCTCCAGCAGTATATTAGAGCTCCAGTTGCTCCACACCCTTGTCAACACTTGAAATCATCCATCTTTTTTTTTTTTAAGAATTTTATTTATTTGACAGAGAGAGATCACAAGTAGGCAGAGAGGCAGAGAGAGAGGAGGAAGCAGGCTCCCCGCTGAGCAGAGAGCCCGATGTGGGGCTCGATCCCAGGACCCTGGGATCATGACCTGAGCCGAAGGCAGAGGCTTTAACCCACTGAGCCACCCAGGTGCCCCGAAATCATCCATCTTTTAATTTTAGCCATTCCAGTGGGAATGTAGTGGTGTCTCATTGTGGCTTTAATTTACAAGGTTGAGTATCTTTTTTATGCACCTGTTTGCTTTCTGTGTCTTTTTTGATGAAGTGCCTATTCAGATCTTTTTCCTAATTTTCGTCTTATTACAGAAATTTTAGGACTTTTTACATTTTCTAGATATAAATTGTTAGGGGGTTTCTTTTGTTTTTTGTTTTTTTGTGGTTTTTTTTTTTTTTTTTTTTTTTTTTTGAGAGAAAGAGCATGCACATGCAAGCAGAGTTGGGGAGGGGGAGAGGGAGAGACTTTCAAGCAGGCTCCAAGCTTAGCATGAAGCAGCATGGTGCCTGACACGGGACTTGATCCCATGACCCTGAAATCATGACCTGAGTCAAGATCAGAGTCAAACACTTAACTGACTGAGCCACCCAAAGGCCCCTAGTCTTTTGGTGTTTTGTTTTGTTTTTAATAGTTTCTCTTAGGGTGTTTTTTTGCCATGTCATTTTTATAACAATGTCTGGGGAGGGAGGCAAATGTGTGTTATTAGAAAACAGTGCTGCAGAGAGTTGAGAAAACAAAAAGCAGATAGGACTTGGGAAAATATAAAAGGAAAACCAAAATATATCTTGTATCCCAAACATATAACATGAATTGAATTTTCTGTTTGCACGGGTTATCAATTTAGTTTTAAGATTGTATCCCAATATAAGGGGAGGAAAAATAATTTTCTCCTAACCCTTCTGAGTTCCTGCCTTGTGTAATAAGACAGATTAACAAGAGAAAAATAAATGTATTGACTTGTACAACTCATGGATGCATGGCAGATATCCAGGAGAAAAAAATGAGTAACTGCATAGGTGGCCCGAACCACGAGCTTAAATACCATCTTTAGTTCAAGAAAAAAAAAAAAAAAAAGTGTGTAATTGGTTGAGGGACGATCACTGGTGGGAGGTTGGTTACCAGGAAAAGCTTAGTAAAGTAGGGTAAGGCAGTTACTCAGATTTAAATCTGTGCCCTCACCACTGAGAAATTCTCTTGTGATAGAGAATCAACCTTCTCTTCAAGCAGGAAGAGGGAGATACCCTTAACAAATGAACATTTGCTTTTTAATGTAAATTTCCCTTTCAAAAAAGTAACTTATACTCTGTTTTCGGAGCTTCCCCTGTATCTGCTCTTTCTCAAAAAATTAGCTCAAAATAATCCTTATACCAAAAAGTTATATTTTGGGGTGGCACACTCTTCTACCCTTCACCAGCTTCCTGTTGTTCTTTTGTTTGCTTGCCAGATTAATTCTCTTTTCAACAGCCTTCTTGAGCTATAATTGGCATATGACAGAATTTGCCCACTTAAGGCATTAAATTAATTGGCTTTTACTGTATTTATGGAGATAGGCACCTATCACATTATATTAGAACATTTCCTCACCCCCCAAAAAAATCTTTAGCCTTAACCGGTCATTCATTGTGCTTACCCCCAGGCCAAGCCCTACACAAACACTAATGCCTTTAAAGCCTCTGTAGATTGAACTATTCTGGACTTTTCATATAAATGGAGTCACACAGTATGTGGACTTTTGTGACTAGTTCTTTAACTTAACATAGTGTTTCTAAAGTTCTAAAGCATAAATTTCCAAATTCATGGTTTTAGAAGTTTTTAACCATAATTTATATGTTTTGTCCTCTGAGAATCCTTACCCATTCCAAGATCACTAAGATTATTTTCCTGTGTTTTCTTCTGTACAGTTTTAATTCTTATATTTGGGTTTATACTCTATTTGTAGTTAATGTATCCATATAGTGTGGGGGAAGGGTCAAGGTTCATATTCTTACATGGCTATCCAATCCATCACCATTTGCTGAAAAAAATTATTCTGTCCCCATTGAAGTAAACACATCTTAGCACTTTTAATGAAAATCAGTTGGCCATATGTGTGAATCTAGTTCTGGACTCTTTTCTGCTTCATCTATATATCTATGTACCAATATCACAATATCTTGATTACCACTACAACTTTATATATAGAGTCTTAAAATCAATTAGTTTAAGACTTTCAACTTCATTCTTTTTCAAAATAGTCTTAGTCACTCTATAGTGCTTTGCATTTCATATATATTTTAGGATCATCTTGTCAATATCTTTTTTAAAAAAGCTTGTTGGAATTTTGACTGGAAGTATAGGTAAGATTTGAGGATAATTGACATCTGAAGAGGCTTTCATCCATGAATATGGTATATCTCTCCATTTATTTAGGTCTTCTTGAATAATTTCAACAGTGTTTATAGTTTTTAGCATTCAAATCTGTTGTCAGTTTAACACTAGGAATTTCATAATTTTTATCCTGTTATAAATGACACTGCTTCTTTAAAATTCCCAATTTTTATTGTTATATATAAAAATATAATTTATGTTTATATATTGACCTTAGAGCCTATAACCTAGCTATACTCACTTATTAGTTCTAGAAACTTTTTTCTACAGATGCTCAGGATTTTCTACGTAGACATTGATTTTACTTAGGAACAAAAATTATTTTACTTCTTCTTTTCTGTGTGCCATTTTTTTGCTGTTGTTTTTTTTCTTGCCCTGTTTCACTGTCCAGAAATTTTAGTAAAATATTGATAGAAGTATGAGACCGAACATCCTTACCATATTTTTTATCTTAAAGGGAGAACATTCAGTGCGTCATTTACTGTGAGTCTCCCATCATACCTTTAATTCTTGGCTTATTCTTGTTTTGTTGACCCCAATGGATAAACCAACTAACCAGCAAACGAGGCCTATGGACCATTTAGCATTTCAAATCCTGAGCCATAACCATTATTCACTTGGTGGCCTTACAGCATGCATTATTTCAAAAAAAAAGAAAAAAATAGTATAACCTTTTACAGTTAAGTGGTGCCAAATGCCACCATTTGAGTCTGGAGCTGTGGTTCATGATAAATATAGGTTCACAACTGTATATGAGAATCACATGGGGGACTTTTAAAAATCCTGATGCCCAGGCTCTACATCAATCTAGTTCCTTCAATAGCCCTGATGGGATTATATATTAAATTACATATTAATTTACACAATCTTACCACCACTCTGTAACAAAAGGACTATTACTATGCCTATTTAATAGGCAATTTCCTTAAACTGAGGCTTAGAGAGAGGATAAGTAACTAGACCAGGGTTTCAAATATAGTTTGACCCTAGAACCTACACTTAACTAAACTGCGTCTCCCCTGGTTGTATTAGAAAATAAAAGACACCTAACCCCTTCCCTGTACCTTTCCATGATTCTATTGTGGTTCTAGAACTGATCCATGAAGCCATCATATTAAGACTTGTCCTGATAGCATGTTGTTCTGTTTTTACTCATCTGTTCATTTGTTCACTCATTCACAGGTTTGTACTGAGTGCTTTTATTTCCAAGAGAGTTTATCTTTAAGTAATTTCTACACCCAATGTGGGGCTTGAACCCACAACCCTGAGATCAAGAGTCGCATGCTCCACCAACCAAGACAGGCAGGTGCCGCTATACTGAATTCTGAATATCTGCATAGTGCTATATATAAGTTCAAGGGTGAGAAAGTAAGAGCAGAGCAGCTGAATTCATAGAACAGTAGCAAATATAAATGGAAAAGATTGCAAGAGGAAGGAAGATAGGGATAGATGCAGTAAAGTGATGTTCAAAAATCTTTAACCAGTCAGTTCAAGCATTTAATATACTGTCTTCTATACACTGGTGTGCCTGGGGCTGGTCCAAGTATAATCCCATTAACTACCCCAACCCCAGATTTTTTTTTTTTAACCAAGCTTTTCTTGGTTCTTTTAGCTCTGGGTCCAAAAGACATCTTTTCCAGACTCCTAAGAAAGAGTGTACTCCCTGGCCTAGTGAAAAAGGGTATGGGACACCAAGAAGGGGATAATATTTAGTGAATTCCTATTGTGCTCCAGGTATCACCCAGGATGCTTCTTGTATGTTAGTCCATTTGATCTTTATGCCAGTCCTGAAGGATGGGCAGTATTCCAGTTTTACAGATGAGAGAACGGGTTCTGAGGGGCTCAGTAATCTGCCTGATGTCATAAACCAGGAGCAAGTGAAGCCAAGTGTGATCACAGGTTTGTCTCAAAGTCCAGACTTTGTCCCTGGCTCAGAGACTTCAGGATTGTCCATAGAGAGACAGCCGTTGTGCTTTCCTCCTGAGTGATTTGGCATTTCTAAATCTGAAAATGACCACTGAGAAGTATGGCAAAGAGATGCAGAAAAAGAACGTTGGAAGAAGAATTTCAAAATTAGGAAGGAGCAGGAAGGTCTAAGTCTGAATATAAATTTGTGGTGGAGGTCTCATCCAGTTTCTTAGTTCCATTTGTGAGTGATTTGAGAAGAAATCCTCACAGGATATTCTATAAATTGGAGTGGGTATTGGATATCCAATATCTTTTCTAATACCATAGTTTTAAAAACCTTTGAGCCAGTCTGAAAGAAAGAAGATCCTCAGGACCTCTCCCAGGAGAGCTTGTAGTCAAAACCCTGGAGATGGAATGTTCCTTCAGGAACAGCCCTCTGATCAGTTGGTTGTTGCTGTCTTGGGGACTTTGTCTCTAAGGCCCCACCGGAGTCTCCTATGTCTTCTGGTCCCGCATTTTTTTGTCACAAGTACCAACTGACGCAACCTCAGGCTTTCCTGTTCCCTTGGATCATTCTCACACTGCGGGTCACTTTTGTGTACATACGTTTTTGTATACGAGTGAAAGTACAAATGAAGGACAAATAAAGACCTCATCTCACTTATGATCTTAGGGAAACATGTCAGAAGGGACCTTAAGGAAACTCCTGGCTCCCAGCTTTTCATTTCTCACGTGAGGAAACTGAAGGCCAGTGAGCCTCAAGTGTTTTCCCTCAAATTCCGAAGTCACCTGGTGACAGAGTTGCCACTTAAAACCAGGCTCTCGAACTCTGTCCGCCAGTCAGAGTGGACTTTCTCTCGCAGTGGCTACTGTCTTTCTTACCTGTTTGTCTTCATCCGTTAGATTCTTCAGAAACCGAGCCCGGAACTCAAGCACCAGCTGGCTGCTTTCTCCAAGCGTGTCGCCGGCGCGGTGACTGAGCTCATCCAGGCCGCGGAAGCCATGAAAGGTAGGCCGCACTCTCGCGCCGAGCGAGGTCAGCGAGCTGAGTACAGGCTCAGTGCAGCAAACTGAGCAGAGAAACCGCACAGCCAGCCCAGGCCCCAGGGAAACAGTGAGGTACTTTTTTTTTTTTCTAAACAAATGGGAATAGAGTTAGATTTTAATAATAAAATTATAATTATAATTATTTGTTATATTACCTCTTTGTTTCAGGAGGTTATATAGCCTCCTGAAACAAGGCTTTTTTCCAGTCTTTGCATTAAGTGCTTCTACCAAAATGGTATAGTCCTTCTGGAACTGCTCGCTTCTCTGAGGGGTGTCGCCATTTATTTTTATCTGTGTTTTCCTTCATCAGAATATTTTTCCTCGTTGGCATAACACACTTCATGTTTAGGAAATGATGCTGTCTGGGTACATTGTTTGCACACCCCTTCACGGTGGCATTAGAAGCAGTCACCTCACCAGAGAAATTCAGTTTCCCTTTGTTTGAGTTGAGGTGAATGGCTCTTCTCCATGAGTCCCCAGAGAAGAGAAGGGCAAATCTGGAAGGTCGGCAAAGTCTTCAGTCTCTTAGAAATGGTTACTGGCATTCGTGAGCTCTAAGTGAGAAGTTAGAGTAAATCTCGAGCTGACCTTGGACCATGAGATCCCGATTTTTGAAACTCTCACTGAGGACTGTGCCGGGGCTGTGTACATACTGCCTAGAGAAACAGGAGCCCACAGGAGCTCCCCTGACCCCAGCTGCTCTCTGTGAGAGCCAGAGAGATGATCGCTCAGCACCACGCCGCTGGTAGGCTTACGGAGCTTCCCTGCATGCCAATCCAGATACTGTTTGTAGCAAAGCCAGTGCCCTGTGGTCACAGCTACCAAGAATGACCCTCTTTGGACTGATTTTAGGAACAGAGTGGGTGGATCCGGAAGACCCAACCGTCATTGCAGAAACAGAATTACTGGGGGCCGCAGCATCCATTGAGGCTGCTGCTAAGAAGTTAGAGCAACTGAAGCCAAGAGCAAAACCAAAAGTGAGTGTCCGTGTGTGGCTGCTTGTCTGGTGTCACTGGGTCTTCCTGCAGACCGCTGTGAGGTGGAGCTTGGTGTGCCTCAGGAGGCTTGTCTCCTTCCCTGCGGTTAGACTCCCAAGCTGCCCACCTGCTCTCCCGGCCCGGCACCTTTGCACAGGGAATGGAGAGAAACCCACAGGTGGATCCTTCAGGTTAACCACCCAGAAAAATACCTGTGGGTTATCCAGAGGAAGAACGCGGGCATTTACAATCCAAGTTCAGTTCCATTCCATCTAAAGCAGGTGTTGGGTGCTTATTATGGAAAATCGCTGTCCCTGAACTTGATGCCATCACCCTCCCATTGTCTGGTTTCCATAATGTAATGCAAAGAGCAATGCTGTGGGCCTCTCCTTTCCTTAAAATCGATAGAGAGGACAACATGGACCTCAAAGGTGGATCTGGTGACAGACTTTGTTAGTATGTGCTGGAGGCTGTGGCGGGTTGGTCTCTTTCCTCGTCTGTGTGTGTCATCAGGATAAATGTTTAAAACTTAAGAGCATGAGTAGATAGGAAGAGAAATGGCCATTTAAAGAACTATTTTAAGATTGGGCAGCAGCGAGGACAATGATTACACAAAAGGACAGTGAGCTTGTGCTCCAGGAGTAAAGCCCCACCCTCTTAAGCTCTTACCTGTCCCTCCACGCCCTCCACCACCAGCCCCCATGATTATCTTCAGAAGACGGTAGAACTAGAGGAGGCCTCTTTCTCTTCCTATCAAGCAAGTTATGGCACCTGTAACCTCACTTCCCTTCCAAGAACCCAAGGACCTTAGGAAGTAAAATCTGGTTTTGCCCTCAGAAAAGTTGGATCCCTCAGATTACGTATGCCAAAAATTCTACCTTTTTTTATTAGACCAAAAGATGGAGTCTGAGCACTAGAATATGCCACACCCCTCAAAAGCAGAGCCAGGGTTCGTGTTGTGTGGAAAGTAGACATGAGCAGGTAGTGAATGTATGAACCTTGGGAACCTTCTTAAAACCATGAAATTCTTCAAGCCAGTCTTCTAATAATTGCTCTAGACTTGGTGAAGGCAGTCTTTAAATTTCTTATCAAGAGGTAATTTGAGAGTCATGGCTTCTGACCTGGGGGTTTACCAGGGTTCCCTCCACTAGCCTCTAAGCTGAAGGTCTTAAGTGGTCTGAAATGGTCCAAGTTGTTCTCAACAAGCTTAAGCAAGGAGTGTGTGTATAGGGGCGACTCCCATTTTCTGTCTACGTCTTTATTTCTGCTTTGTAAATCAAGTTAATCACAAATGGAAAATTACTTTTAGCTGAGAAGCAAACAACCATTGACTAAGATTTAGAGGCTTTGTGCGTAATTGGTTTTTCCTCTTCCTCATCTGATTTCATACAACAAGCCTCTCCTGGAAAGCTTCCGTCTGCTAATGCTGAAGTCATGTCATTTGGCACTGTTCTGGAGAATTCGCCTGGTGCTCCTGTAACATTAGTGCTTTGCCAGGTCCTGAGAGCTCCTGTTTCAATCCCTCTCTGCCTGTCCTTTTGCAGGATCCCTCAGAGCTCTGTCTCTGATTCCTAGTTGCCCTCTGTCTAGCCATTGATTCACCGATTCACCTTAGAATTCTTGAGCTGAAAATACAAGTCATTAGAGGCCCTATGCCATAGAATAAATGTTGTTACAGCAATTAAATGAGATAATTTAAGAACATAGTGCCTAACTTAATAAGCAGTAACTGTACCACCATCACTGAAACTATGCTTCAGAGACTTTTATCTACTACCTCCTCGGAGAATGCCTGCAATAAAAATTATTCCATAGATCCATGAGCTGATGGCCGTAGCAAAAAGAAAACAAAACAAAAGGCTCACATTGACTGAGTACCCAGCAGGAGCCAGGCAGCCTTCTAGGTGCTTTGCATGGATGAACTCATCTGGCCCTTGCAGCAAGTCCTCAGAGCAACACGTATTTCCATTCCTGCTCCATGCGTGCAAAGTCAAGGGCACAGTAACCTTGCCAGAGTCAGCAGGCTTGGCGGAGCTGGAAGCAGTGGATGTGGGCTCTGGGTGCGGAGTCCATTCACCAGAGTCCTTTGGGTCTAGCCAGTAGTCAAAGGCTGTTGTAGCCCCCCAGAGGAAGTTTGGGGTTTGCCTGTACCCTTTGAGCTATTAATGCCTCTTCTGGGAAGCTGTGCCGAGCTGCAGGACAAAATCCAGAGAGAAAGAAAGCTCTGTGTGTCAGGGAAGCCTATTCCTTGGAGCCTCATTTGTAGGAAGAAGTTAGATATGACCCGAGTGTCTCTTTGAAGAAAAAGTATGCAGCCATCTAAAAGAATGGTTGATAGGACTGTGTCGTATGAAGATGCTGCTCATGGCATCAATGTAAAGTAAAAAAAGAAAAACACACAGGATGCAGAATGATGTGCTCATTACGGTCACAACTCTGTAAACAAAAGCTTGCATATGAAGGAGACAGAGAGATGTACAAGGGCGACTGTGGAATTAAGGGAGGGAGGGCCTGTGTTTTAACCTTTTATAGAGCAGTGTTTTAAAAACAACAGCACTTGGGTGCCTGGGTAGCTCAGTGGGTTAAGCCGCTGCCTTCGGCTCAGGTCATGATCTCAGGGTCCTGGGATCGAGTCCCACATTGGGCTCTCTGCTTGGCGGGGAGCCTGCTTCCCTCTCTCTCTCTCTCTGCCTGCCTCTCCATCTATTTGTGATCTCTCTCTGTCAAATAAACAAATAAAATCTTTAAAAAAATAAAATAAAATAAAAACAACAGCACTTAAAAAATGCTGAAGTGGGCCAGGGGGCCACTCCCTGCCCTGCCCTGGGATCATCCTGTCTTTGTGTTGACAGTCTGAGTCTTCACACAAAGCCAAGAAATCCTTCTGGAAAGGTCAAAGTGGACATAACTGCTGATTCGAGCCCCTTCCTTGGGGATGTCTACTTTAGGGCGCTCCCGTCTTCATGTGAGGAAGGTGCTTCGTACTTCATGAGTGCCCAAAAGTGATCTGAAGCCTTACTCCACCCAATGGCCAGAGGCTCCGGCCACGTGGGTTACAGTATCTCTAAAACCATTCTAAAGAAACCGTCAACCCAAACTATGGTTTTTGTGCCTGTTTCAGAGTACCCTCTGCTTTGTGGTAATAACTGCGTGAAATAAAATATCTTTCTTGCCTTTACATAAATAGGAATTTATGTCCCTAGTTGGAAAAAAAAAAACAAAAAAAGTCCAGTCTGACCCCACCATCAACCAGTCTTTTGTGGTTAACCAGATCTCTCCAGGCCCTTCCATAACTGAAATAAGGAAGGAATCCTCAGGATACTAGGAATAAGCATTTGCTCTCACATTCCTCTCCCTGTAACTACACATGACCACACAAGCCCTCAGCACAGAGCCGACAATGCTTCCCTTTGTAACTGTGGGGCATTTACACTGCTTTGAAAAATAGTACTGGGGAAGGGCAATGGGTTTTTGTTTTTTGGGGTTTTTTGTTGTTGTTGTTGAAATTATTCTGCTCACCACATTCTCAGGTCGCCTGTTTTAAAAGTAGAATGCTTCATTGTTTATGAAGATGATTCCTGATATATTCCCAGCTCAGGACCTTAAAATTTAAGCACCTCTTTTTGCCTGGAATCTCCCAGATGTGAATAACAAATTCACACCATTAGCTCCACTGTTTGCTTGGGAAGATGGCAGGAAGGCAAAAGGGGAAGGTCGGTGAGCTCTGGTGCAGGAGCCTGCGATGTTGCCAATGGCGCCGTTTCCACACGTACAAGCAGCCTGTGCTCCACAGACAGGTAATGGACTTCCTGCCGTACGTATGGTGCCTGTTCTCGAGCCCAGTGCAACCTGGATGCCTTTTCTGCAGGCCTCTGTGTGATATGTTTGATATATTAGGTTGTTATTTAATCCAACTATATATCAAACATATTCCTACAGTGTCTTGCCCTGTCTCCGGGGGTTCCTAATATAGCTTATAAGGCAACAGGAAAGAACACGTTAAAATCACAAGCAGATTTAGAAGATGGGGTGCTCATTCCCTTTCATGATGTCATATTCCTTTTTTTTTTCTTGTAGCATGTCAGTACTGCTAGATTCTTTTGTTTGTTGTAGAAACAAATCATAATTATGGATGTGAGATACTCTGTGTAGCTTAGTTTTGTGCAGTAATGAATCCTTAAGGGATATGCTCAGTGGAAAAAAAATGGAAGGTTCTAGACCATGTTTGTGCCATGGGATAAATATCGGGATTATCAGCCCTAAACACTCAGACATTGCATCGTAGTTCACTTTTGTCCTGATCCTCAGCTTTAAAATTAGTCCTTTTCTTAATCAAGTTTTCTGCAAAAATGCAAGCACAGATCAGCTCTCTGTAACTTTCCCTTCCACCCATAGCATCACAATGTATAAACTGAATCGGCCATACCAGCGGTAGGAAGGGTGAGTCACTGGGCTTTATATACACTTGCTTAGGACTGCATGTATCTAATACAGATAATGCAGTGCAGACCGTACTCTGTCTGTTGAATTTCCTGTAAGAGGTTAACTGGTCAGTAGAGGTTGGTCACATTTAGAATAAGCTGACAATAGCCTAATTGGGTGCAAGAGGAAGTTTGGGATTATGAAACATTTTTTCTGGCACACAGCAGCCTTCTTTGGTTGGCTTTGACCTCCTCCCCCTAGAGGAGCCTGCAAAGAATGTGTGTGTTCATTCTAATCTCTCTCAACAAAAGATTGTGAGCTCTGCTTTCTGGAAAGAGCACTATGGTGCCCGTAGCTCAGTTCTTCGGAGCAGAGAAGCAGTGCTCCTTTAACAACATGTCTGTGTGCATGCATGTAAGCAGTGCCCCACACGGTTGGCGAGCCAGTGGTTTGAACAGATGAGTCAGGAAGGCTTCCCCTGGTTAGGTCTAGAAGCTGTCTCCATGTTGCGGAGCTCAGCTAGCTCATGTTCCCGGTGACCCCTGCCCGTGGTGGAGCTGCTCTTGTCACACCCTTCGCAGACATGTAGAGGAGTCGGAGCAAAGGAGCTTACCATGTGGTGGGTGTATCTGATCAAATATTTGAAAGCATTCCGTTATCCTTTTTGTCCGTGCTTCCTAAGTAAACGTGCACGTGACTTTTCTGAAATCCCAATGATCTTGAAGGATTTTTCTGCCTAACAGAAGTAGCAATTAAAAGATCATTTCACTGATACTACTTTTCATCCAAACAAACAACCAAACGCACGCCCTAATGAAACAATAGGTACTATGGGAAAACCAACTCCCAAGATCCTAACTATGCAAGCTTGGACCTTTTCTAATGGATGCTACACGAACATGCATTATTTCTTATCTGGGTACAAAAGCTGGTCTCTCCCCAAGTGGCAGGCAAAACCACTTGGCACTGCTTTCTCTCTGTCATCCACTTGGACTATTTACTGTTTCCCTGGAGCTTTCAGAGGGGGTGAGGCCAGTTATTTGAAGTATTTTCCCATTTGTAAATTTTCATTTATAGTACAGGTGAGGGTCTTGAAGATAACCCACCCATGGGGCCTCTACAAGAAAAGCTGGTATGGCCCTTACAGTTGAGTCTTTGGGTGCAGACTGAGGTCTCCCCCACCAAGGTACCTCTCCCCTCAATTCCAGAAGCAGACCAGGAGCAGCCAGACTCACTACAAATAAAAAAGGAGAAATGTGGCTGCCTATTCCACTCACACTTCCAACTGGCCAGAAAATGCTTCCCTGGTGTGGTGGGAGTTCTTGGTGTTGGCCTTCTTGTTTCCCTCAAGGACATTTAAATTATATGCAAAATGTCTACACTTTTAAAGAATATGTCCAAAGGGATTTTTTAAGTTTCAGATGGGATACGACCTGGTTTTGAGTAGCAAGCATTCTGCAGACTTTAAGAAACACAGAGCAAAGCACAGCTCCTACCTGGAAAAATGGCACCATGCGTTGTGATGCACCCGCCTATTGTGAGAAAAGTGACTTGTGTTTATCGGCTCTTAGCAAGGCAGTCCCTTAAAGGAGGTTTTCAGGGAGGAAGGCTGACCTCAGGGCAGTGACCTTTGAGCCTTGTCCTCTGGGTACCATCACCTCCCTCACCTTCAAGATCATTGTGGGGAGGAGCTACAGGGATGTAATTCACAAACAAAAGACCAAGTAAAAGGACCACAGACAGAAGCATTCTTCTTCTCTGCTGGTATATGCCCCAGAATCTGTTAGAGAGGAGGTTGAATGATGCTGCAGGAGGGAGACAGGGCCTCTCCACGGAGGAGACCGAGAGAAGAAGGCAGAGAAAAAGTAGCGCCTGGGTTATTTTCCCAGCACCTTCTTAATGAAGAAAGGTTTCATTTGGAATTGTAACACATCTGAACTAAAGGACTGGGAGAGCTGAGGTTCCTCCTTAAGCTACTAACAGAAACTTGAAGGATCCCTGGAGAAAGGCAGCAATGGCTCAAGGTCACATGGTCAGAACGTGCAGTCGCTGACTTAGAGCCCAGAGGGCCCACCTCCTGTCTCGGTGTCGGGGGGAGAAGCTGGAAGCAGCTCCGGTCTGTAGCGTGTATTACTTGATATTCCATTCAAATTTGGATTATGGCTTTTATTTATGGTAATTTTAGGCTATGATCAGAAATGGCAGTTAGAACCTTTCTTCAAATTATGAATCAAAAATGATCCCGAGAGAGAAAAACTGGCTTAGCCCGAAGTCTAAAATACTGTTTTTAAAACCTCAAGAGTTGTAATGAGCACTGGGTGTTACAAGCCAGTAAGGAACCACGGAACACTACATCGAAAACTAATGATATACTGTATAGTGACTAACATAACATAACAAAACAAAACAAAAAAGTAAAAAATAAAAAAAAATAAAACCACAAGGAATATATGTAGTGAGGGAAGTAATAATGAAATTAATTGCGGGGAGTTACTGAGCATTTACTGTGGGTCAGTATTGCTCTCTGTATATTTATCATTTACCTATAGCACCCCCATCAGAGAGGTAGGAAGGAAGGCAGGTTCAGGAAGTGAATGAATTACTGCAAAGATTATGCCCTCAGAATCCCTAAAAGGCCAAAAGGCAAAATATAAATGAGGAACGACCTTCCCTCTCCCTTCCGTCTGTCCCCCTGCCACTCCTACCCCAGGGGAACTCAAGCTCCTGAGACATTAGACAGCTCAGAGCAAGATGGGGTCCTCAGAGGCTCTCCAGAGCACAGGAAGCCACCAACAAGGGAACCAGCCCCAAATGTGACCTTTCTCCAGAGGGCCCTTAGCAGACCTCTAACTTTTTTAAAAAGAGGAGCTCTGCAGGAGAGCACCAAAGAGGAAAAATACCAGGAAAAGAGTGCCTGGGCCTTTCTCGCAGCTACCAGAAAGTCAAGGTGAGGCTAAGTCCATCTTCTGCTGGAGCTTAGTGGGCAGTCCAACAACGACAGCTTCCAAAAGCAGGTGGTGAAGGGGCCAGTGGCCTTCTCTCAGTGGAGGGGAGCAGGGGAAAGGTCACTGAACAGGGGAGGAGAGGACAGATTCAGCCCTTGGAGGCTGTAGCTAACACGCTCATGAAGCAGAGCAGAGTCTTAGTTCGTGCACTTAGGACTCTCTCTCCCGGTGCTGCTTTGTTAAGAGAGCCCCCTTGCACAATGCTGGGAATGCCGTTTACCTCTGTGGACGCCTGAGGACGTGTCACAGCCAGCTGTGGATGCAGTTGTGGGGTGCAGGCAGAGCATACAAGCAACAGCCCCTGGCCGTAAACAGCGCAGGAGCCAGTGCCTAGATGCGTGTGCCTTCCTCCCCAAGGGACTCAGAATGGACAGTTCCTGATGTGGATGCTTACTCACTGCGTTTCTCCTGCTGCAAGCATGTAAATTGCCCCCTGGCTGAACTCTAGAACTCCAGAGACTCCTTTTGAATGGATACATTCATTCGGCAAACATTTATCATGTAGTCTACACTGCCCGATTGTGTGCTGGAGAGACCACATCCGTTGAGTAAAACACAGTCTGTGCCCTGGAAGAGAGGACAGGCTGGTAGGCTTGGGTTAACCAGGGTCTGTTTTCCTTCACCCAGGCCAGCATTTCCCCTGGAGCAGCTCACCTTGATCAGAAAGGAAGATTCCCAGGCCCTGCCACAGACCTGTTGAGACACAATCCGCGTCTTGAACCAGATCCTTGGGTGATTGTGGGGGAGGGCTCTCTGTTCATTAGTCCACTTAATAAGAGTGTTTTCTTAAGTTCGTGGTGCCCTGGGTCTCTGGATCCTTCTGGGTCTCCTTGTGGAAGCTCCACGTTACTATCCTCACTGTTCCCCATCTCCCAGCTACAGTGGGGCTTCTTCCGTTGGCAAATCTTGCAGTTTCATTATGATCCTTTTCTGTAGGAAGGTCCTTTGAAAGCCAACCCATTCCATTTCTCTCCTCTTCTGCAATGCAGTGGAGCATCTTTTTAGCTGTTACCGTCCTCCTTCCAGAGGCCATGGTGTGTGCTGGTGGGAACCAAGCAGGGGGGCACCTCGACATTTCCGAGTCTCCTTGGCTCAGGGAGAATCCCATCTTATAGGCTAGAAGTGGTGTATGGCATAAGGAGACACCTGGTGTTGACATTTATTTCCAGCAGGAGAGAGAGTTGGGTGTTTTGTCTTAGTTTTAAACCTGGCCTACAGTGTCTAAACATTAGCCCTCTGCCCCTAGAGCCATCCCAATTCAGCTTTATTCAGCCCTTCTTGGTGCTTTTTAGTCAGAGCAAATATCCCCCAGAGATGAGGCTTTCTGCCATGTCCTTTTTAAAGCATAGAGATGTGATGGAACAAAAAACCAAAAATTTATCAGTGGACATTTATACCAGTTGCCATTGCAAGAAGAATCTGTGGGTGTCAAAAATATTTCCAAACTGAGTATCTATTTCAAGTATGTGTTCTGGGGGGGGGTGGAAGCCTTCAGGGCAACGGAAGACGTGGGTGAGGCCTGTCAAATTGGTAGGAACAAGTTGATTCTATTAGATCTACCCCATGCTTAGAATTAGCACTTAATTTTAAGAAAGTCACAGTTTTGTGGATCCTAAAATTTGGGAGATCAGAAATCTGATGGGGTATTCCACACACCTTGGAGCCCGCCAGAGACAAGGATCTGGGACACATTAAGAAGCCATCATGGGCTTCCGTTTCCTCTGCCCCAGTGGAAGGGGCCCCCGTTGGGTTCAGAACTTACCTGGTTTCCCCTGGTACCTTAATCTGTTACACGCTTGAGTTTCTTTTGTAGAACAACTTTACAAAAAGGCTCCTAATTCAAGTTCGCCTAATGCAGTTTCCTTGGAGCCTATGTATATTAGCATCTTTTATGCCAGAGTGTCTTATAATGAGTTGTTTTTCTATTTCAGTAACCACATTTTATACTCCACCAGTCCTATAAACTCCCTCCTCCAGAATGAATCCACTGCAACTGAATTCGTTTCTGTCCTGAATGCTCCTAGAGCAAGACTTTGTCAGATAAGAAAGAATATATGGCTTCTGTCCACAGACTTCTAAAATGCTGGCATCATTTGTCAGAGTCCCTAGATGGGCCCTGAAATGTTATTTTGATAACACTGGAGTTGTGAAGACAAAAATGAGCTTGGCATCTCTCCTAGGTCAAGATGCGGCAGTAAGGGATAGGAACTGGGGGGAAAATGTATCTATGTATCCATCCTGCCTGATGTTTTGCGTGGGACCATTAGTGGCCAACTCCGAGCCTCTGCTACAAAGTTGGTCCTCCCTGATGCCCCATGAGCAAGCAGGCGAGTAAAAACATACCCTCATAGAACAGAGAGGCTGAGGTTTAGATCTGGTTTAGAGTCTGAATTCATGCCGCCATATGACCATGTCACAGCACTCTGCCTCCCTGAGCCTCAGTTTTCTCACTGTGAATACGAGAATGACTCTACAGTAGAATATTTGTTTTCCTCTTGCTCGGTGAGAATTAAACAAGGAACGTACATGGACATGCCTAACAAA
Organism: Neogale vison; assembly: GCF_020171115.1. Classification (NCBI taxonomy): domain Eukaryota; kingdom Metazoa; phylum Chordata; class Mammalia; order Carnivora; family Mustelidae; genus Neogale; species Neogale vison. The sequence continues at coordinate 104,568,532 of NC_058103.1, forward strand.
GAACTTGGCACACAGTAGCTGCTGTTAAAAACATACTGCTGTTGTACAACATTGTGAATGTACTTAATGCCACTGCATGGTCCACTTAAAATTGGTTCAGAGGGTAAAGTTTATCTATCTTTTGGCACATAAAGAAAAGTATTGCTCTAGCTGACCATCATCGCAATGCCTGAAAGATAATAGCCCCATCTTCAACCTTCTATAACCAAAGGGGAACTTAACCCCGCTTGGGTTTATACAACGTGGGTGCTGAAGGGACCTGGAGGGCATCTAGTCTGACCGCCCCAGATGGTGAGGCTGCATCCCAGCCAGCCTGGGACCAAGGTCCTTGCACTTACCGCGCTTACCAGCGCTGCTCTCCAGCCTCCCGGCTTGTTCTGCCGGCATGGGACACAGTGCTGGTGAACTTGGAGCAGAGCCCTCACAGCCTGACAGCACCTGCATGGGGCGGTCAGTGTCCTTCCCCAGGTGGAGCCAGGCCCTAGACTACCGGGGGACTCTACCTCCACATCATGTCGCCTCAGCATCCTTCCCGCCTCTGGTGATCTGTGGTTGGTACAGAACTCTCCCCAGCCACAGAGATGGCAAATGCTTTGTCACGTTTGTTTTTACAAATACAAGAAAAATAAGGCTTTTCACAACTCCTAGTCACCTTTCCTTTCTTCAACCCAGTTTTTGAGCTTTAGGCTCTGGAAGAGTGTACCGCCTCCCACTCCTTGGGCTTTGATGAGGGATTATTTAAATTTTCGTTATTGATGCCAACAGGACCATTTGAGCATATTTTATTCACAGTGAATTTGTATCTGTTTAAAAACTCCGTTCTAGAAAAATAGTCTGTCTTGGAATTTCCTGACTGGAAATTGGTGTAGAATGCCACCGCTAGCAGCTTGTGCCTTTTAGAATCGAGGTAGTGGGAGGCAGCAGAAGGAGAGGCGTTTTGCCAGCTCTGGCCTTTCTACCTGGGTGTAGACAAAAAAGTCATAAACGGATGAAGAGCCAAGTGACCAAGCAGTAAGTAGTTTGGCAAAAAGCGCCCTTCGTGGATGCGAATGGCATGTGATGTCATTTTCTTCTGTTCTAGCAAGCAGACGAGACCCTGGACTTTGAAGAACAGATTTTGGAAGCTGCTAAGTCCATTGCTGCCGCCACAAGTGCCCTGGTCAAGTCGGCCTCTGCAGCCCAGAGGGAGCTTGTGGCCCAAGGAAAGGTAGGTGAACCGCGCTGGCCAGCTGCTGGGACATTCGGACAGTGTGAGTCTCTGAGGACCAAAGAGAAGGCCTGTGGCCTGGCCCCCCGGGCAACCATTGCTGAGCCTTCCCTCCCTGAACTGCCCATGTCTGCCCCACTGAAAACTCTGTTTGCTTAAACCTGACATCCAGAATGAAGGGTTTGGCTTCTGGGCCAATCATCTGCTTCTTGTTAAAGAAAGCATCCCGTTCCAGGCAGCGATCAGGCCCTGAACAAGACATTTATAGTCCCACTGTATATGAAGCTATTTAAAAATGTAAACTATCATATTTTCCTAGTGGATGGCTCTGGGAGCACCAGAGTCGGGGGCGGCATAATACAGTTTTCCATCTCCAACGACTCAGTCCGTACTTCAGGGCTCTGGCAAAATGCTGTCCAACTCTGCCCCTAGCATTTTCCTGAGCCCGTTGTTCAAAAGGCCAATCTGGTTTTAAAACCTGAGGTTTCTTTGATGGGCCTGACCCCCAGTCATCTATTCCATCTGCATTAGCATGAAAGCATAGTTCTCTTTCGGTGACCCGAGGATTAATAGTATATTAGACTAATGCTGGGTGTGGGAGGATCTCCCAGTTTAAAATATTCCTCGTGTTGTTCCCATACACCGTGGAATTTGACTTCATCCAAACTGCATCTTGTGGAGAACCTCTCAGATCTGGAGGCACTACAGAAATCCTGTCAGGCTGTGGCTTTGGGGATTTTTGGTCACTGTAATTGTCAAATACTTCTGTTTGATATTAAAAGGCTTTTGCCGTCCATGTACAAGTAGACAAATATGATGGTGCCTTGACCTCACAGCTTGTAATACGGGCAGGAAGTTATGTCCAACCAGTGGCCATCCGTCTTCCTCCACGAAGCCTCCTGTGAGCTAAAGTTTGTCCCAATTCAACCCACGTACCACGGCTCCTCTTTCTAAGCTATTGTGTGCTGTATTGTTTGCTATTATATATATAATATATATAACGTGTGTATGTTTGTTATTATATATATAACATATCTATGTTTGTCTCTCCACTGGCATGCAGTCTACCCCTCCGTGCTTCTCCCTTATGCCCTGTAGATGCAGCAGAGGGCTGACCTCACCTAAGTACTTATTGACCAATCAGTATGTAAAGACTAAAAATGGATCATTGAGAAGAATATCCTACCTAAAAATTCCAGTACCTTGATAAAGGGCCAACTGTGAGCCAAATTGCTAGGTTCTAAGAGAACCTAACTTGCTTATATTTTTGTTGAATATATTCAGGCATTTAGAAGGTTGGTAAAGGTGGTTCCACAGGACTAGGGTGAACTATAGGCTTATAGACAGGACCTTGGGGTTTTACCTGATGTTCACGGAGCCTTGGTATGGTGCCTAATAATTGACAGATCCCTAATTCCATCTTCAAATTGAGGTACTCCCTCTGACCTCTCCAGGCACCTCCCACCCTGTAAAGGTTTTCCCTCCCAAAGCTGTTCCCTCTGCATCTGGACAGATGATTGGACAGCTTGTTGATGTAATTTCTAAATAGAAACAGAGATCATCTTAACGTCCAGCTTCCTACTTCTCTCCTGACCCCTGACAAAATAGTCTGTATTTCCTTAAGGCAAGGGTCTGCCATCAACTGCACTGAAGGAAAGGCACCAGCTATTTCCCCCACTCCCACCCCGCCCCATCACCTGCCAGAAAGTCACAGTGTGGCTTTAGGGTCAGCAATCAGGAGAGATGTAAGTTTCCCTTAGCCCTTGAAAGAAGAGGCCTCCATGGCTCCTATGTTTGAAATGGAGAAAGGTCAGCAGAGGAAAGAAGCATAGGAGGACAGCCCTGATCCCTCATTCCTGAGCAGCTGGCCCAGAAACGCTCTACCTAGCAACAAAATGGTGGCCATTCTGAGTGTTTCAGATGAAGACCCCGGGGCCCAGAGGGACCCCCGCCGGGATGTGCAGCAACAGACTTGGAGGGACAGAAATGGTGTCCCATTCTCATTCAGTTGGTGCTGTGTGTCTGATGAGATGTTTTCCTCTCTAGTTCCAGGGTGAGGTAGAGTCTGAGAGGCTGCAGGTCCCTCTGCACCTCCCAGCGCTCATTACAGATTTCTACCCTCCACTCTCTAGGTGGGCTCCATCCCCGCCAATGCTGCCGATGATGGACAGTGGTCCCAGGGGCTGATTTCTGCCGTGAGTCACCTTTTCCTTCCTTCCTGTTTGCTTTTTGGATCCCCGGAGGGAGGTTTGGGCCATGGGTCACTTCTCTACTGACTGTCCCCAGGCCCGGATGGTGGCAGCTGCAACCAGCAGTCTCTGTGAGGCGGCCAATGCCTCCGTTCAGGGGCATGCCAGTGAGGAGAAGCTCATCTCATCTGCCAAGCAGGTCGCTGCTTCTACGGCTCAGCTGCTTGTGGCCTGCAAGGTGAAGGCCGACCAGGACTCAGAGGCCATGAGGCGGCTACAGGTAATGGTCACTGATGCTGGTGGGAAAATACTCCTGTTGGAGCGGGTAAGTGTCTCCAAAGGGGACAGTCTCACTTCCTTGGCATGACCCACCAGGCCTTCCATCAGCAACTCTGTCCCACGTTTCTCATTTTCTACCCAGTACAGCCATGCATCCTACACCTGCCCCAGCAAACTGACATTCTCCATGTGTGCCTCTGGTCTCATGCCTTGGGGCCCTCGCTCACCCAGAATGTCCTGGCCCTCGCCACCAGCCCCACCTGGTGATCTCCTGCTTGTTCTTTGTGACTCATCTCAAAGAATGAGGGCTTCTGGGAAGCCCTCCCTGACTGCTGTGTGTTGAGCAGTTGTTCCCTCCTCTCTCCTGCCAGAGTACTTGGCCAGACTGCTTTTATGGCTCCTGTCACTGGGGACCGCCACGTTTATCTTTAGAAGCCTTTGACAAGGCCATGAATTTCTTAGGTGCAGGTACCGCGTCTTTATCTGCACATCTCTCACATCTGAGGCGGCACCTGTTCCAGTAGGGGCCCTCATTCCCTGTTTGTGAAAGAAAGGAGGAAAAGGACTGAGAAATTTCTAGAAGACTGTGGCTGAGGTTTCCCAGAGCCCAGAGAATGTGCTCATGATGAAAGTTATAATCGAATCCCTCCCAGTGCATATGAGTTTCCCTGATTTTTTTTTTTAAGATTCCATTTATTTATTTGACAGACAGAGATCACAAGTAGGCAGAGAGGCAGGCAGAGAGAGAGGGAGGAAGCAGGCTCCCCGCTGAGCAGAGAGCCCGATGCGGGGCTTGATCCCAGGACCCTGGGATCATGACCTGAGCCGAAGGCAGAGGCTTAATCCACTGAGCCCAGGCGCCCCTTTCCTGATTGTTTTAATTACAGAAGTGTTTTAAACACAGAGAAGGAAATGTTTGGATGAAAAAAAAAAATCACAGAGGCTCAACCTCTTCACATGTCAAATGTTACCGTTTTTTTTTCTTCCTGTTTCTATGTCTATACAAAATAACTGTCTGCTTGTCATCATAGCAAGAGACATTCTGCTTTTTTTTCATGTAACGTTTTATCATACATAGCTTTTTATTTGAAGAAAAGGCTTCATAATTTCTCTATGTAAAGCTAACTGGTCCATGCTCCATGAGTCTCATTTTTGATGATTGCATGATACTACATCACCTGATTATGCCACAATTTCCTTATACTATGGACATTTTGTTTCCAATTTTCTAGATTTCCTTGATATTAGAAGTGTTAGAATGCAGACTATCTATATGGATGAAAAAATTTTTATATGTCATGAATAAAATCATAAATGGCAGAAATTTTTGGACAATTTCACCGACATTTGGGACTCTCATTTCATTTTGAAAGTCCCGAAGTGTGTTTCTGATGCTCGGTCCTCCTGAGTCTCCCTCACCCACCTCCCTTTCCATAATTCAACTCCTGGGATAAACCCAGGGGGGAAATGGGGAGTTACATGTCAGTGAATGTGTGGCTTGGGGACTTGAGGAACACTTCTGGGGAAAACATCCTGAGTTAAGGGAGACCTGGGTGCAGGTCCTGCCTCTGCCATGTATTAAGTTCATGGCCCAGAGAGCTGGGCCTTTATCCGCCTCAGCCGTGGAATAAGGATAGAGATGCCCACACTGGCTCTTATGAAGGTCAAGAGATGTGAACATACTTATGTGAGTCCCGAGGACTTACATGAACAAAGCACAGTCACTCTCCTTGTCATCGTTACCGATGTAACTGGGTACTGCAGTGTCACCTCTGAGCCCCTTGCTGTGACCCAGAGATTCTCCGGGACCACCCTGATCTGTATCTGAATCCCCGCTCTGTAACATACTAGCTGCAGGGTCTCGGAGAAATAACTCAATCCATTTGCTATATCAGGTAACTACAACGGTGACCTCTGACCTCATAAAGCTATTTTGAGAATGAACTTGTCATATATTAATTGGCATTTCCTTCCCTTCTAGTACAAGCCCTCGTGGTCTCCATGGGTCACTTTAAATCACCCACCAGATGAGCTAGTCACTTTGACAAGAACTCAACTTTCTGATAGCTCATCCCCGTGCACAAGTCCTTGACTCTGAGGGGGACTGGGCAAGGACTATGGGAGGCTTAATGAAGCCTGGACCACCATTAAAAGAAAATTTCAAACCTCAGGGGGCAGAGGACAAATCCACAGAGCCATGCTTCATGCTCATTAAGAGTAAGCCATTGTGGGCTGTAGCTCTTATGAAAGATCTAGACTTCACATTGGAAAGCTTTTCTTTACCTGTCTCTAGCAATGGCCTGGAGCCCCGCTGTGCCTCTAAAAATGTACCTGTCTTTGGGGGCCCTAGTTACTGTGGAGCTCCCAGCACCCCCGTGCAGGGTGAGGCTGTGCTTTCCTACCCTTCATTCCCTCAAGAAGCATTCAGTGGGTGCCAGCCCTGGGCACCCATTGTGCCAGCTGCTAGGGAGGCAAAGACAAAAGACATGGCCTCTGTCCCTGAGTTATTCACTGTCCAAGAGGGAGAGGGGTACAGGTGTGGGAGAGGCCACACAGAAGCATGCACAGAGCACTCTGGGAGCGCTGTGGGGAGCTGTGGGTAAGACCACAGCAGACAGAGAAAGTGCTATGTGAGCCAAGACTTTGCGTTTGTCTTAATTGGTTGGGGCAGAGGGAGGTAGTGTTCTAGACCACGGAGATGAGCCCTGGGCATGCTTCTGTTAACACACATTTCACACTGGTACAGTCATCTGTTTTCATAAGTAAAATCCCCCCTCAGAAATCTGTGTTCCTTGGGAGCCAGGAACTGGATCTCATTTCTCTGTGAATGACCTAAGGTTAGGTAGGTGCCAGTGTTGGTGAAATCGGTGGACGGCTAGACAGACATATGGATTCTAACGACAGAGAAATTCTGTATTATCATTGGATGATAGGAAGATAAATTGATTCCATGAACTGTACTTTCATGTCTGTTCTTGCTGAATCCAAATTGGCTGTTTCTAATGATATATGTTTTTTTCCTCCCTCTCCAGGCAGCAGGAAATGCTGTGAAAAGAGCCTCAGATAATCTTGTTCGTGCAGCCCAGAAGGCAGCATTTGGCAAAGCTGATGATGATGATGTTGTAGTGAAAACAAAGTTTGTAGGGGGCATTGCTCAGGTTTGTGATTAAATCCAGACATGTTTACTCCAGAGATGGGCATGGTGTTCTAACAGAGATACAAAATACCAATAGCTTAAACAGGATGGAGATATTGCTCCTTTGTGAAACAGTCTGGGTGTAAGCAGTCTATCAATGGTGTGCTGATTTCTTTGTATCTGAGCCCCAGGCTCCATCTGCCTTATTACCCCACCATCCCTGAGATGTTGCCTTGGCCAGTTGGCCCAACTTGGGTTAGTAACCACCCTTGCTTCCTCTCACATGCCATTGGTCAGGCCTTAGTCACATGCCCAACCAACCCAGCTGCAAAAGATGCTGGGAAATGTAGTATTATTTCCTGAGGAGCCCTGTGCCCAGCCCAGATCAGGGATTCTGTTATAGAAAAGGGGAAGAAGAGAAGTTGGAAGACAATAGTATTATCATTTAAATAAAATGATGGATTTGGAGCTTCTACCCCACTCCAGGTAGTTGGTTCTACAGAGAGAATGAATGGTAACCCCATAACAGAACTTATATAAGGATAAATGGGCCTGTGGCCTATAAGGATTACATTCTTGAGCATAGTAGTGAGGAACAAACTTGAGGAAATTAAGCCTGTAGTTTGGGGTATGTGTTAATATAAATCCATTATACAAGAATGGTTTTCTTTGCTTGCTGGAGGGGAGGTGGGCGGGAGAGATGGCGTGGCTGAGTGATGGACATTGGGGAGGGTATGTGCTAAAAAAAGAACGGTTTCCTTTTTTTTTTTTTTAAGATTTATTTTTTAAGATTTTATTTATTTATTTAACAGAGAGAGAGCACAAGTAGAGGGAGTGGCAGGCAGAGAGAGAGGCGGAAGCAGGTTCCTGCTGAACAGGGAGCCCGATGCGGGACTCGATTCCAGGATGCTGAGATCATGACCTGAGTCAAAGGCAGATGCCTAACTGACTGAGCCATCCAGGCGCCCCTTTTTAAGATTTTTATTTATTTATTTTTGTGAGAGAGTGAGAGTGAGCACCAGTTTGGGGGAAGGGCAGAGGGAGAAGCAGTCTCCCCGCTGAGCAGGGAGCCTGATGCAGAACTTGATTCCAGGACCCTGAGATCATGACCCAAGGTGAAGGCAGATGGTTAACCAGCTGAGCCACCCAGGTGCCCAAGATTGATTTTCTTATCATACCAGGAAGTTACTCCTCCCCATGCCTTTCTTAGCCCTTCTTGAACCATTCCCTATGTTTCAAAATACACTGGATGTATTTCTTTCAGAATCTCTTCCTTGATACACTAGTTCCTTGAGAAGTTCCACAAAGAAGGGTTGCTGATCAAATAAGTGTGGGAAATCCTGCCCTCTTCACCTCCACCTCAGACTATCACAGTGATCATGAGCCTAGGAAGGGCTCCCAAAGGGCCCACAGGAAGGAAATCTATCCGCTTTCTTGAACACAAACTTAACTTTCTTCACCTGATATCTATTAACCAATATTCCTAAGATCAAATCTTAGAAGCATGAAACAAATATATGAACACTGTCACATGGTTAAGGACTCCAGCTTTAGCTTCAAGAACACTTGGCCAGGTCCTGCTCCACCAACTGGGTGTTCAGGGAAGTGGACCCACGTCTCTCAGCTTCAGTTTCCTCATTGGAAAAATGGGACCCTTGATAGGGACGACTTCACCGTGTTGCAGGGAAGACAATAGAATATTCCACGTGAAGTGCTTTACACCGGCACCTGGTACATAGTAGGGGTGCAGTAGATGTGTGCTATTAAATCAGTGGCCAGGAGTCAGCTTATTTTCATGGGTCATTGGTCTCAAAACCCAGAATATGGCCCAGAAGCTGGTCTCCAGAGCTAAGATACTTACTTCCTCCCGGTATCTTGCTGTGTCATCCTAAAGTGGAGGCTGTGAGCGCTCATGGGACAGGCAGTGGAGTGGGGGAGGGTGACTTCCTGGAAGGCTTTAGATCCATCCAGCTTGTTGCTTTCCTTCTAGATCATTGCCGCTCAGGAGGAAATGTTGAAAAAAGAACGCGAACTGGAAGAAGCAAGGAAAAAACTGGCCCAGATCCGCCAACAACAGTATAAATTCCTACCCACTGAGCTGAGGGAGGATGAAGGATAAGGCCAGAACCAAGATGGCGTGCCCCAGGGGAGAGCCCTGCAAGAGCTGGACAGACAGTGTTCCTGAGAGGCTGGGCACTTGCCTGGAAACTGCCTGCCTCCCCCTGGGGCCAACCCAGAGCTAAGTGCTCATTCTCACGTCTCTGTCCTGTAGGGCACCGGCTGCATGATCGTGATGTCACACGGTACAGTGTCCCACCCACAGCTCCTTCGCCACCTCCCCTCATGTCTCACCGTATCTCAGGAGAGAGGGACACACGTTTCGTGAACTGTTACCAAAAAAGAGAAGTCAGTATTATGTCGTTCTCAGACACTTTTGCTTGTTGTCAGTCCTTCTCTAGGCCCCACTCCTGGGCCTTCTGTGAAATCTTAAGAGGAAAAAAAGAATGGCTTGGGGAAAATCACTGATGTCCTAGATGTTATTCTCCCTATCAGGAGAAGATGGAAGTTGGAGCTGGACACGGTAAATAAAAGCCAGAAATGTAAACCAGTGTGGACTCCAGGAGGGCAACTCAGGTCCTTCTGTGTCTCAAGCACTGGCTCCCCCAGAGGGTGGAGAATTCCTGCTCCCATTTGCACGCTTTCTTGCCTCAGTGTGTAAGCTCCTTGTACAATCTAGACCCGTCTTGTATTCTGTGGCCCAGAAAATCGAACGATGATTTTTTTTTTCCTCCGTAATCCAAAGGGCAGGAGTACAGGGGACTGCCAGGGCTTGGTGAGCGGGGGCTGTAATAAAACGTGTGGGCTCCTTCCTCTGCAGAGCTGTTTCCGTTCGTACAAGTCTGCCCACACAAACCCGCCGCCTCCAGGTGACAGTCCTCCAAAGCATTCGAGGTGGGGATTCAGCTAGAATAAAGCCATTCTGTGCTGACTCCCCCTTCCCGGTCCTCCATTGGCTTCTCTGCTTTCCCAAAATGGTTAGATTTCAGGATTGCAAGGCATCTCTTTCAAAATCCGTCGCCTGTCCTACAACCCAAAGTGGACCTTTTTTCTGTGTCTCAGTATGCTTAAACTCTGGATGCATCCTACAATCCATGTGAACCTTTAACAAGACAGTTGTGCTGACCAGTGCATCTTACAAGTAAAAGCATGTGGTATTTCCAGAGTCTGTCTTCTGGATGCCACCCTTGAGGATTTTGCTTCCCACCCCCTTCTCTCTTTTTTGTTCTCCTTTCAGAGCCCTTTCCTTAAAAGGGCATTGTAAGACCTTGAATTTACCTTTCATCTGAGCCTTTAATCAAGACAGTACATGAAGGACAAATAGCTTGTGTAATAGATCCTAATGCCAGGTAGCAAGTGTTTTTGAGAGAATTCTTGAGGGGAAGACAGTGGGGATGGAGGCGCCTGAGGGGAAGGCAGTGGGATGGAGGTACGTGGGTTTTGAAGACAGCCATTCTCCACTGCCCTGTAGTAACGTGGTGCCCCATCTCCTGTGCCATCCACAGTATGGCTTCTGGATTCCACCCAGGGTAAAAGTGGGTGCTCTAATCCTCCAACATGGGCCTGCTTTAGTAGACTCTAGCCCATGTCATAGTTGTAAATTTTAATGAAACTTGTGACCATGTCCCATATATATGAGAGACTTCTGAGTGCTACACAGAATTTCTTTTCCAGACAAGTAGGAAGTTAGAGGAAATACAGTGCAAATAACAAGCAAGTGGAGAGAGGATATAGGGCACTGGGGGAGATGGAGGCCCCAGCTCTGAAGAGGAGGGAGCAGCAGAGCCCTGGCCTCTCAGGGAGAATCTAGCACACTCTGGGCTTTCCCTGAACATAGCTAGTACAACCCTTCATCCCTGCCCTGGGCTGCAGCCCCGCACCCCTCAGAATGAAAGCTGAGGGACCCATGGACAAGGGGTGGGGGTCTCCCCAAGAGACATTCCATGGGCAGACACAGGGTGCTTTTGGAGGCCATTCTCAAACCGGAAGGCTCAGAGTCAAGGTGTGTTAATGGCCTTGTGTAGCAGGACCTGGGAAGCCCCTCCATGGCCCACCCTCACCATATTTTCTTCCAGACTCTGTATGTGCTTCTCCCCTGTCCATGTCCCATGTCACTTCCTGACATCCCAGGAGCCAGGCGGGGATGGGCAGTGAGTTCTCTCTACCCCAGAGTTGTTGAAAATCTCTATTGCTTTTGATACAGAAAGTCCTCCAGAGACAGGCCAGTAGAAAGGCCTGTCCTTGACAACTTGAGAGAACAGGCGTGGATCAAAATTTATTTTTATAGGACCTGTATGCATAAGCGCCTGTCTCAAGGGTTCTGCTGCTAGGAGCTTGGAGAAGCTGGTTCCTGGTATCGCCAGGCACGGTGCGGGTTTTTTCCTTGTCCACATTGCATACGTGTATGTGAATGGCCTCACAGCTGCCTTGCTCTTTTCCCATTTCATCAAATGGTTGAAAGACTGTGTTATTTCATAGGCACGTGACCCCCAAATGGCATGAAAGAGGCTTCTGGCTCTTCAAAAGGAGGTAATGCAGATAGGAGTTGCATATGGGGTGCAAGCTTTTATTTAGGGGCATCTAACAAGAGGATGGTTTCAAGGTAAAAATTGTCCCAGCCTGGAGCATAGAAATGCTTCTCTCCCTGTCAAGGGAGAGGAGGTGAGTGCCCCAGGAGGGGAACTGACACTGGGCTTCAAAACCTCCAGCTGAGCTTCGTGTTCAGAAATTTCTATCTCGGAAGGTCAAAAAAGGAACCAGAACTGACCTCAGAACCGCTCAGTGATGTGGGAGTTTGGATTTTGCTTGGTGCTGTGTTTCAGAAGGCTTTGGGTAAGGATGCTTGAAGCCGCATTCAGTTAAGGACCCTTGCTCAAACTCTGCCGGTGTCCCAGCAGGTGTGGCGGGGGGTGGTCGGCGTGAGCGGTACCACGAGGCCTGGGCAGCTGTGCAGTCAGGTGTCCTGGACCCTCTGGCCACCCACAGAGGAGCCACCTGAACCACAGCAAATGCTTTATTGCGGAAAACTCTTCAGGCTTCTCAGAGGCTTTCCCTCTGTGTTTTCTGGGTGTTTCTTCAGTCCGTGAGTTTCTTGTAACCAAAGCCCATTCCTCATTTATCCATGTATAAATACCAAAATTCACCACGCCCCAGGAGAGTGAACCCCACCACCAAAGCCATCCCTGGGCCAAAGGAAACCAGGCTGAAGGGACAGGTATTCGCCTCCTCAGTGGCGAACCCCCACTTCTCCCCCAGCTCTGAGGTTCTGGACTGTGGCAGGGCCTCTGGGGGTTCTGGCCTTGAAGCCCCAGCACAGACTATGAGCATGTTCAGTTCTCGGACCCCTGGAGAAATTGTCCCCTCTGCCAGTCAAGGGAGTAGCCACCTCTGAGACTCCGAGGGGAACCAAGAAGTTGGGGGCAAACGTTCCCTTCAGGTGAAGAAGCGAGCATTCAGAAACTCGAAGAGTTTATCAGCTGTTCTAGGGGTTCGGGGACCAAATCCCCAAGGTCTCTTCCGGGTGTTGGCTTCAGTAGGTGGCCTCAGGGGGAAGGTGTCTTCCCCCATAAGGTCCCCAAGTCCCTGAGACTACTGCTCCATCTCCCTGAGCATCTGCTTGCTGTTGATGGTCATTAGGAACAGGCACGTGACAGAGCTTCTGTTGAAAAAAAAGAAAAAAAAAAAAAGATGGAGAGACATTTCTTTTCTGGAAAAGAGATTGGGATCTGGCCTTCCTCCCAGCCCTCCAATAAGCCACCACGTCTCAGTCACCCTGTCAGCGTCGACACCTCCTGGTTCCACAGAGCATGAGGCTGGGTTTCACTCAGCCACCTTCTAACCTGGCTGCAAAATCTAGAAGCAAACAGGAAAGTTAAGCTCTGCCCTGTGTCCTAATGTCTTTATTGATCTGGTCGCATAAATTATTATTTTTTAATTCACCAGAAATAAACTTTGAAAGGAATGAACCTGTGTGAGAGTCTCCTGGGAATGGGGGACAGGTGGGGGAGGGGGAGCAAAATGTGTTCTTGTCCTGGGAGAGAAACTCCACAACCCCGCGCTTACCTGCCGTTTGTTAGAGGAAACGTATGTGCACACGTGACAGAGGCAAAGCCACAGGGACCTTGGGCTCCATATAGCTTTGCTGACTCCAGAGAAAATTCAGAGAAATAGGCCGTGCGTAGCAAGATGCGTGATTTTCCTCTGAAAGAAGCAGGCCTCCTGGACCATCAGCCTGGGGCTTGCTGACCATGGGTGTTACCGCACTGGAAGGTTGCACAGCTAAATACAGGGTCAGTATATATGTTGCTCTCCTGCTCTGACAGGGACCTGACCCCGGGAGATCGGCCTCCCCTTAGCCGGCACAGAGATGCACTTTTTCCTTCCTGGAGGGAGGCCATCTAGGCTGTCTGGCCAAGGTCCTTGTTTGGTGGGAAGCCAGACTCAGAAAAGTCCAGGCATTTTGAATCTGCAAGAGGGCCATATCAAAGAATCACCATGGCAACAGAGAGTGTCCCTGGTCTGTGTCACAACTAAGAGGATTATTTGCCCTCTTAAAATGGGGGTGTAGGATCTGTAAGCAAATCGGTGATTTTTTTTTTTTTTCTATCTTTGAGTTGACAAAGATGGGGATGGGAGGGATGGCAGATGATGGCCCAGACAATGGTACAGTCCAGGAGGGAGGGAGGGAGCACACAGGAGCTCCCAGGAGTGCTGGGGCTGAGCACACAGATACAGTAAGGCATGGGAGTGGCCGGTGAGGGATTGGAAGCAACTCAATCAGATTGACCCATGCTGGGGACCGCGAATAAGGTTGCAAACACTTGAGCCAGGGCCCTGAGCAAAGAGGGCAGAGCCCTGGAGTTGGGACAAGGCTTCATGAGGAACGGATGTGGCCTATAATGAATAGGAGTAGAGGAGTTTTCCTGGCAGAGAAGAGGCCAGAGCTGGCATTTGGGGCACTAGGGGCCACCCCGTGCAGAGACCTGGTGTATGCAGGGTGCGCAACGTAGGGGAACAGGGAGGAAGTCAGTGCGGTCAGGGCTTGGGGTGAATGGCACAGAGAGGAGGGTGGCCAGGAGCATGAGGGGCTCTGTGTCAGGCTGGAGCACTTAGAATTGTTATCAGATAAATCACTTTGCAGGAAGATCAGAAGAGAGATCCTGACCCCTGAGAATTCAGGATCAAAGTGTGGAGATGCGCTAACGGAAGTCAGCAACTGGGGAGCGGATCAGGGCCCAGGCGACTCTGCCAGGAAAGCTCAGAGCAAAGGGAGAGGATGTGAGCCGAACCTCTCCAGTAGGAGATGCCACTGTAAGAGGCACTGCTGCCGGGAGTCGGGGCAGCTTTCATTTATCAGAGAATGGATGTGTCCCCTCTAGATAGCCAGTGCTTTCTGTACACTCACCACGTGCCAGGAGCCAACCTTTGTTACACCATGGGATCCCCACCCCATCCATGTAAAGCATGACACGTAGGCACTCATATTATTTTAGAGATGATAAGGCTGAGGCACAGAGAGGTTAGGTAACTTAGTCAAGGCCACACAGCTAGCCACAACTGGGATCTCCCAGCCACTGTGTTAAGATCGCACAGCTAGTGAGTGGCAAAAGGGAGGCTCAAACTCCAGATTGTTTCCAGAGTTCGTGTTTTTAACCAACAGTATGTGGAGAACCTATATAAACCTGGAAGATTGGCTAGAAATTAGGCAGGCAGAGGTAGGGAGAAGGAGAAGGGGTGACCAGATAGAACGCAGGGGCTCATGGCAGAGCCTGGGACATGCTAGAGGGGCTGCTGGGCCATGGGGATAGGGAGGATGAGGGGGGTGGGTACTGTGGGAGAGCATGGTAAGTCCTGAGATATTTGGGGGGGTCAATCCCAGGGATTCCTGAGTGAGTGCCTAACGGCTTGTTCTGTAACATGCAGGTAACTAAGTGCCAGCTGTGGCTTTATTTCCACCTGGTGTGTCCAGAATCCTGGTCTGGGGTCTTTTCCTCTCAAACCACAGCTCTCTGTTGAGTTGAAAACCCCAGTGCTCAAGAGTGACTCATACTGCGGAGAAATGTGACTGGAGGTTTTCATTTGAACTTCTCTGCCCTGGACAGGATGTGATTGCAGCAGTTTTGCTAAGTGAACCCCCTAGAGGAGGAGCCCCCCAGCCCCTCCCCCCACCATGCTGGCTGGCCTGGAGGTGCCCTGTGGTGCTGGCACTGAGAAGGGCAGGAATGGCCTCCCCACACTTGCGGCCATGAGTTGCTTCCTGCCTGCTTGGGCCTCTCTCTGCTCTCGATCTTACTTTTAGAAAGAGAAGTTTGATTCTGTTGAGCCCAGAACCAAATGTTGAAAACGGGTTTTTCCTGCTCACCCCCGAGTCTTCAGGCACCCAGAGTGAGAAGGGGTTCCGATTGTGTTCTCAGCACCCTGATATTACAGGGGGAGCAGGAAGGGTGCAGCAGATGGTCTCTGGGCATGAGGGAAGGTGGAAGACAAGAAAAGGCACAGTCCTTCCAGAGGTCAGACCTTCCTGGGGAAGGCAGTCTCCTTGGAGGGAGTTGATACCCTTGGGAGGAAGGCTGAGAGGCCAGCAGGGCTCTGGGGTGGGGGGGATGGGAAGCCGTTTGGGGGGTGGGGAGCAAGGGATAAGAAAGCAGAACATGAAGGGCCTAAGGATGCAGGAGAGGCAGAGGGGTGGAGAGGGGGAACCATGAAGAGGGCTGACACTGAAGGGTAAGTAGAGGCAGAGGTCTCAGGGACACACTTCTGCCCCTTACCCTCAGGGGCTGTTCCTAAGGAGGAAGGCCCTTTGCCTCATGGGCCCTGGTTGGTTATGAGTCCTGGCTGGTTTTGACCACAGGGGGCAGTGTGGTTCCATGGGACACTAACGGAGCTTTCTCGTTTTCCTTGAGGGAAAACGGGCATTTCTCAGGCAAATGCATTTAAGAAACCTAGTGTTCAACAAGTGAGCACCTTAAGAATTGTCTTTGAGGTGTCTCAGGGTAAGTCAGATACGCGTGTACATTGGGTATCTGTGAAGGAGCATATGATATATGATGTTCCCGCAGTTTTTCTGGCCCAAGCCCTTTTCCCCCACAGGATGCTGTGAGGGACAAATGTTCCAGGCAACATCGCTGGGAAAGCCCTGCTCTAAAGTCCCTTTAGAATGGCCGTCTCCCCTCCCCACTTCATACACGTAGCTCACCGTGCACGTTACCAGGAAATATTTCATCTCTGTGGTAGGCCCATCTAGGTCCTGGGCAGAAATCATATCTTGTCACATGGAGCTGCCCCAGCTCTGAAAACGGAGGTGTGGACAGAGGAGATATTTCATAAAGACTGATGGCCTGGGTGATACACTTTAGACCATGTAGCTGACACCTGTGTTTATGAGCTGGGAATCAGCTGTTTTGGAGTCTGACTGATTTGAAGTCAAATAGGAGAAGGGAGGGAGGAAGGAAGGAAGGAAAGAAGGAAAGAAGGTGAGAGAGAGAGAAAAAGAAAGGAGGGAAGGAGGAAGGAAGGAAGGTTTGTTCCCAAATAGTCCCTATACCCTATAGCTGCCCCCTTCCTTCCCCACTGCCTCCTGTGGCCCCACCGTGCCACAGGGCAACGCGATTGCTCACACAGCGTCTCTGCAAATTGCTTTCCTAAGATTCCCTTCCCAACAAGAGCTACACAGAAACAACCTGATCCTAAATATCCTGAAACCTCCTGGTAACAAGCACCATTGTTCGGCAAAATCCGAAGATGGGCTCTGGCCAGTATTAATGAAATACTGAAAGGACCTCAGATGCTGTGAGCTGATCCCTATAAAATGGTGCTCATGGCCCAAATCCTGGTGGAATGTGGAGGCCATCTGGAAGAAGAGAGAAGGGGGTGGTTCTTAAATAAACCCAGAGTTTCCTCCTGCAGCTCCATTGCCTCAAAAGGGCACCTGAAATCCAACTCCCCAATCCTTCCTTCCTTCCCTTGTTTCACAGGGAAGTGAAAAGAACCTACACAGGGGCTCTGCACTTCAGAGAGACCTGATTCTGAGCTTCCAAGCCCATGGGGGTGTACACAGGACATTGCACTTCACTCCCCAGCATCGGCTGTAGAGCTGCAGCAACGTCTGGGGCCGTTGACCCTAGTCAAGTTTGGGCCTGACTGGTCCAAAGACACCATTCCCCAGGTTGGTGACAGGTCCTGGATGAGCGCACATCTGGCCAAGAAACTAGAAGGAAATGTCTGCTGAAAGCATGAGCCTCTCTCTCCCGCATGCATTGTGGGGGGAAAAAAGCTGCTTCTGAGCACAGCAGAGCCAGCCTCAAGATGGAGCCTATCTCCAGGATGGACAAGACCGAAGACAAAGAATCTGTGTCTTTGGTGACACTGTCTGTCAGCACGTCAGATTCTAATTCTTCCAGAATTCCCATTCCCTAATCAATCCATTCCTGCCATATCTAAACCAGCTGAGTTAGACTTTCTACCCACGCCCCATAGCTAACCCCAGATTGCAATCATGGCAGAAAAGGCCCACAAGGGTTTGGCCACATATTAGGCACTCAGCAAAATTCTGCTTCCCCTTTCCCTCATAACAACATAAAAACAATCTTGAAATGTGGCCATTCCCCATTTCTTCCCATTTCAAGCATTAACTCTAGTGCTTTCCTGTGGGCCTAACATGGTGACAGACCCATAGTAGATCTTCATTAAATACTTGAGTAATTTGTAACCCATGGCACACCTCTAGAGTATGATTTTGGTAATGCCTGGATTTTCGTTTATGGTTTACTGGATGGGGGTGGAAAAGATAACAGATACTTCCGTTGCAGAGGTCTGAGTCCTGTTTCTAGACTCTTGGAGGAGCAACTGGAACACAGGTGTCCCCCTTACACTGCCCCCATACCTCCCTCCCCCATTTCCTCCACCCCCCCCTAGTCTCCATCCCTGCTCTCAGATAGACATCTGTGCTTGGTAAGCTTAGGAGTCTGCCCAATCACCTACAAAGCTAACCATCTGAGGAATGTCTGGTATGCGGGGTATGCAGTATGGTGTAGGTTTGTTTTTTCTGTTCATCACTTGGCAAGGAAATACTTCACTATTTTGTCCGGAGGCATTCCCTTGAAGCTGAGGACCCAATGAAGGAATGGGAGGTAGGGGGAAGGAATGGGACAGTCCTCCCTCTTCTTCTGCTCCTAGGACTGCATGGCACCATCCTTCCCTGGTTTCCCCCACACCCACCCCACTCCCCAGGCACCCCAGGAGAAGACAAAGTGAAACACAAGTAGGAATAGCAGCAGGGGAAGACATTTCCCTGGGGAGGAGAGTAACCAGCAGCTACAGGGGAGGCCAGGGCAGAGAGGAGGCTGAGCCATTGCAAGACACAGATCAGTGCACTTCACCTTCAGGGTCTAGCTCCTTAGCTTTGTGCAGGGTCTATATCGGGGCTGGGAATTGTGAGACCTGGGTTCGAGTTCTGACGGGGCCGTCTTGGGCCTATTTCTTGATTTCAGGGAATGTCTTTATTTTCATGAGGGAATAGGCTGTCCGTCTTCCACCATGACTCCACCTGGGTCTAGATGACAGAAATCCCTGATGTTTGTCAGCTACCAGTATTTCTGCATATTAATTATATACTGGAGCTCTTCTAGGTACTCTATAAGTATAGTCATTTTCTTCGTCAGAGCCAACATTCATTAAATCCTTGCAGTGTGCCAGTCACAGTTCTAAGAACTTTATTTATGTTGTCTCATATAGTCCTCACTACAAACCAACAGGATAGATACTAACCCCATTTTAGAGATGGGGAAATTGAGGCACAGTAAATTCCAATACTTCCTCCAAGTTCATACAGCTAAAGAAGAGCAGATTCAGGAAGTGAACCCAGGCTATCTGGCTCAGAAATATATCCTCAAACACTATGCTCTGTTGTTATTCATTACTCACTTTTCATTTAAAAAGGGGGGGGGTGAGTATTATCTCCCTTTCATGGATAATGAAACTGAGAGTGAGAAAAGTCATACAATTTGTCACAGGCTTTACATGGTAGAACCAAGAGCCAAACCTAGATGTGTCATCCACAGCTTTTCTGGTCCCGTGAACTCTCCACCTCTCAGCAGACATACACAGAGAGAAGCCTCTTCGGACTCCGGGGTAAATCACTACAGCTGGGTGGGTTCGATCTTGGAAGCTTCATTTGTAACCACGATGCAGGTGTCCAAATATGATTTGGACAGAGTCAAAAACATGACTCCTACCAATATGCGGGCAACATGTATCAAAGATTTATTTTACTTATTAATGAAGGAGCCGGTAAAATGGCAAGGTTCATTCAAAAAAATACAGAAAACCATTAAGCATCGCAGAAAGAATGCCAGGATAAGATTGCCACATCACTTACAAGACTGATTATCCTACAAGGCAACAAAAGTGTAGCCTTTGGGTTGCGATCTGTTCTACCGGACAAAATCATGGCGTCTCTGTAAGGTAAGCATCGTGTGCCTGACTCTTGGTCTCCTCCAATTCCACATAATACGAAGTACCAATTGCTAGTAAACAGAAGGTCAAAATAAAGGAATATATCCCTAGAGAACGAGACGAACCTCAAATGGCTCTGTGGGATCATACCCCAGACAGTCATTCTTAGCCTAACTCCAAGTTTTGGATCCTTAGTCTGAACACAGGGCAGTGAGCTGTCGACCACCCGAAGCTGTTGTCACGTGATGTCGTAAAGCACCGTGTTTGGAGACCATCAGCTTCAAGTTGCGGCCCCGCCATTTTGCGTGTCTGTGCACATCTCTACACCCTGAACCGTAGTTTCATCATCTGCAGAGATTTTTTTTTTTTTTTTTTAGGATAACATTCTCTCTTCAGCCTCACTGGATTTGGGGGAGGGTCCCGTAAGAGTGAAGACAGCAGGACTGGGTCAGTGATTGTTCTGGCTTCTGATTTACGGGGAACCAGCCGCTGGCCATCACGGGAGATCCTTGACAGAGAACTTCGGTGCTCAGCGCCGAGCTCTCTGTGATGCGCCGGCAAACACAGGGGCCTCCGGTGACTCTGTGCCACCTGCCGGCCCAGCCCACAAAACAAGTATTGCAAAAGCGTGTGGAGCCCTGAGTCATGCTCAGGAGTCAGAGCTGCAGTGAGGGCGCTTTTGACAATGAAGCTTATGAGAGAGACGCAATGTCCTGAGTCATTTCACCGGCCGCCCCGAGATGGGTCCAGAAGCAGACCTATGTCACCGTCTTAGCCAGGGGTTGGCACACCTCTCCCCGAGATGGCAGACACTAGAGGCGGGGCAGGCTACATACAACCTCTGTGGCTATATATTCTTCGCTTTGATTTTTAGTTTTGTGTTTTACAAACTTTTTTTTTTCTCCTTCTACAACCTTTTTAAGACATAAAAGCTATTCTTGGCTTCCTGGCTCTAGAAAAATAAAGCCTTGGCCTGAGTTCAGCCCGCAGGGCAGAGATTGCCGACCCGAGGTCAGGGCTTTGGAGGGGAGAGAACTGCCCCAGAATCCTGGTCTCGTCACCTTCCAGCTGTGTGAGCTCAGGCAAGCGTCCTCACCCCTCAGAGCCTTAGTGTCCTTGGTGATGATACTCGTTCACGAAATACCCGCCGCCGTCTACTACCTTGCTGAGCACAAAAGAGTGTTTATGAGGCTTTTCATAAAATGAAAAGGCCCTGGTGTGTGAGAAGAGTGTGGCATAAGGCAGGTCCACTGTTGCTTGAACCCTAAAGTAGCTGGGGCTGCCTTGGGCAGGGGCCACGAAAGCCGTCCACGTTCCATGACCACACAAGTTCCATGAGGATGGCCTGGCTTCAGGCAGGGCTACGTGACAACACCCCAGGGACCTGGATTCAGTGTCTCCATGGTGAGTCCTTAGGGCTTGTGTTTGTTCAAGGCCTCCTCTGGGAGTCTGCCCTGCAGCCAAGGCTTAGCTGTTCCCAGAGCAGTGTCCCACTCCTCGTGGTCTTAAAACTGTCACCCTGGGAACAGGGGGAAAGGCGGCTGGCAGCTTGGGGGTGAGGCCTGAGGTGGGCTTGTTGTCTCCTGTGTGTATTCATGCAAGACCCATTGACAGACAAAGAGACTGAGGCTCAGGAGATCCCCCAGCTGTTCAGGCCACAGGCTTAACCAACAGTTTGGATAAAGAGAGAGAGAGAGGTGGAGGGTTCTTGGGTGAGGCTCTTTTCTCATGCCATTACCCTCCTATATGCTCTTACCAACTCTTCTGCCTTTATGCCCTCTATGGCCTTTACTGCCCCGGAAGATGAGAACCCTGCAACATTTATGCTAAAATCTCCAAGGGGATTTTTTTTTTTAATCTCAAAGGCTGATGATTAACTCTTATTAAGAAACAAATTCCTGCTCCCATTATGGGGATTCAGACCTGAGGCAGTTCTGAGCTGGTGACCCCCAGGTTGTCCCTAATTCCCCGCTTTATCCCCAGTTTGTTCCTGAAAAGACTGAATTTTAAAAAAAAAATCATTACATGATTTAACATAATTTAAAGAGAATTTCTCTGTGGGTGGGGAGGGGGTAAGATTTTCTGTTTGGTTGATTTGAGTTTCTTTTTTGTTTTGTTTTGTTTTGTTGTAAAGAGGAGAATTCTTCTGCAAAGAGCATAATGTGGTTTGCAAATTTGGATTTTGACATATTTGGTTTTCTTAATTATGTCTGTAACTTCAGCTACTGTTTCTTTACTGACAGTTCCCAAATTCCAACAGTTGGAGTTTGTACTGTGTGAAAACGGACTCTGGTACGTAAGATGAAAACAGAAAGTCTCTCTTCACCACTGCCATCCTAGCCACTGTTCAACCACATCACATCCGCTGTCTCACTAGCTACTCTCAAAAATTCTACACCATGGGTGGTACTGTCCCCATTTTGTAGATAAAGAGACTGAGGTGCAAGCAAAGGGGTAGACATGGCCCAACTTTGTCTGACTCCAGAGCAAGTGTTCTATCCAAGTCGGAAAGCATGAGATTTTTCTCATCATTGAAAAACCAAGACAGAAGACACCCCTGCACCCCCTTAGCCCCTTTGCCTTCAGTCAGTCCAGATTCTGGGTAGACATGAGGACAGTTTACATGAATCCTGTGCTCCTTCTATACTTTGAGAGAAGGAGCTGGGCTGAACACACAGAGAACACCCATGGGGCCAGCCTCCCCCAAGCAACCAGAAGCCCTCACCCGTCTGGTCCTCACCTAAGCCCAGGGAGGCTACGAAAAGGAATGTGTATGGCTTAGATGTGTCCCAACGTCCCTGTGAGCCTTGGTACTGGGCTCACCAGCTGAGTCTCGTGCTCTGTTGCCCACATTGCACAGTGACCAAGTGCTGTCCTTGCCTGTAAGGGACCGCTCATGATCATGATTTCCTGTCCGGTGAATGCTCTCCACCGGGCCCCCTCCGCCCTCACTCCCCAGTCCCCACACTGTGAATCTGGAAGGACGTTTTTAAAGTGAAATTTCAGATCCAGGCTCTGACCTGAGCACTTTGGCTGGTCTCAGTTGAGTGTCTCTTGCTGGCCACCAAGTGAGTCCTGAGGAATGAAGGGCTTACCACAGAGCCTTTTCAGAGTCTGAGGACCTGTCTTCCTGACCCTGGCTCCGACACCTTCTCCGAGTCTCCACATCCCCAACCTGAAGAGCTTTCTAAGTATGCCATCTTTTCTTCCTATGAGGACTGCCATGGAGGCATGCCCCTGGCAAACGCCCAGCATCCCAGCCCTGCTCCGGTCCCTTCTGCATGTATTTGGGGGCGGTAGCACAATGGTTAAGAACGAGGCTGCCTGTTCAAATCCTTCTCTGCCCCTTAAGAGTCTTTGTGCCTCCGTTTCCCCACTTGCAAGAGAGGAATCAAACTAGCACCTGTTGTCAGGGAGTGTTGGTGAGATCTGAATGCAGAAGTCACCCGAAAAGGGCTAGAGTAGTACCTGACCCATAGATAGGATTTGCTATGGGATAAATAACCACCATCATACTGTTGTATAATATACACTTGTCTTTCTAGAACAGCATGTTCAGGAGCTCAGAAATATCGCTGCAACAAATGAACAACAGCTAATGTTTTTGTCATATCCACGGTAAGCGCTTTATCTATATTAACTTCCACAATCCTCGTACAACCCTATGAGGTACAACTTACCATTCCTATTTTCCACATGAGGAGACTCAGGCACAGAAAGGTTCAGTACGTTTCCCAAAGGCCGAGAGCCACAACGTGGCAGGGTCAGGATTGGCGCCCAGGCAGTATGAGTCTACAACCTTTACCCTTTCTTCTGATAAGAATTTATTTATCAGAATATTTACCAGACTATGCAGCCAGTATATATTCAAGGTAAAAAATTTGAAACTACAGGAAAGCATACTAATAAAAATCAACTTACATCCTACCAGCCAGAGAAGAACATTTGGTCAGCTATTTTTTTCTGTATATGCTGGGTCTGAGTTTATGCATGTGCCTGGTACTTGAGGTACCAGGTAGATATATTTTTCCTTTATCATAAGCACTGTTACGGGTTGAATTGTGTCCCTCCCCTGACATTTATATGTTTAAGTTCTAACCCCCAACATCTCAGAGTATGGCCTTATCTGGAAATGGGGTACTTAGAGCAGTAATCAAGTTGAAGCAAGGTCATTTGGGTGGGCCCTCATCCAGTATGACTAGTATTATTATTCCAAGAGGAAATGTGGACACAGAGATACGCATAGAGGAAGATGATGTGAGGAAGCATCTTCTCCAAGCCAAGGAGAGAGGCCTGGCATAAATCCCTCCCTCACAGCCTTCCGAAGCGACCAACCCTGCTGACACTTTGATCTCGGGCTTCGGGCCTCCAGAACTGTGAGAAAATACATTTCTTTAAGTCACCCAATCTGCATGTTTTGGCACAGCAACCCTAGAAAGCTAACACAAGCACCCTTTGGTACTTTTTTGTTCTCTGCTTACATTCTTGTACCTTATCTCCAACCCCCCTTCCTTCCCCTGCACCTGGATTCCATTCCATTGGATCCAACATGATGCAGGGCCCTTGGGATTTTTCTAATGGATCCCAGTTGTCTTTAATTTCTACCATGTCCTGCTCTGGGTGATGCAACCAGAAAAGCTTTCAGGAATTGCTAGGGAATATCTCGACATGGTCCACCTCTGACCCTTACCCAGGCCTTGACTTTCCTAAAAGAAAGTCGGGATTATGGAGAAGCAGGTAGAGAGATGCTACCAGCTGCAGAGTAGTGGAAGAGAAAGGGTGTCCACAAGCCACTGTCAGTATTTCAGAAAAGCCTGACAGACCTCGTAGCTTTTATTCTTAACAGAACCAAGTTAAGTGCCAGAACAGCTGTCCAGGTTGCCAACCTAAGAAGGCACCAGAATATCCCTGATCTGATTCAGAAAGGGACCTCTTAACTCCAGTCTCTAGTACATCTCCCTGTTCAGCTGCTGAGAGGTAAGTGAAGTGGGCAGCGTTATCTAGGAGCACTGGGGAAGAGGGCTCCCTCAGTCGAGTCTCTTGGTCGCCCACGTGAACACTTGCCCTCTGGAGTCACGGCAGGTCCAGCATCCCTGAGCCCTGCAGGGCCTGTGTCACTCAGCTGGACTTGAGACACAAGTGATGGCTCTCTGGTGCCGGTCACTGGAATGCGGTTAGCCGAGTCTGAAGTCCTTGATGTCTTCCAGGAATTGATCAGCTCAGAGCATCAGCAGAGACAACAAAAGAGAAAATGAAATCAATGAAGGTAAGTTCATAAAAAGAGAAAACATTGAAAGCCACACGATTGGACTTTGTAACTATGGCCACGTTAATGCCTCTGTCCGTGGTGAGCGTGTGAGATTCAGGCCATCCGCTCAGGAGAGACCGGGAAATGGGCTGGCCTGGTGGGCCTTTATATTCACAACTCTGTGCAACAAGAGAAAAATCACCATGACCAAGGCCTCAGGCTGAGGAGTTAGGATCTTCTAACAGGCAAAGGCTCATGTTGGGGCTGGAAAGAAATAAATGATGAAATGCACCCTTGATGGTGCAAAAGATGGAACCCAGTGAGTCAGGGAACGGGGACACAAGGGAAGGAAGGTAACCCAAGGTCAGTAAAGAGAAAACTTCCTTATGCACCTGGGGTCACACTAGGCCAGTGGTTCTCAGACTCTGGTTTTGGGGACCCCTTTATGCTCTTAAAAATTATCAATGACCTCCCTAGATCTTTGTATGGGTGGGTTCTATCTATTGACATTCACCAGTTTATAAATCAAAACTGAGAAAAATTTAAAAACAAGAAAACCGAGCACACATTCTACTAGCAGTCAGAGCCAGGAGCCTTTGGAAGACTACTGTACATTTGTGAGAGTGAAAAAGGCAAGTAACAGCTTAGAATTTTTTTTTATTTAAGTAAATTCTGTGCCCAACGTGGGGCTCAAACTCACCACCCCAAGATCAAGAGTTGCACGCCTTCCCAACTGATCCCGCTGGGCAACCTGATATCTTGGAATTTTCAAGAAAATGGTTTTGATCTTGCAGCCCTCTGAGGGTCTGGGGATCTCTCTAAGGCCCCTGGAACCCCAGGAACTTTGAGTGGGCTAGGCTGCTCTAGTTAGATTAGCTCATTTAAATCTCTTTTCCTGAAATGTATAGGATTACTATTCCCATTTTCCACATGAGAACACCAAGCACTTGAAAGGTCTAGGAACTTGCCCTAGGTGACAACAGCTAGCAAACAGCAGACGAGGCTTCAGTCCTGTTCTGACCCCAGAGCCCACATTTGGTGGTGGTGGTGGTTGGTTTTTTTTGTTTTTTTGTTTGTTTGTTTGTTTTTTAAGATTTTATTTATTTATTTGACAGAGAGAAATCACAAGTAGATGGGGAGGCAGGCAGAGAGAGAGGGAAGCAGGCTCCCTGCTGTGCAGAGAGCCCGACGTGGGACTCGATCCCAGGACCCTGAGATCGTGACCCGAGCCGAAGGCAGCGGCTTAACCCACTGAGCCACCCAGGCCCTTTGTTGTTGTTTTTATTTTTCTTTATTTATTCAACAGACTGAGATCACAAGTAGGCAAGGAGACAGGCAGAGAGAGAGGGGGAATCAGGGACTCAATCCCAGGACCCCAAGATCATGACCTGAGCCGAAGGCAGAGACTTAACCCACTGAGCCACCCAGGCACCCCAACCAGAGCCCACATTTGAATCAGACTTGACCAGTGGCAGGGCTAGGCCCAGGAGGGGAGCAGCTGGCCAGACTTCACATTCATGAGGGACCACAGGGTATGAAACAGAGACCTTCCCACCCAGCAGCTGACTGGCCATGAGGAGTGGCTGGGGTGTCCGGGCTAAAGCCCACTCTGTTTGCATGCAGCATGGGCACAAAGCTCTGACCAGCTGGTCTGGGGAGGGAGGGACCTGGAGGTTTGGGAGGAATGGGTCAGTGGGGACCTGGCTGCCAGGTGGAGAGCCTGGTCGGGGGGATCCCAGAGGGGCTGGGCTGGAGGAGGCCTTAGGGTCAGTCACCACTGGGACTGACTCCCTCCCGGGGCCTGAGCACTTGTCCTGGATCCAGGCGGGAATCTCAGGGTCACATCAGTGGAGGGCAGAAGATGGTCTGCCCAGCCTGAGAGGAAAACAGCTCTGTTCTGGCCAACCCACACGGGTGAAGCATCGGCCTGGAGAATCGGGGGCCTTTTCCAGGACCATAATAGGTGATTTCTTTCCAAAGCCTGACATTGGGAGTATCACTAAAATCCACCGAGAGGGAGAGTTTTATATTAGAAGAACATTCCAGAGCTACTACTGGCCTTCCGCTGGGGAGCTCTGTTTCCAATCTCAGAGACGTCAAACAATTTTAAAGGAACAGGAGCTCAGTGTTACACAGCAAGGCAGACAGGGCCCTGCCAAGGCCAGCACCCTCCCTGCCAGTGCTCAAGGCCATGCCTGGACCTCCGACTCTGGGCACCCCCATTCTGCTCCCCAGCTTCCAGGTGAGCTCAGGGAACATCCAGTCTTGATATTGGGGTGCCCTTGGCTGGCCATTCAGACCCTTCATGGAGGGGATGTCCACACCTTCAGGCTTGTCCATGTTCCCTTACCCAGATACTTAGCTCCTGGGCACACTTTTGGGGATCACAGGCCCCCCGTGGCCCACATTCCCTGCCAGCCTAGCGTTGTCTGCCTGCTCCCCGTCCCCCCCCCGCCCAAGCAGGAATGGCCAAGCTGAGCAATCAAAAAGAACACTAACAATAGCTCACATTGTGCTGCAGGCTCTACCTGTCACACCTGAGCACACACCTGGCTCAGGGGTTTCAGGTTACCCAGTGGCCCTCCTCCAGAGAAGAGGAAACTGAGGCCTGGTGAGGTGAAAGAGCATTTAAGGTCACCCCAAGGAGAGTGCACCAGGACCCACATCTCTCCCTCTCCACCCAGGGTTCTCTCAGCTGCACAGTGTGGAGTTTTCGGCAGTGGGGAGGAGGAAGGGAACAGGGGAGGCAGGGGAGGAGGAAGGGAGCGGGGGAGCCCCCTCCTCCCCCTTGATCTCCACTGGCCCATCTACTTGAGGCCTGGAAGAATCCTTCTTTGAGGTTAGAAAGATGAACCAGTCTGTCTGACTTGAGTTCTGTCTCCTAAAGAGCCCCCGTCCCCCATCCCCAAGTAAGGGATTCTCTCAGGCCTTCTACTCTCTGCTTTCTGGGAGGGAGGAGCCTTCGCACAGGCTTTGGTGGGCCAGGCAAGCCTTTGATACCCTTCCTGTGATGGGATCACGGCCACTCAGCATGTTATTTAATAACGTGCCCTGTGGGAAGGAGACCTCTGACCTTTCAGCATGGTGTGAGAATCCCTGCAGCTGCCTTCCCAGGGGCAGGTCATGACAGAGAAGGGAGCTCACCTCACTACGGGGGCCCAAAGGGACACTGGCCCCGGCAAAGCCACCTCTGGGCCACACTGTCTGCCCAGACCAGGGAGGGGAGAACTCTGGGGAGCCCTGCCAGCTGCAGGCTTGGCTGACCTCTGCAGGCCCCTCTAATGGTACAGCTGTGGGAAGCCAGCCCAAGACTATCCTGAACCTTTGCCTGAATGGGCCCTTTGGCTGGTCACAGGTGGATGAGGCCCAGGACACAGCCAGGGCCCTGGCTCTCCACGTTGAATGGGAGTTGCCAGAAAAGACCTGATACGTGAATGTCACAGAGCAGCAGAGAGAAACCTCAAAATCCCCTTGTTTTCACCCAACTGGGCTTGCTGGCTTTCTCTGGCAGATACAGGATTCTGGGCTAGACTGAGGCATGGAGATGCACTCACATGGGCTTTTGGCCTCTAGGAAAAAATGTTTCACTCCACCCAGATGCTTGCTGGGTCCGGAGTTTCCAGTAAGGGGCTCCTGGGGCCACTCACTCTCTTATGCCAGACACTGAGCTGGTGAATGAGTCCACCCTCTCAGCTGGGAAAAATCTCTGCAAATCTAAGGAAAGATGCTTTACTAAACCAATCCTAGTGTTTATTCCAGGAAAGCCAAACTTCCCCTTGTAAAGTGTCTCCTCTTTTAGAACTGTGCTCTTCAGCTGTTGGCCCCATGAGGGGGTGTGAGAAGACCACATTTGTCCTTCAGTCTTGGGCATTTTGGGGCTGGGATCAGCTACAGTGTAAACCAGTTGCCATGCATGAATCAGTCACTGGTGACCCACAGTCCTGAGGAGAACAGAGGGATGGGGGACAAGGAGCAGGTAAACAGAGCATGAGATAGTGATTTGCCTACTGCTGGAGGCAAGGACAAGTGCTGAGAGAGTGGAGGTGGTCATGACTAAAGCCTGTGGGAGCAAAAGAAGCTTGGAGGACATAATGCCACATTAGTCTTCAGTGAGGCACGGCCCAAGCAGGAGGCTGCCGGTGTGCCCCGGCGAGGCCTGGGGCAGTGAGTGGGAAGGTGGGGGCTGACCATGAGGAGAGAAAGAGCTGACCCCAATATGCTGGTGGCCCCCAAGATGGTCCTTGGATGGCAGGCCTGGCCGCTACCTGCTCCTGAGAGAGGATTTGTAGGCTAGGCTTCCCCTGAAGGGATGAAGTGAGGTGGGGTCATAGGTGCAAGTAACAGAAACTTGTGGGCAGACGTGAGCGACGAAGAAATCCATAGGGAGATCACTGGGGTACTCACAGAATCCATGGGAAATCTGAAGACACCGGGCTTGGAAAACTGATAGGAACCGAGAGAGGTAGAGCCGCAGCCTACAGACGAAGGCCATACTGCCAGGAATGAACTCCCAACTGTCCCTGCATCTCAGCATCTTTTCTTCAGTCTAAGTCCCAAATGGTAGACACTCAGATCCCTTCTCTGCATCCTGACTGTCAGAGTACAAAGAACAGGACCCTCTGGCTCCTGGAGTCTGGGGAAGGGAGGCTCAGAAGTCTCAAGGGACAGATATCAACTCAACTCCTCTCCAAGCATCATTTTCTTGGCTGGAGAGCCGCTTCTGGTGTTTTATCCCTGCTTCTAAGCTATGGAAAAGTTCAGAAATATCCTGAGGGACTGAGATGCAGGGAAGGGAGAGGTTAATTTCCTGGTTTCTGCCTTTTCTAATGTAACTAATTTGTGATCTTTTGTAGGCTTAGAGAGCCTGCTGTGACTGACATGGAACAGGGTAGGGGAATCTGAAACAAAAGAAAATGAGAACATCTCCGTAAAATACAATGATCATGGTTTATTAAATGTCTACTGTATGTCCGGTTCTGGGTTAAGTTCATTTGTTAATATAGCAGGGAGAAAATTTTATTTAAAAAGCTTGCCACACACTACTTGTAATAGCCTCAAACTGGAAACTACCAACTTCCAACGTTCACGAAGATGACAATAAGTAAATTGCAGTATATTTGTAGAATGGAACACCATCCAGCAGCATTCTCAGGGGGCAGGCCACCCCTGTAGGTGTCTGAGACCCTTTCAGGAAGTCTTCAAGATCATAACTATTTCCATAATAATTCTAAGACGTGATTTGCCTTTTCTGCTTTATTGACATTTGCACTGATGGTGCAAAAGCAAGGTGGGTAAAATTGCAGGTGACTTAGCACACATCAAGGCAGTGACACCCAGCTGTGTTAATTAGTCACTATGTTCTTCATTGTTGTACATTCCCAGGAAAAAAATGGGGCAGTTTTATTTAAGATTCTATCTTGATGAAACAGTAGAGATTATGAATTCTCTGAAACCTCAATCCCTGATTATATGCCTCTGATAATCTGTCTGACAAAACAGGAAGCACTCATAAAGCACTTCTGCAAAGGACAATGATGTCGGGAATGGCATTCATGTGATTGAGTTGCAAGCTAAACTAGCCACTTCCTTGTGTGTGATTCTTGGTTATTGTATGCAGGACTCTTGCACTAGGCATGGAATCGCTGGCTCATAGCCTATGTGCATGTTCAACTTGATGGGAAAATACCAAACTGTTTCCAAAGCATAAGGAATGTGTATAAGATCTTTGAATTCACGTTCCGACACTTGTTCTGGTCTGATGTTTACATTTTTTTACCCAAACGAATGGCAATAAAATGGTATCTCATTGTGATCTCAATTTGTGTTTTCCCAATTGTAATGGGGTAGGATGTGTTCATCGGCCATGTATTTTGCTTGCCACTGCATATTTTCAGTCAGCCTTGTCTGCCTCACAAGAAATGTGAGCATGTGTGTCACAGAGAGACGACTTAGTATAACCACATTTAATATAAAATGCCATCAATTATAAGATGCAGCATCAATTTATTTTTCTAGAGAAAAATAAATGTCAAACCAAATTATACCTTTTTTAAAAAACTAATAATAGTGTACATTATTTATCAGTACAATCATATATCATTTTCTTTTTTAATGTCACCATCTCTAATCAGTCTTCACATTCAGGATCTAAAGATTCCTCCCCTTGAGGCAAACACTATAAAGAAGTGTAGCCTGTTCCCATGAACAGATGTCCTGAGGCAGACATAATATAGTTAAAATGCCAGGTTTTTGTGGTTGGTATTGTTAAAGATTTTATTTATTTTTTTGAGAGAGCAAGTATGTGTGCATGCTTGTAGGGGGAGGGGCAGAGAGTGAGGGAAGGGCAGAGAATCTCAAGCAGCCCTTGCGCTGAGCTTAGAGCCTAACACAGGGCTTGATCCCACAACCCTGAGATCGTGACCCAAGCTGAAACCAAGAGTGGGACGCTCAACTGACTGAGGGGCCCAGGCATCCCAATACGTCAGGTTTCATGTGCATTTCCTATTTGGTTAAACTCATGGTTTCATTTTCTCTGTGACTGAATTACATATCAATGGAAATTTGAAATTCTGCCAGACACTTTTGACAGATGGATATGTAACGTCTAGTGACAATCATCCACAAGGCACAAATTAGCCACAGCCTCCTCTCACTGCTCTCCATTCCATGGTCTGCTCAGAGACACTGGCTAAGTTTGCACAGCCCCTCTATGACAACCATGTCACAACTCACTCCGGATTATTGCTAGCCAGTTTTGGCTGACATCAATTAAAAGACACAAACAAATCCCAGAAGTGTTCAAAAGCGAAAGTAAGCATCTTATCTTTCTTAATTATTTATTCACAAAATTATAAATATACACGGGTGTGTGTGTGTGTGTGTGTGTGTGTGGCTAAAATTTATTGAGCATCTAAGTGACACATTCCATGTCAGGGACTCTCCATTATCTCTTATCTTCATAGCAATTCTGTGAGGCAGGTTATAGTATCCTCATTTTAAAGAAAATTTTATTTTCTTTAAAAAATATTTTTTAAATTTTTAAAAAAAAATTTTCTTTTTTAAAGAAAAAAGAGAGACAAAATAACTTGACCAAGACTCATCCGAGGTAGAAACAGTATTCAAATCCAGTTCTCTGGCTTCAGAGTCCATAAACTTTCTACCACACCATAAAAAGGCACAAATGTTGAGCCTTTTTTAGGCACTGAACTCCATGGCCCACTGGGTTAAGATCTCAGACAACTCATTGGCCAGTCTAAGGGTGGACGCCTCCCTTCATGAAGGTTACTGGCAGGGACAATAGAGAGATTTACTAGAGAGTTGAGCTATGTTAAAAATAAAAACAAGGTATTTACCCCTAATCCTGTTAAGCTCCTCTGAGCTGTGTGCTGGCTGAGCAGCGGAGAGTATGTTGGTTGGCCTGAATACAGCTGTTGCTGCTACAGTCTCCCATATTTTCCCACCTCAGCCAGGGCTCTGTGTCACTGTTGCTAGTGTTGGTTACTGCACAACCCTCACCTTTGTTATGATGAATTGGGTATCAGCAAAGAGGCTCCCGTTCAGCCCTGGAAATGCACTTCTTTTCTTAGGCATGCGGAGGGAGAAGGTGCTCTAGACGGGGGGCTTACACTTAGGCTGGTTTTGTTGCTCCCCCAGGTCTGAGGACTTCTGGGGTGGGTGTGGGAAGGGGCCATTTCCTGCCTTTAGACAGAATGACCCTAAGCTATCTTGGGCAAGTCAAACTTGTGTGGGTTTTCAAATCTTCCCAAGGGAGCGTGTTCTTCATCTTGCTCAAACATATGGCTTAGTCTGGACATTCACAAACTTTTCTTGACCACGTACCCATTTTATAATTTCTCCCTCATGGGCCTCTTCTGCTGAAGGATTTTTGTCCACCAAACTACATGTTGCCTTTTGGAATGCTCTGTGAATTAGGTATGATCAACAGAAAAAGAGAGGTGCAGCCAGAAGCAAAAGAACTTGAAATTTTACATGTATTTCATGTGAAAGTAAGTTTCCATTTCTCTTGGATAAACACCAGGAAGTGGGTTTGCTGGGTTCTGGAATAAGTGCTTCTTTAAGTTTATAAGAAGGTACCCAATTGTTTTCCAAAGTAGTTGCAGCAGTAATGTCGGGGAATTATAACTGCTCCTCAGCCTTACGAGGACCCAATCTCATCAATTTTCAAAAAAGATTTTAGGGGGTATAGCTCAGTGGGAGAGCATTTGACTGCAAAAAAGATTTTAGTCATTCTAACAGGTGTGCAGGTTTAAGTTGAGTTTCCCTAATAATTAATGATGCTGAACATATTTACATATGACTATTTGCCATCTATATCTGTTCCTTAGTAAGCTGCCTAGTCAAACCTTTTGCATATTTTTAAATGGGTTGTTTGTTTTCTTATTGAGTCTTGAGAGTCCTTTATATATTCTGAATATAATGAGTCCTTTGTCAGATAAACATTTTGCAATGATGTTCTCCTAGACTGTGGTTTGTCTCTTTATTTTCTTAGCAGTGTTTTGTTTTTTGTTTTGTTGATTGGGTTTTGTTTTGTTTTGCAGAGCAGAAGTTTTTTTTATTTTGACAAAGTCCGATTTATCCATTTTCTTTTACGGATTGTGCTTTTGGTGCAGTATCTAAGAAATGTTTGTCTAACTCAATAGTACAAAGCATTTCTCTATATTTCCTGCTAGAAATTTTATACTTTGAGGTTTTACTTTGAAGTCTATGATGCATTTTGAGTTAATTTTTGTATAAATTATGGAATATGGATCAAAGGTCAAGTTTCTTTTCTTTTTTTCCAAGTGGATATGCAGTTGTTTCAGCACAGTGTGTTGAAAAAAACATTCTTTCTCCATGGATTGTTTCTGTAACTTTATCAAAAAATCAATTGACCATATGTATGTCGGTTTGTTTTTCAACTTCCTTCTTTGTTCCATTTGCTAATACCCCTTGATCTTGATTAGTCTAGTTCCATAGTAAGTATTGAGATAAGATAGTATGAATCCTCCAGCTTCATTTTTTTCTTTTTCGGTTGTTTTGACTATTCTAGGTCCTTGGCTTTCCATATAAATTTTAGAATCAGCTTGTTGATTTCTACAAAAAGTCTGCTTGGATTTTCATCAGGATCACATTAAATCTATCAGTCAGTTTGGGGGAAAATCAATATCTTTACAATATTTAGTCCTCCCATCTGCACATTACTTCCCTCATTTAGGTTTTCTTTTCTTTTTTTTTTTTTAAGATTTTATTTTTATTTATTTGACAGAGATCACAAGTAGGCAGAGAGGCAGGCAGAGAGAGAGAGAGAGTGGAGGAGGAAGCAGGCTCCACACGGAGCAGAGAGCCCGATGTTGGGCTCAATCCCAGGACCCTGAGATCATGACTTGAGCTGAAGGCAGAGGCTTAGCCCACTGAGCCACCCAGGCACCCCTCATTTAGGTTTTCTTTGGTTTCTTTTATTAGTGGTTTGTAGTTTTCAGCATACAGGCCCTGTATATATTTTATAAAATTTATACTAAGTATTTCATGGGGTTTTTTTCCCCTTTGGTGCTGTAAGTGGTACTGTTTTTTAAATTTAAATTTTCAATTGTTCACTTCTAGCCTGTAGAAACACAATTGCTTTTTGTCTACTGACCTTGTGTCCTCCAGCTTTGCTAAACTTAGTAGTCCTAACTGCATTCTGTACGATTCCTTGGGACTCTCTATGTAGACATTCTTGCCATCTGCATAGTGAGACTGTTGTATATTTTATTTTGCAGTGTACATTTTATTTCTTCTTCTTGCTCTATTACACTGGCTATATTATAATACAATGTTAAACTGGGCTCACTTTGTTGGCAGAAAAGGCTTTGCTAACCCCACAAGATGATGGTGGAATTACTACATTCCCCTGAAGAATCTTGATTCTAAGGAAATTGCTGTTGACATCTAGCCCCTTAATAACAAAAACTTAACACCTCTTGATTACCTGCTCCAAGACCTAGTACTACCCAGTTTGCATGTATTATTTTCCTTGACCCTGACAGCAGCCTTATGAGATAGGTATTGCTAAACCCTCTTTGAAAGTGATGAAACAGATGCTCAAAGAGCTTCAGAAACTGGCCTCAGATGACAATTTCTCCTTTTCAAATGGCGAATTCAAATCTATTACTCCTTATCTCCAAAGTCTGTGTTCTTGGCATTACACTATACTACTTATGGTCCAAATCATTTTGAGCAGATCTCAGTCTTGTCTGCACATGACAGGCCTTTGGGGAGCTGTTGAACATTATGGCTCCCTCGGCCCCTCCCAGACCTACTCAATCTGACTCCCTCGGGCTGGGGGCTGGGCCTGGGTACCTTTTCTATAAACTCCCAATGGATGCTGGGCCTGTCACTCCTAAATAGAGAGGCCCTCCTGTCCTATAGCAGTGACCTGAAGTGCTTGGTCTCCGGGTCTGGAAGCAGTGGGTAATGAAAGCTTAGCAGGAGGTCGCTGCTATGTCTGCTTTGGGCCTGGGAGGCTCAGGGCTATAAAAGGCAAAGCTTTCGCCTTCCTTTCTTAAATGCTAGTAAATCCAAGGAGTGTGTCATGGTATTTTAGCATCAACTTATCACACATGTTTGTGCTGGCTTACACTTCAAGTCTTGATGGAAAACAGGTGGGACTCCTCCAAGCCGCTGTTAAGGACTTAATGGGTTACAAAAGGATGCTAATGAAACAGTTTGATGAGAGGAATGTGGCCGTTTCAAAGGTTTCAAAGGACGTGGTAGGGGGACCCTCTTTTCTCAGAAACATGTGGCCTGCTGGGGCATCTTTCAAAGCAAAAAGCCAAGTTCCTTGCATCACTGTGGGAGGCAAGAGCATCCCTAAAATGTGCTGCCTGGAGTAGCCACGATTAAGAAATGGAAGCTTCTCTCTGACATGGTAGATTGAGGCTGAGGCCGACTTATTGGCAGCCTAAAATGATTTTGGGGCCAAAAGCTGTTACTAAAGCTTTAGGATGCCTTTGGAAGTTTTTCCGCCCCCAATATGGCATCTAATCTGGGTAACATGGCCTTGCTTGAAATGTCCCTATAAAATGGATCATATTTTTGTTGTTATTATTTTAAACTTATTTTTTTCCCATGCTAAGGGTAAAATGAACATCATGGAAAATTTAGAAAATGCACAACAGTCACCAACGTAAGGCTGAGGAAAACTGTTGCAAAACTAATACTGCACTAGAAACATCATCCCGTCTAATCCTCATGGGAACCCTTGGAGGGGTCGAGCCTTACTCCCGTCTTTAGATGAGAACTCTGAGGCCCATGCATACTCAGTGGTTGGCTCTAGGCTCCCACATGGAGGCAAGTGGCCTAGCTTGCATGCTCCTTTTTACCCTCAAAGCCATAGCACATTCTGGAATATTTTCCCCCCAGCCTTTCTTTTCTTAAGCATTTTTTATTTTGATGTGTTTGGGTCCCTACTTTTGAAGACATGAAAAATTCAGTTTTGCTTGTGCCTTTTTTCCCCCCATGTAACTTTATCATAGAAATAGTTTTCCAGGGCACCTGGATGGCTCAGTCAGTTAAGCTCTGCCTTCGGCTCAGGTCATGATCCCAGGGTCCTGGGATGGAGCCCATAGCAGCTCAAGTCCCACATCAGGAGTCTGCTTTTCCATCCTGTCCCTTCCGTGACTCGTTCTCTCACACACACTCTCTCTCTCTCAAATAAATAAAATCATTAAAAGAAAAGAGAAACAGTTTTCCAGATAGTCTTTAGCCTTGGAGCTTTCATCCAGTGGATGACATGCTATTAGAACCGGCTTTGAGGGAGGTTCCTCCCAGGTAAAGATTTGTCTTGGCAAACATGGCTGTGGATGGAACTGGGTTCAGAGAGCACATCGCCATCCCAGACAGGAGTGGGGGGCTGTGGGAGTGAGTGCCGGCGAGGCAGAGCCAACAGGAAGGAAAGAACTGGGTTTTCCCACCACTCAGACTGATTGCAGCTCGACTCACTTTTTAGCACACCGCTCTCCTGATTGCCCACGGGAATGGAAGCTTTAGGAAAATACGGATTTTGTTATTTTTTTTTTTTTTTAAGCCAGGATGACATGGGAAATAAAAAAAAGAATGATTATTGCACAGTTATACGTAAACCCGGAAACGGGGAGCCAGGGGTCGAGCTGGCTGCTGGGAGGCCGTGCCTGGGAGAGCCCCCAGGCTCGCTCTCTGGGCTGGGGCAGGCAGAGGCTGTGGGAAGCAGAGCAAACAAACACGACACACAGAAACAGGCCCCAGGGAGATGAGGGCAGGCCGTGGAGGAGAGGCAGGCCTGGATTTCCGGCCAGAAAGTCAGGAGCAAAGACGTTTGTTTTAAAATCCTAAGCAGTTATGAAAATTCCCACTCCCAGATGGTAGGAGTCGGCAAACCTCTTTTAGAACCTATGTTTCAGGTGAAAAGGACAAAACCCACCTTTACATGTTTCTGGCCAAGATCTTGCCTTTTTCTTTATTTCACAATAGGTTCATTGGCCCACACTGCTGTCTGTGGGTGGGGACAGCAAACAGGGACACTTATAGGACAGAGTAAACAGCTCTCCCTGCAAAGTAGGATCCCTCTGTTTTCTTTCAACAGAGGGGTTTGGCTAATGAACTACCAAATGGGCTTCCAGTGGGCAATAAGCCCCAGCCCTCCACCAAATGTCCTGGGTTTTCTCCCTTTCGCATTTTGACCCTGTGCTTTTTTGGCTGGTGAATAAAGGAAGGAAAAATCTGAAATGCTTTCTCTGACTCTCAAAAAAACCTCGATTCCTACAGGGGAGATTTAAAAACAAAGCACGCTTGGATTCACAGCCCAAATGGCCGCCATATTTCTGCTACGAAATCTGCAGGTGAAGGATGGAGCTGGAGAGTCTGTTTCTCATTAGAGTTCTTGGCAAAGCACTTTGAGGCGCATCTGGAAAAGAAGGGAGAAGGACTGCGGGTGAGGTTTGTTGAATAACCTCTTTCCCCCATTGCACGTCTGTTGGCTGCAACCTCTCAAGGTCACATGGGACCAAGTTTCCAGCCCCTCTGCAACCTCCTTCATGTGCAGGTACATAATCTGGGTATATCGTGTCTAAAGTGGAGAATCCAAATAAGGAAAACCCAGTTCACTATCATTTTTCTAAATGTCAATTGAAGGTCTCCCGCAGAGAATCCCACTTCCACAGATGCAGTGAATTCCAAGAGGAAGAGTCAATAATAAGGATCTCTTATTTTTTATTTGTGTGGAATTATAGTTTTCAGGGTGATATCTTAGCCATTGCTTTCCCCTGAGCATCACACCATTTGCATGAAGTAGCAGATCTCCATGTTGCAGATGGAGGAAAAACAAAACAAACAAAAAACAAGACCCTGAGGCCCAGAGAGGGTGGTTGACTCCTACAAATTTTCACACCAGTGGGTGTCAGAGCTGGGGCTAAGAATCTGATCCCTACCCGCCACAGCATATTATAGATCAGACTACATGTTATCCCTGCTTGGAGCAGCTTGGAGCAGCTGGGGATCCCCCACCTCAGCCTCTTTCCCAAATGTCTCAGGTCTCAAATACCACTTCTGCTGGGAAGCCCTCCCTGACTGAACCTCACCTTCACATTAAGTTAGTTGTCCCTGTTAGCGTTCTGTGAACTTTTTCTTTAGGGCACTTTTCACAAATTTTTATCATGGTTTGGTCTGATTGTTTGCTTTTTTTTTTATTTGATTGTCTACCCCTCCGGCAAGACCGTAAGCCTCTGTGGACAGAAACTGTGTCCAATCTTATTCATCATTGTAAACGAACAAGACAGCACTCAGCACAGTGCCTACGATACGATGTTCTCCCAACCCCCATCCACACTACACATAAAATGTTTCTGAGATAAATGAGCCAGTGAACAAAAAATGGCCCAACACAGTGGCGAAGGCTGAAGCCAGACCAGCTTCCTAACTTCCTTGGCGAGCTAGCCAGGAAGGGATTTCCCCAGGAAATTGCTGGAGATTCTCAACAAGCCTGTGTGAAACCCTTTGCTAAACATTGAGAGAGGTCCTGAAAGGTCAGAGGCTGGAAGACTGGATTGTGTAGCCTTTCTGCTTCTTGCCAGACTCGGGAGCATCAGAGATAAATTAGGCCAGGGTGCCTACAGAAGTTAGTTCATGTCTCCTGGGTCATTTCTAGCTCCCATCCTCCTGTGTTCTAGGGGACCATCGCTGCTTCCTAGGTGGATGTCTGAGGGTATGAATTGATTGGAATAATGGGCTGGCTTTTGCTGGGCTAGCCCTCCACTCCTGTGGCCTGGGAGAGCTCTCCCACCTAGCTGGCCAGAGTCAAAGGGTAGTCATACCACATCCTTCAGGTCCCATGGGCAAACAGGAGAGGGCAGAAGGACAGGTCTGGTGAGAGGCAGAGCTGGAACCACCATCAGGGACTCCTGACTGTTTTTCTGACAGATTCTCCACTGCCACTCAATCCATCCGAGGGTGTGCCCAGCCCTTGGCTGCTCCCTGTGCTAGACTCGTAAAGGGAAATGGAAAGTCTTGAAAATGAAATACATGAAGAAGAAACATACAAAATTAAGTGTCAGATATGGTCCCAACTTCCGGGAACTTACAGCTCTGTTACACAGCAAAACTAATTTCTTGAAATAGTGACGAATGAAAACTTGTAAGTTTAGGCCATTACAAGCTATGCTGTGTGTAGAAGAGACTGTAAATTCTGAGAATTCAGAGAGGAAACTAGACAACTGTATCCAACTCCACAACATTCTACCTTTGGTATATGTTTTTTAAAGATTTTATTTATTTATTTATTTGACAGAGAGACAGCAAGAGAGGGAACACAAGAGGGGCGGGGAGAGAGAGAGGGAGAAGAAGCAGCCTTCCCACTCAGCAGGGAGCCTGATGCAGGGCTCAATTCCAGGATGACCTGAGTGGAAGGCAAATGCTTAACAACTGAGTCACACAGGGGTCCCCACACCTTTGGTATTTTTTTAAAGTGATCTCTGCACCCAGGGTGGGTCTCAAACCACAGCCCCATGACCAAGAGTCATGTTGCACCGACAAGGCAGCCGGCGCCCCTATGGCCCTCTATCTTGCCTGAGACTACAGTACAGTGAGGCAGGTCTGCATAGCGGGAAGCCCTCCAGGGTGTGGTGCAGGGAATGGCAGTCCTGGGAGGTAGACATCCAGGCTCTGCTGCTTCAGAGCTCCATGGCCTGAGGCCAGCCTTCCGGCCTTTCTCAGACTTGAGCTCCTCTTCTATAAAATGAGATAAGAAGATAAAAAGGATACTCTCCTCAGAGGGCTGATGTGAGAATTGTACTATGTGACAGTTGTTAGACGCTCAAACAGTATAATTATTGATAGCAGGAGCGAGAAAGGGTTATCTCAGCGAGATGTTGAGTGTCTCCAGTTATCAATGGTGTTTCAACTCTGGTTCAAAATTGTACCAAGAATTTAGTTCTCAAAGTGGGGTAAATCCTAGAATGAGGTAAGATGGAGCCTTTCCCACACTGATCCCATGCTTAATTTTTAGGACACTCGTGGCCCTTGAGAACATCGGGGTGTTAGCCAAGTAGGAAGAAGGCAAATGTGGCACGTTCTAAGATGGGAACGGCGTGAGCCAACGCGTTGGACCGTGGCACGGACCCTAAAGGCCTTGTTCGGATACTCCAGACTTCCTCCTCCTGGGCTTTTCCCAACTTCCTGTGGAGCTGTTCCTCACCCACAGCTTCCAGAGACACACCAGGCTTCGGGGTAACTCTGAGCATTTCCACTTATGGGTACCTGAGTTTCATATTGCAGGAAGGGGATTTTGTCAGACCACTTCCTTATTCATACAAACAGGTAGGGGTTGGGTTTTTTTTTTAGGTTTTCATTTGTTTGTTTGTCTTTCCTTTACAACTTTTTCTTTTTCAGTGTAGTTGATGCAGTGTTACATTCCTCTCAGTCATACAACTGATTTGCCAATGTATGAGTATGCTGGGTAAACCAGTTTTAACTGCCCAGTTTTAACTTCTCATCGGGGCAGTTTTCCAGTGGGCCTCACTGACTTCCTAATGATCACTTGTGAATTCAACCAAAACAGCCTCGCTCTCCCCAACACAAACAAACCCAGGTCCTTTACCACCTTGTTCAGCCTCCGCATGCACCTCTGTGTGGCGTTGTACTCTTGGAGATGGAGCTGCCGAAGCAAGGGGGTTTCACCCGAGGAGCTGGCTTTGCCATGCACGAGAGTTTGTAAGGTTCCTTTGCGGGGGGCGCCTGGGTGGCTCAGTCGGTTAATAGGCTGCCTTTAGCTCAGGTCATGATCCTGCGGTCCTGGGATTGAATCCTGCATCAGGATCCTTGCTCGGTGGGGAGCCTGCTTCTCTTTTTGCCTGCTGCTCCCCCTACTTGTGTGCTTTCTCTCTCTCTCTCTGTCAAATAAATAAATAAAATCTTTAAAAGAAATTCACTTCCCTCTGATGACAGACCAACTCCCCCCAAGAACCAGTGCCCAGGAGCTGCCAGCATCCTCGAGGACTTAGGTCAGGCTGCTATGACAAAATGCCATCGTCAACAATAGACATCTATTTCTCACATTCTGAAGGCAGACAAATCCAGGATCAAGGTGCTGGCAGTTTGCTGCCCTGTGAGGGCTCCCGTGCTGGGGAGAGCCACCTACTCATTGTATCTTCCCAGGTGGAAAGAGAAGCTCAGGTCTCTCCATCTTCTTCTAAGGGCACTAATCTCATCAAGGGCACTAATCTCATCAAGGGCATTAATCTCACCTTCGGGACCTCACCTAAAGTAAGGACCTCCCATAGACCCCGCCTCCAAATACCCCTCACGTTGGGGCTTAGGGCTTCAACATATGAATGGGGGTGGGAGGGGAGACACATTCAGTCCTTGGAAAGACCCAGGATAGTAACTTATCACTGGTCAGTGAAGGCAATAGGCCCTGAGCTGCCTCATGCCCTTCATGTGCTCAGGCTCCTGGGGACTGAGAACAGACCCACCCAAAGAGGAACAAAGGACAGCAAGTTTAAGTGTAGTCTGTTACATTCTGCACAGGTGGGCAGGCTTGCTTGGCCCATAAGGTCAAGGACCCTCCTTATCCTCTTACCTTTTACAGATTTTTTAAAAAGATTTTATTTATTTATTTGACAGAGACACACAGTGAGAGAAGGAATACAAGCAGGGGAGTGGGAGAGAGAGAAGCAGGCTTCCCACTGAGCAGAGAACCCGACACAGGGCCCAATCCCAGGACCCTGGGATTAGGACCTAAACTGAAGGCAGATGCTTAATGACTGAGCCACCCAGGCACCCCCTTTTTACAGATTAATACATATGGCTGAGTAAAAGAAAAGTCAACCCCGAATACTGGGCTTCATTGTTTTTTTTCTCTCTTTTTCCAAATGAAAGACTGAATAAGAAAAACTTTGGGGCCAACTTGAATATATAGACTTTTGGAATAAAGATGGAAAAGTCAAGTACTATTCATGATATTTAGCCTATTACGTACAACAGATTTTAAAACCGCATGTCCTATAAAATAACAGAGAAAGAGTACTTGTTTCCTCTCTTGAATATCATGAAACAGTTTGGTTAGAACTCCTCGGGCTCATCTTCAACATCACTGTCTTCACCACGAGAGCTGATTCAAGTTCTCGCCATAGTCTCTCAGAGCCCGTCACCTTTAATTACTATGTTGCCTGAAATCAAGCACTTTTTGAATTCATGTTTCTCAGAATAAGTTTCCAGTGCCACAAGTTACTACTTGAATAACGCTCTATAAGGCAAACTTTCTTAAGCTTCCAATATGAGTGTATATAGGACTTCTATGACTTCTATAACATAACCACAAAGAGTTGCATTGTGATCAGTGATCTTTAGAAAGCTTGCGCTGAGGGTCCCCTGGGTGGCTCAGTCAGTTAAGCATCTGACTCTTGATTTCAGCTCAGGTCGTGATCTCAGGGTCGTTGGACTCTGTGCCCAGCAGGGAGTCTGCTTGAGACTCTCGTTCTCCCTTTCTCCCTCACCCCTCTCTCAAATAAATTAATACATTTTTAAAAAAATAAAAATAAAATAAAAAGTTCCCCATACTCAAATCCGTGAAGGCCTTGCCCTAGGAGAAATTAGTACATTTCTACTCATTTCTTTGCTTCCTCTTTAACAGATTCTGTCAAGTGATCTCCTTACCAATCTAAACATCACATTGACAGAGTTCCTTTGAAGACTTTGTATATTCTCCAAATAGTATTTTGTTATTCAAAAATACAATCATCGGGAGAGAAGACCCTGTACCTCAGAGCTTATCTCCGGCCACTCCCGCTTTTCTGAAGGATAATTTTAGGGAAGCGGTACTCAGCAGGACCTTTGGAAAAAGTGATACCATCTAATTCCTTAAGTCCTTGTTTCCTTTCAAGAAGATTGATGATAGAGCTCCCTAGATGACAATAGGGTCTTTCAGAGAGGGCAGACTTATCAGGGCCCCTCACTTCTTGACTGAACCATTGCCTGGCACCTCTGAGCTCTTGAGCTCAGTCTAGCCCAGTCAGGGGCTCGGGAAAGTGTTTACGTTTAATAGAGGCAGAGGAAACCAACATGAGCTGACGATGTATCTTCCTGGAATATTACTGGCCTGTGCAACACTGTATGTATAAGATTTGATTTCTGAAGTTCCAGGCACAGAGATCTCTCTGCTTGGTGCAGTCATTCTAAGGTTCTGACCCCAACTCTGATATGGGTATTCATCCCCCCACCAGCCAGTTCTCAGACACCAGCTGGATGTCCCACACTTCGCCTCAATTCTGACTCTGTCTCCTGGGAGGTAGCATCAGATGCCCCAAGTTAGGGGTTCAGTCCCACAGGACTAGCCTCTTCCTATCTTCAGACACCAGTTGCAAATCCAGACGATCTCCTGTGCATCTGACTGACCAGCTATAGATCAGAGGTTCAGTTAATTTGCTAGAGCAGCTTGCAGAACTCAGAGGGACGTTTCACTCACTAGCTTGCCAGCTTATTATAAGAAAATTTTATATAAAAACAGCCAGATGAAAGAAGTACATACGGCAAGGTATGGGGAAGGGAAAGCAACTTCCATGCTCTCTGAGTATGCCACTGTCCCTAAATCTTCACAGGTTCACCAACCTGAAGCTCTCAGAACTCCATCCTTTTAGGGTTTTTATGGAGGCTACATTGCATGCGCGTGATTGATTAAATCATTGGTGATTGGTGATTGAACTCAATCTCCAGCCTCTCTTTCCTCCCGATGTCAGTCCCCTAATCACAAGCTTGGCTGCCCAGTCAAACAGCCTCCATCCTTAGGCTACCTGTCGCCACATTAACATAGCAAGAGACACCTTTCCGGCTCTTATTGTTGGAAATCCCAAGGGTTTTAGGAGCTCTGTGCCAGAAACAGGGATGAAGACCAAATAGATATTTCTTATTATAAATCACAATAGTACGAGTTATTGGGAAATTTTTATATTATCCTGGAAAGATAAACTCTCTTAATTGAAAGATTACGGGTAGAATAATAACAAGTACAATTTCTATTTATTAAGTACCTTCTTCTGTTGAGTCCTTACAGTATGGCAAACATTATGCAATGAATCTTGAATGCAGTATCTTATTTATTTTCTTCTTCTAGCATCTTGTATTAAAATGTCAGTTCATTAATTTTCATTCTTGCTTTTCCAGTAAGGTAGTTAAAGGGTATACATTTACCTCTAGGTACCGCTTCATCTGCATCTTACAAATTTTGTTTATGTAGTCCTTTCATAGTTATTCATCTACATATTTTATAGTTTTTTAAAAAACTTTCTCTTTAATCCACAATATATTTAGGAATGTATTTGTTTCTAAGTTAATAGCATCATGGAGAGGAAATATAATTTGTGGGGCACCTGGGTGATTCAATTGGTTAAGTGTCTGACTCTTGATTTCAGCTCAGTTGAAATATATATATTAATATATAATTTATAATATATATAATTTGTATGCTATAAATTATTTAAAATTTGTAGAAACTTCTTTTGCTAAAATAGTCAGCTTGCTTGAAAAGGATATATATCCTCCATTCAAACACAGGCTTGCATACATTAATACTGTGTCAGGTTTACAAAATACTCTTCATATCTTACATATCTTCCCTCCTTGTTTTGGCTGCTTGATCCATCAACTCCTGACAAAAGTATATTAAAAAATATTACTATAAATATGAATTAATCAACTCCTGTAAAGTAACTTATCAACTTACTCATGTTAAGTGCATACCAATTCATAATGGCTATATATTCTTCATGGGATGTTGCTTTTATACGTAAGTATTATCTTCTCTTATTCCTAATAATGCTTTGGTCTTAAATTTTATTTGGTCTCATTTAAATATTGCGAGATATGTATACTCATTTCCTGGAGCTGCCGTAACAAATGACCACAAACTGG
Source organism: Neogale vison (assembly GCF_020171115.1). Taxonomy (NCBI): domain Eukaryota; kingdom Metazoa; phylum Chordata; class Mammalia; order Carnivora; family Mustelidae; genus Neogale; species Neogale vison. Next base: position 104,613,513 of record NC_058103.1, read on the forward strand.
GTGGTTTAGAAATTTATTCTCTTACAGCTCTGAAGACTAAATGTCAGAAATTAAGGTGTTGGGAGGGCAGTACTCCTTCCAAATCCTATAGGAGAGGACCCTTCCTTGTCTCTTCCTCTTTAGCTCCTGGTAGCCCCCAGCGTTCCGCAGCGGTGGCATTGTAACTCCAGTCTCTGCCTCCACTGCCACGTGGCTGTCTGTCTTCCTCTGTGTCTGTGTCTCCCCTTGTTGTAAGGGTACCCGCCACATTGGATGAAAGGTCCACTCTAGTCTGACCTCTTAACTTATTAACTTATCTTAACTAATTCCATCTGCAATGACTATTTTCAAATAAGGTCACTTTCTGGGGTGCTGGCAATTAGAATGGAAACATAGTATTTGGGGTCACAATTCAGCCCATAAGTGTTTTGGTTTGCACTGAATGGGTATACCTTCTTCTGACATCTATTTTCAGTCTTTTTTTGTGGTTTTGCTTCTAGGCACCTAGAAACTTGTTCATTTGTTTAACTGAATTGAATGGCCTTTTGATAGTTATTCTGTTTATATTTCTTACAGTAACTGATATATTTTAACAAATTTCTGCCATATTTTGTTTTCTATTTACCACCCCCCTCCTTTTTGCTTCTTCTTCTTCTTCTTTTTTTTTAATTTTTTGGCCTCTTTCCAATTGTCTTAACCCAGACTTTCCCCCAAAAGCAGAGTCTGAGATAAGGGCTTATGTGCAGCTTGTTTATTTTAGGAAATGATTCAAGGAACAGAAGCAGAGGAGGTGGCTCGGAAGAATGAAACAGGGTGAAGAGAAAGCTAACCGCCATCCCCCTGGGGCCCCGGGAGGAAATGTATAGAATCCGTGGCAGGCTGGCCCACAGACGTGTTCATGCTGTTTTTCGATCTCAGCTGTGTCATTTTCATTTCCTCTAGATCATGGGAGCCTGGCAAGTGTCTGGAGCAGAGGGTGTGCCTCACAGGAGAGCCGCCACCTGGGCTGTCTGTGGATTAACTTTCGCACAATCCTCCGAGGCAGTCAGTCGTCTCTGTTTCAGAAAGGAACAGATTGAGGCTCAGGGAGGTGACATCACTTGCCTGAAGTCATGCGGCTAAACAGTGATGGAGCCGGAAGGCAGACTCTGGTCTACTTGATTCCACAGCCATTTCCCTTGACCATGAGCTCCGCCATCTTCCGTGGTCTGGGCAGTGCATTGAGGCTCACCCCCATTTACTTGCATTTCAGTGTCATTTATCTCACTCTCATGGGTGCAACCTTCCCACAAAGAGGAATAACAATGCAACCAAGCTACGAAATGGTCTCTGTGTGTGAGTTTGAGCCCGTCTCTGTCCAGACAGGAGTATTCTAGAGAGACTGAGAATTATAGAAGTCAAGAGATTTCTTAACCTTTATTTAAAAAGGACTTCTGTGTTTTTTTTGTTTGTTTGTTTTTGGCCCGCAGCTCTGTCTACTCCCTAAAGAGTATGGATTTCTAAATAAATCGGGTAATTATTGACTAAGGCAGGGACTACTGCAATTGAGAAATTAACCATGTCTGTTTTTCTTCTGCAAGCTCACTGGAAAAGAATGTGAGGTATTTTCCCCTCTTCCTCTCCAGAGGCCCTTGGGTTTTGTAGGGGCCAGGCTTCTCTTGCCCCAGGGGCAAGTTAAAGGCCTTTCTTGGATTTTCTAAGGGTCCGGGGACTTAACACTAATTCTTAGAGATGGAGAGGGCTGGGGAGAGTACAGGGGTTCAGAAGTTATTGAGGGTTGACAGGACGCATGAGTGCTGGGCCACCACAGGCACCCTGGGGGTGGCAGGGCTTTGGGGAATGGCTAAGTTAGGGGTGGGAGATGGCTAGGGAATGGACACCCCCTATGGCCTTTGATCTGGGGAGGATGCTGTGAGCAGAGGCAGGTAACGTGTCCACTAGGGCTTGGACGATGAGCAACTTAGCACTGACCAGGATGGACCCGATCCAGGTTCTGCCAAAGTTCTTGGAATCCCCCAGGTTCTGGAATCCTGAAGTCCTCAAAGTTCTGCATGGCAGGAGAGTGAAGGCCCCCCAAAGTGGCTGGGATTACATTTTCTGAGGTCCTCGTAGGTGGGTCTTAGTATAACTTAACTTAATTTAGAAAATCCACGAAATGTGTCATGGAACAATTCCCGAGCGTCGTGGAAAGATTTACATCAGTTACACTGATAATGACCAAATCCTGAGGGGCATTTTTCTAACATAGTTGGGAAAACAGGTCTTACTTTTTTAATGCTTTGGAAATGGCTGATCAATAATTGACAAGGTATAACTATTTCAAGCTCTTCTTCTGGTAAAAATATCCTCTATCCTGATATTTAAATTCCAAATTACCTCCAGATGAGGCTTTAAAAACACCCTGGAATTAAATCCACACCAAATGGAGTTTCTGTGGGAACCTTTGCCGACTCTGAGGATGGCCTGTGAGTGTTTGAAAGACTGGGATGTGGACCAGGCTAGAAATGCAACTTGGGGCCCTAAGAACCCAGGTCTGCGTGACTCAGCTGGGGGCCAACGGCCTTGGAGGCTTGCCCAGAGCTGAAGGGTCGGCTGGAAGCGCCTTAGGAGGGGGCACAGGGAAATATCTCTGGAATCCCACGACCCTTTCTCACCTACCCTTATTAGACCAAAGAGGCATGACTCGGGAGTGGGGGCCACTGGGCCAGAGGCTGGGCCCAAGGGTTGGGAGCAGCTGGGTCGAGCATCTGTGTGGCTGGAGAGTATCAGACAGGCTGTATGTTTATCTGTGTCAGACAGGCTGTATGTGTGTCTGTGTGTGTCTGTGTGTCTGCATCTCTGTATCTCTATGTGTATATGTCTGGGTCTACATGTCTTTGAGTGTCTATGTGTATCTCTATGACAGTGTGTGTGTCTCTGCATGCATGTGTCCGTGGTGGTCAGGAACGCACTGAAGCATCTAAACAAGTGGCTCACAGGACCGGTGGTCCAGCTTCTCCTTGAGAAGCCACCTGAGGGAGGTACAGGCCACCTGCAGCCAGTGGGAGGCTGTGGGCAAGGAAGGCAGGGAAGATAGACTTTGGAACTTCTACCTGGGTGCGAGGGAGGAGGAAGAAGGAGCAGGGAGGAGGGTGAGGAGTGAGAGGACCACACCCTCAGCAAGGGGTTTGGGAAGCCCAGGAGCCACAGAGAGGCCAAACTGCTCTCAAAATAAACACACCAGTTTCCAGAAGACAAACAGGGCTCCTTCCCTGCATGGTCACACTGTCTCCTCCTTCCTTGTCCTGCCACCAGGAATACAGGGAGAACATCTTTATTTTCCAGAAACTGCTTTGGTTAGGCACCAGCTAGGTGCTTTCCACTTGCCATCTCCATGAGCTTGCTCCTTCTGACATACGCTTGGTGGTCCCCATCTTAAAGATGAGGAAACTGAGGCTCAGAGGGGTAGGTGGGTTGCTTAAGGTCACAGGCTGATGGGTGTTAGAGCTGAGGGGAACCCATGTATGCTAAAGGCCAGAGTCACTCTGTTATCTGACAGTCCTCTGCCTCTGGGTTGCCCTCTCTTCTTTCTGGGAATGGGCTGTGGAGCAGGGGTCGGGGGAAGCCTCTAGTTAGCATAGGGTTAAGAACATGAACTTTGGAATCAGTCTGGAACTTGAATCTCCATTTAGGAGCTCTGTGACCCTCAATGCGTCAGTCAGCTTCTCTATGCTCCAGTTTCTCCATCCGAAAAATGGGATAATAGTGTTTACCTCATTGGCTGTTGTGTGGATTAAATGAGGCAACATGTAGACATGCGACGTGTTTGGCAGCCAGTCATCACTCACTGGAAGCTGTAACTAATAATCATGGTGGTAGCAACAAAACCAGCCCAAGCCTCTGGAGAATCACAAAAAACAAGGTGAATTCAGTTCTATGCAGGGACAAGGAGGTGACAGCTGTGTCATTGACAAAACCAGAGAGAGAGAGAGAGAGAGGAGGTGAGCAGCCTGCTGGCTGGCCTAGCAGAGGGAAGTCACAGATATCAGGGACCCCTAACCTCGAGATAGAAAGTTCTGGCATGGATCTGGATGCATGTCCTAACTTTCACCTCTTTTGCTCTCAGAGTGTTACTGGGGCATGCCAAGTGCTGGGCATTTGCATGGATAGGACAAGTGTGACCCACAATAAGGGCTGGAAGCCAGTACTGGGAGGGAAAGGGACTGGCACCAGGTACCAAAGTGTGTCTGCTCTTTGTTCCAACACCTGTCAAAAGGGAATTCTGCACGTCATCGGTGTGATGGGGGAAGACCAGCCCAGAGCCAAGACCCCTACCATAGGCCAGCAGTGGTGTCTGTCAACACTACTGGGTCTCCAGGGGGATACATTTTTAGTGGTTTCATTGTCTTGAGTAACAAAAAAGATTCATGAACTTTGTGAAAAAGTAAAACAGTGATATGGAGCTAGAGATCTACACACATGTAAATTTTTTATTGCAGAAGTTTTCAAACACACACAAAAGTCGTAGGAACAGCATGGTGAACCCCCGTGTCCCCAGGACCTGCCTTCGACAACCACTAGTGTGTGCATGAGAGTCCCAATGAAAGCAACATGGCTTTAACAGCTTTCCAAAGTGTTAATGAGCTCCAGTGAGTCCATAACACAAATGTGTTACATCTCCTGATATCCAAGCACCTGGAGTTACTCCCCACCTCCTTCCCCAACGGGCTTGAACGTCGATCTGAATGAGGTAAGAAAAAGAGAAGTTAATTTACTCTGAATCATCCAAGCAGTTCAACCAGCACCTGAAACATAGGCGTTCCATAAGCGTTGAAGTAATAATAGCCACAACAACAAAACAAGAGCTCATGTTTAGTGAGCACTGACTATGGGTTCGCGCGCTGAATTCTCACACCAGGCCCATAATGTGGATCCCTTCTTCTTCCCTGTTTTACCAAGGAGGAAACCGGACACGAAGAAGTTCAGCCACTTGCCCAACTCCATGCAGTTAGAGTAGAGCAAGGGCTCAGACCCAAGGGCTGTGGACTCCAGAGTCTGTCTTCTTAATCAGGTGACCCCTGAAACAAAGCGGGACATAGGCAAAATGCGTCCTGCTGGGAAAGATGAGGAGGAGAGAAAGTCGCTTGGACTGAACGCTGCTGTGGGGCCAGGCACGGGGCTAGTTAGCTGTTCCCCTCTAATGTCCTCACAACCTCCTGCCACAGAGCCTATAGCCCTCACGAGGAGATGACGTTAGCCTTCTTCCCAAATGAGAAGCTCTCCTGGCTTCCTCAGTGCCAGGCCTTGGGTGGGATTCTGTATTTTGAAAATGCATACATACATACATACATACATACATACCTTAGGTGTAAATCTGCATAGAGATAAGTCAGGAAAAATACCCACCAAACATCAACAGGTGCTTATCCTCTCCCACAGTGGAAGTTTCAGGGGAAAGGGGCTGCGGGTGGGGGGAGGTGGCTCTAGGGGTTTTTCTTTTCTTTTTGTGACTCTCAATTTCCTCATCTCTCTACAATGAACTCTTTTGTGAGAATAAAGGAAGGAAAGAAGGGGAAGAGAGAAAAAAGAAAGGGAGAGAAAATGGTGCTCCAAGGCCGCCCTCAGCCAGGGCCGGGGCGGGAGTGGGCATGAAGGCAGCAAGCAGTGCCGCGATCAGGAGCATCGGCCCCAGGGGACACCAGGCTCAGGTTAGGCCCAGACTGGCTTTAAAGGTCCTGGTGCATGGGTGCATGCGTCCTCATCGGACCCCGGGGGACACCCAGAGGGCACAGCAAGTCAGCTTGTGTAAAAATACACAGTGCAGCCCAGCTAAGGTTTCTGGAGGGGCCTGCACCACAGGAAGCAGCTGCCCTCCTCCACGGAGACCTCCAGGCCTATGCTTAGTTGGCAGGTCCTCCCAGAGCCGGGGCTGTTTGTTCTCAAACGCTGCATCTTTGGGATTAAAAATAGCCCTCGGGCCTGGCTGCATTCTCAGTGCCCTGGGGGCAGAGATGGGCCGTGCTCCCAGTCTGGCAGGATGCTGCTATTACCCCACAAATTCCCCTGCCCGCTTGGCCGCCCTCCGTCATGAGCCCTTGTTGAGAAGGAAAGGAAAACAGGGATTGGCAGCGTCGAACAGGTAGGAAAGCAAGCAACGCAGATGCTGCTGAAATCCCAGTGGAGCTCTCTCCTGAGAAAATGGGCCCTTTGGGGACCGCTAAGCGGCACACACACACGTAAGTTCTGTGGCATCACAAGGAGGAGTTGAAGAAGCCCGCGGTGCCCCCATGTGTGTGCAGCAGTCTCAAATCCCACCCTTAGAATTGCTCCTTTCTGACCGGCAAGTAGTGTCACGAAAGTCCCCAGTGAAAATGTCATGAGGGTGGGTGCCGGGGACTGACGTTCGGACCACCTGAGCTTGGGTGAGACTGCTGTAATTTTAAGATCTTATGGATGCCGGGCCTCCCTCCATTCGGATCCTTATTCCCATGGCTGAGGATCCACAGGTGAGCAAGTTCCCCTTCTTGCAGCTGGGAGAGGCCCCGAAAGGGGAATGCCGCAGTGTAGACGTGGTGTCGATTAGGGGGGTTGAGAGCACTCCAGCTCTCAGGACCTGGAGGAGGGGTGGGGGCAGGAGCTGTGCTGGGAGAGAGCCCACCTCCGGAGATCTGAAGGAGGGGGCTGTAGGGATGAGGACTTAGAGGCCAAGGACACACAGTTTCACCTGGGGACGATCCGGCCTTGCAGACAATGGGGGGGACATGGTGCCGGTGCAAGCCATCCCACGTTTGGGGTGATGAAAAGGGTACAATTGTTTTGTGATGCTGCCGGAAGTGCCATGCTGAGAAACAAGGCGTGATGGGCTCTTGATGGTGGCCATTGGCACCAGATTTGGGCATGAGGAGACATGCGTTGCAAGCATCGGCCATCCCTGCCTTGTCCCCACCTGGAACCGCACAGCAAGGGTAATGATGGCAGTGGCCCTGCCAGGAAGGGGAGTGGCAGAGGCCCAGACCACAACCAGACAGTTCCTGCCTTGATAGCAAGTGTCAAGACAACTGTTCAGACAGCCTGAGGTGTTGAGTGGTTGGTGAGGAACCTGAGAGTCACCTTTCCCACCAGAGAAGTGAAGTCCAGTGCCCACAGAGAGCCCAAGGAGAGCACTGAGGGCAAGGCGTTAGAAGAGAGGCGTGCCATGGGTCAAGAAATCGGTCAGGACTTTGCAGCCATGTCCATCTTTAGTCACTGATGCTTTCTGGAGGATCAGTGCAGAGAAGGAATGAGATATACAAGATGTCGAGAGAGTGCCCCAAATGATGAAGCCAAAGGAGCCCCTTGGGATGAGTGGGAGGGCTCCACACGGTCTCCTGGGAGGTGGCTCGCCTGGCCCCTGAGACTTTCTGGAAGGCTGGATGGGGAGGAAGAAGAACTCTTAGGTGGCTGGGACAACTCCCATCACCCCAGAACTTGAGGTTCTCATGAGGAAAGTGGGGGGCTGAGTAGCAGCATGTGTGGCCCAGCAGTCTCCAGGCCTGCACACTAACAGCTGTTTTCTGGGCATCCCTGGGCTTCCTCCCCTCCTTTCCCAGGAGGGCCGCCTGCAACTTTAGAATACTTCTGTGTGTCTCTTCCTTTCCTTTCTCAAGCCCCCAGACTCACTCCCTCATGCCTTTAACCTGATGCCCTCAGCTCCTTTTTTATTGTAAAGACCAAGCCAGGACCCCCTCAGCTTTCCTCTTTTCTCCTATGTCTCTACCTTCACCTTCTCTGTCCCGCTACAGCGGTGGAAGTTTGTCCCCTCTGTTCCAAGGAGAACCCCCCACCCACCTGCATCTTCCATCCTATCAACCTACTCTTCTTTCCTTCGGGATTTCCAAGCTCTCTCTCTCTAAAGACAGCACCCTGCTTCAGAGAGCTCCCCTGACAGGCTGTAGCCTTGCACCTGGGGCCCTTTGGAGCCACCTACCAACACCTCCCTTCCCTTCATTGCCAAATACAGCTTGTCTCTGGCTTGATGGGTTGGTCGGCTGCTTGCTTGCCTGCCTGGTGGCTTGGTTGATTGACTGATTGCTACAAAAGCCACCTCCACCTTCCCGCCCCTCCCGCCCTGACTCTGCCTTGCAGTCCCAGCACAAAGCATTCCTTATCACCAAGCCCTGGGCTCTGGCCAGCCCTGGAGCCTCTTCCCTCCAGCCCACAGATGCCTCACCTGCCTTTTCCCCATGGTTCCCAGGCCCCTCATGACCTCAGGCACCCAGGTGTTCCCGGAATTTTGAGCATGACTCATAATGGACAGCTCTGTCACTCTGCACTGAGCGGCCTCAGCTTGTCACAAAGTCTGTTTCCTGGGTGTTGATAATCACAACTGCCTCACAGAGTAGAGACAGAATAACAAATGTAAAATGTTTAGCATTGTGCTCGACAACCTTAAGTGTTCAATAGATAATAATGATTATCTTTTTTAAAAGATATTTATTTATTTGATAGACAGAGATGACAAGTAGGCAGAGAGGCAGGCAGAGAGAGAGTGGTGGGGAGGCAGGCTTCCCACTGAGCAGAGAGCCCGATGCAGGGCTTGATCCCAAGACCCTGGATCATGACCTGAGCTGAAGGCAGAGGCTTAACCCACTGAGCCACCCAGGCGCCCCTCATTATTAACTATCTTAAGGAGCTAATGCATGCTGCTGGTTTTGGGGAGCTCACTGCATTAGTGGTACTTCACTGTCAAACATCACATCTGATTTTGGGCACGTTTTCCCTTATTTAACAGATATGACATCGTACAATGTTCAAAGTACTCCCTAAGTGCTTTACAAATTTTAAGTACTTTAACCCTCATGACAACACTATGAGCTAGCCCCCCTTTACAGGTAAGGGAACTAAGGCCCAGAGAGACTAAGTAATTTGCCTGAGGTCACAGAGCTGGTGAGTGACAGAGCCAGGAATTAAACCCAGGCAGTCTGACTGCAGAATTCTTTTTTATACTATACACAGCTGGCTATTGGGTTAAATTTAATTATAAGGACCTAAATTAACTCCTGCTCCTGGGAGTACCCTGAAGTTACACAAAACAGTCCCCATGCTGACTTCACTCAAATTCAGGTACTGCGTCTGATTTATTTTTGTTTCTTCCTTCGTTCACTGAAAGAGCACTTAATGGAATATCCAGCGTGTACCTGGCGTCCTGAGGCCCAGTAGTGAACGAGACAAGCATAGCCCCTGATCTCGCATTGCTGCTCGTGCCTTAAAGCCAGACAGTGCCTGGCACACAGTAAAGTTCTGCAGACTAGAGTGGGCTCAGCCTCTGCATAAAAGCCCCCCACTCCTGGCAGCCCCTGAGATCCCTTTGCCCAGGGGGTTATGGCAGGAACACAAAGTTCCACTAGAAGGCGCTGTTTAGTAGCCATGCCTTGAAGACTCCCATGCAGCAAGGGAGATTTGAAGGGTGGTGCTGGGGTTGGTTAGGGAATCCTAGAGGTTCTAGAGATGGAGGAATCACTTGCATTTTATCACAGAGATCCTCAGGCAGAGGCAAGTCTCCTGAGCCCAGCACACATGGCCACAGCGAACTTGTGGGACCCTGGGGGAAATTCCTGGGCCTCTCCACTTGGTTCCTGACCAGCCAGCCCAGCGATGGCGCCTCCTCCATGCCTGCCCTGAGGGCACCTCTTTCCCGGTCTCCAAAGTCTCTCAGCCAAGGCTGAGACAAGGAAACACCTGACTTTAGGCTTGGAGAACCTTGGGGTGACCGGGCAAGATGAACCAGTATAGTAGAGCCATAACCTTTGGGATGATCTTTTCTACAGGCTAGAAATCTACAAGTTAACGAGTACCTTGGGTGTCTGAGTTCTGATCAAATAGCAAATAGGTAAGTCAAACACCGGGGAATTTTCTGGAGCATTAAAGAATTGCTGTGCAACAGTAATTACAACAAAGCCCATGTATGACTTTGAAAGGACATACTAAACTCTTTTGTGCCTATTTCTAATTTCTGGATAATTTTTTCTCAGCACTTGCATGCATCTCTAGCTGATGTTGTCTTGTGTATTATTATCACCAGTCTCAACCTGCTATCATAAAAGCTCTAGGAAGGCATGAAGTCTGTCAACCTGGATGACCATGGTGTCCCCACATTCTACTTCAGGGCCAGGTGCCAAGTAAGGGTTCCGTAAATATTTGTTGAGTAAAGAAAATCAGATATAATCAAAGGTTGTGCTTGGAAACAGAAGAATAGAGGTTACTAGGGGTAACAACTTGCCCAAAGTCACACACCTAGTTAGTGGTAGAGTTGAGATTTGAGAGCAGACAGTCTGTGCTCCTAACCATGGGCACACTTATGGTCCAGGTTATCCAGGTTATCCATATACTGTGTGATCCTCTAAGAAGGAGCCATGTCCTTGCTAGAGAAGTCCAGGAGGTCTTCCTGGAGGAGCTGGAATGTGAGCCAGAAACTATCACAATGTGCCCTCAATGTGCCCTCTGCTGCAGTTACTACACGTGACTCATTCCTGACTCCAGCTCTCTGAAGTTAGCCCCCTTCCCCTAAAGACTAGGCCTACCAAAAGTAGTGAGTATGTTGTGAGTGGGCTCTGGAGGAGCCAGAATGCAGGCACTGCCTGGGCCTCCTTCAAAACTCACCGAAAGGGGGGCGCCTGGGTGGCTCAGTGGGTTAACCCCTGGGTGGCTCAGTGGGTTAAAGCCTCTACCTTTGGCTCAGGTCATGATCCCAGGGTCCTGGGATCGAGGCCCCCGCACCCCCGCATCAGGCTCTCTGCTCCGCATCAGGCTCTCTGCTCAGCAGGGAGCCTGCTTCTCTGCCTCCCCTCTCTCTGCCGCCCCTTCCTCTGCCTGCCCGTCTGCCTACTGTGATCTCTGTCAAATAAATAAAAATATAAATATTTAAAAAAAAAAAACAACTCACCGAAAGGAATGGCCAGCAATCCTCACGGCACCTGTGTTCAACACATGCCCCCAGCCCCCATTCCTCTGCAGCTGCACAGTGAGATGGCCCTGTGTGTTGCCCGGCCCCAAGGACCAGAATGGGGCAAGCCGCATTTAAATACTTTATTAGCCAGACAATACCCTGCATCTGGCCCGGCCCAGCAGCCCACCAGCGCCACACCTGCTTCCGGGGCCTAAGCAGGGGGGTGAAACGCAGACGCGTGCTCACGAGTGCTCACGAGCGAGCGTGAGTTATTCTTCTCTTTCTGACCCAAGCCAAAGAGGTGCTTTCACTGCAGTCGGTTCCAAACTGGAGCTCTCAAAATACTGATTCTGCTACTGTAGCTACTGGACAGCACAGACCTGCCCCTGGAGTCAGACAGGTCCGACCCATGGAGAACGCACGCTAGTCTGAATCCCAAGCACGCATTCTAGAACAAAAGGAAAGGAGCGTAGAAGCATGGCTTTAATGGCAAGGTATGTGGTATCTCTGTGTGCACAGAGGTGAGGGAGGGCCCCCCCACCCTAAAAATATGGTATCTTCTCAGCAACTCCTACCTGCATGGTGGGAACCCACCTCATGTGGCTCCCTGACCACCAGCTGCTTAAGCAGGTCTGGAGGGGGCCTGTTTCTGCTGGGCAGACAAAGGTTCTCCAGGGATTGAGGGGGAAGATCTTAGTGCCCCCATAAAATTGATTATTTATTTAGACATGCGCTCCCTGCTCTGGGCGGGGCTCAATCCCAGGAGCCTGAGATCCTGACCGGAGGCTGGAGGCCCAACCAAGGGAGCCATCCAAGGGAGCTTTAAAATCCCACAAGATTTTAAAGGCGAAGGGTGTTGGGCAAGAAATTTCCCTGAGGCAGGATTGGTAAAATGAAATATTTGTAGGTCAAAACTTATTTTCTGTTCTATGATACAATGGCTCTTTCTCTCAAGTAAAAATAGTGAAGCTGGCAAAGATAAAGGTTATTGTCTGTTGATTGTGTTTGCTTAAAAGGCACATCTGCCTTTTGGGAAATTTGAATACTTTTTATGACACTAGCAACATGCAGTCTGTCCGTTTCTGGGGGCCTGCTGTGGCCCTTCCTGTCGTTCCCCGCCCCCTCTCCAGGGCCTGGCGCCCCTCACAGACAACAGGAGAGGGCCGGGGCTGGGGAAGGGCCTTATGGCCATCCCAGGTTAGTCCCTGCATTTACTGCTCACTTTCTCACCTCTGGAATAGTGAACTGTCATTTCCTCAGTTTTGCAGATAAGAAACTGAGTCACAAAGTCAGTGTCCTTATTGGCTTTTTTGGAACAGAAAACAACCAAGTCCCTCTCACTCTTTTTTTTACGGTTACAGGAAAAATGACCAAGCCCTGCATGTTGCCCTTCCCACGCCTGTCAGGAACCAGCTGGTTAGTGGCTCACCGGGGCTGGGTACTAGTAAAATTTTCTGGATGCACCCCAGTAAGCTGGAGAAATGTGAGGAGGAGGGGGGAATGTCTTCTCACCTCTGGAAATCCCAGGGAGGTGGGGAGACTGGGGCCAGGGGAGGAGGGTGCCTAGAAGGGGCCTTCAGCTACCAGGAGAGATCTTGGCTGAGCCACTTGGAGCTGACAAAGCCATGGCCTCCTGCTCTGAGACCCGGCAGCCCAGCACATAGAGCTGGGGGTGTTCCTGGGGAGGGGGACCAACGGGCAAGGCACCCAACTCTGCTCTGGGCCCAAGAACATGCCTTGCTTGGAGGGCTGTGGTGGGGGGCCGTCTGCAGCCCCCAGGACTATGACGTGAGCGCCTGTGGGATTCCTGTCCTTTCCACCCTACTTCAATCTGAAGTTGGGCAAATAGCCTTGAGTTTCCCATTCACAGAACCAGCATTCAGTGCCAGTCCTCTGTCCTTCACCAGGCTCTCCTCGGTGTGGACACTGGGGTCCATGAGGAACACATACCTTGGGGTCCCCAGTCCCTGTGACCCCACTCTCTGCACAAAGAGGTTCCTGGGTGCTCATTTGTCCACCGCTTTGTTCCTCCTCACCCCATGTTTCCCTCTGCTCTTAAAGCCTTAGTCATAGAACTCTCTCCCAGCACAAAAAGCCAACACAACTGAGGGAGAGGCTTGTTGACCCTTGGGGTCAGGAAGTACGTGTGTTCTAGAAAGCCAAGATCAGAGGCAAGCAGGGTCCCTTTGGTTAAATGTTCTGCTGCCACTGCCCTGATAACACTTTTTTCTTTTTTCCTTTAAGATTATTTGTTTGGGAGAAAGCAAGAGAGAGAGCTTGTGAGCAGGGGGAGGGGGTGGGAGGGCAGAGGCAGAGGGAGAGGGACACACAGACTGGCCTGATATGGGGCTCCATCTCACCACCCTGAGATTATGACCTGAGCCAAAACTAAGAGTTGGACGCTTAACAGACTAAGCCACCCAGGGGTCCCTCTCCTGGCATTCTTAATACTTTTATCTTTCAATTTGTGTTTTTGCAAATCTGAAGGACCATGGGGAACGCCCATGAGCAGAGGAGATGTGTGAGCACAGGAGAGCCTAGAAGTACGCATGTGGCTGTTCCTGCCATTCCACGTACATAGGGCATTCCAGCTGCCCTGTGGACACAAAATTCTAGGGGACAACGCATGGGAAGCCAATGAGACTCGGTGGGAGTGCAAGGTAAGCATGTTCTGTCTATGACACTGAAACCCCCGAGAGACCATGTTTTCCAATCGAATCAGAGCTCGGCTTCAAATGAAGAAAGAAGGCAGTGCTGCTCTAAGAAGCAGGAACATTTAAGGAAGTCATTTTTCTCCTTTCTCACTCATGTAATTCTCTGTATGAGCCAAACACTTAGGCTGAGAATGACTTGGTGATTTGGCAATTCCACATATAAATTAAATACTCTTATTTGAGTGTAAAACTAGCATTGCATTACATAAAGACCAGTGAAATTAACATGAATAATTTACATTTTATTTATTTTTTTTACTTAGAATGACATTAAATAGCAAAAATACCCAAAAAACAAAGATACCTCAAGACCGTCAAGAGGTAGAGACTGGAAGAAAGGAAAATCTTCATATTTTAGTTCCCTTAATGGTACTATTTCCTGCTTTTTGAGCAAGGGGTCCTTGTCTTTATTCTGCATGAGGCATTGCAGTTTTTGTAGCTGGCTCTGGGGCCAAAGCCACGGTCAGAATCTTGCTTGTTTGCTTAGGCAACCGTGGGCATCTTTTCACCTGTTTCAATTCTAGTTTTCTCTCTGGAAAGTGGGGGAAGTACTTTCAGAGTTGTGGAGGTTTACGGCAAGTGATAGGACAGCCACACCTTGTTGACCCCTTGGACCAGACAGGGTGCTGGGCTAAGCGCTTCCTGGCTGGATCTCACTTCTTCCTCAGAACAACCCCGCCAGCGGGTATATCATTGTGTATGCTGGGCTTCTGTGGTGTTGGGACCCCCAGTACTCAGTTGTGCTCCCTTCTGGTACCGCACCCAGCTCTGTTCTGGGGACAGTCTTGGTCTTACTTGTAGAGTTTGGTGGGATGGTCTCATATCCTTTCTTAGCCACAGGGCGGCTGTGTGATCCCGAAAGCTCAGTCAGCTCCATCTCTCAAGATCTGAGGCTGTTGAAGAGGGTCTAATCCACCCCCGACCTGGATGTGACCTTGGTCGGTTCTAGCTTCTGGGATCTCTGAGTAACTCAGGGGCCTGAAGTCTCTGAGCCCCAATTTCGGCATCTGTTTTCCTCATTCTATGAGATACCTATGTCCAGCTCCCCAAGTCTGCCTTTGTTTAAGTGAACCAGAGTCTGATGCCAACAACCCAGGACCCCCAAATGCTTTTTCCTCCTCAGTTTCCAGATGAGAAAACCAAGCCCAGAGAGGTAAAGTAATTTGCTCTCTGCCCCACAGCCAGTGAGATGCAGAGCCAGGATTTGAGCCCAATAATGTCAGGATACATGACTCTTAGCTTCTCCTGTCCCTAATATGAGGTGCCCAGGGCAACATACTGGGTAATGTGGGTTCCATTCTCCCCATCCGGGACACACTGGCTGCCATTCCAGGCTCGTTGCCTCTCACAGACTCTACCTCTAGTGCCCTCAGATCACAGATGCTTGCTCTGTGGGTCACTCACAGAAGAGGTCAGAAGGGAATAGGGCAGGAGGCTCCAGGCATACACCCAGTGTGGGAAGCTGACCCAGCCTCCGGCAGAACAGGCCTTGCCTGAACCGTTTTCAAGTTAAATGTTATAGGCTCAACCCTCTCTTTGGGGATACCAGGAGCCCCAGAGGAAGTCAGAGCCCCAACCCTAGCCCACCCAAGGCTGGCTTTGTGGCCCCTTAGGCTCCAGTGGGAGGTCAGGCCCTGTGTGGCTAAGGAGAACACGTCCTGTGACTGCCTTGAATGACAAAAGGCACAATCCCCTGTTCTCCATGCCTTCCCAGCTGGATGCAAAATGGGGACTCATCCTGGCCAGGGGCAACTGACTTCTGGC
The DNA here is from genome assembly GCF_020171115.1 of Neogale vison. Lineage (NCBI taxonomy): Eukaryota > Metazoa > Chordata > Mammalia > Carnivora > Mustelidae > Neogale > Neogale vison. The sequence continues at coordinate 104,628,873 of NC_058103.1, forward strand.
CTGGCTGGCCTCACGTTTCCTACGAGAGGACATCTGCTGGTTTGTCTATTACACGGAGCAAACTGGCAAGCCCCCCACCGTATATCCTGTGTTGCCGTCTGCTCTCCTTGTTTTTATGGTTATAAACACAACTGGATAAATTCTGGTCCAGACACAGCTTTGCAGCTCACGGTTGGTTCCATTTTCTCAAAGGGAAATAATGGTTCAGGGGAAAATAAGCAGAGAGTAATATGATGTTAACAGATAGACAATGAGAGTCTTGAAATGATACCATTTTTGTTACTGTTAGATGTTGCATTTATGTGTGTGTGTATGTTTGTTCAAGGAAGCCTCTTGTTACTTTCTTTGGTCCTCCTAAAAATCCTGCTTTTGGTCAGTAAAGCCCACGACTGTCTCACTGGGAGATGAGGCCACCGAAGTGCAGAGAGCCAGGACTATCCAAGGTCACCAGGCAAAGTTGCTGCTTGATCAAATGTAGACCCGGCTCTTCCCCCACTCTGGGGTGCAGCGCTGCCAGTAGGCTCCGGGTAAGGCGTGTGGCCAGGCACCTCCCTGCATGATCCTTAAGAACCTGAGGGCACTGTGCTTAAGTCCCCTGTGCCAGCAGCTACTGGTGAAACACTTTGCAGATCCCATGCCCCTTCTGTCTGTGGGGCCCCTACAGGATTCGGTTGGGGGCAGCTCGAGAGCAACCATTTCCTGTGGCGAGCAAACACTGGGAGTAGATTAAGTTGTACATGATGACTTAATTCTTTCCCAGATGTCAGCCAGCAATTAAAATGAGGCAGACATTATAATATAAAGCCACATGCCATGTCAGAAGAACAGGTCCAAGTCAGTATGCTGTGTGTGACCGTGGAAAGAATCCCGTGGTAAAGAGGCCCCAAGGCTGGAAGACAAGTTTCAGGAGAGCAGGAACCTTGCTGGTTTGCCCAGTGCCCCATTCCACATCTAGACTAGCACCCGGCCTCCAGGAAGTGCTCTGTAAATGCTTGTGGAATGAATGAATGATGAACTTCCACCATTTCTGAGCAAGATTAATAGGATCCTCGGGCCGGGGCCACTATGCCATCAGAGTCTCCTTAATTCTCAGGATAGAACTCTGAGGTGGGGGAGACCTCACAGGAGGAGAATCTAAAGCTCTGTCTTGCTGACGGTAACACCAAATCAGTAACTGGAAGGGCTGGTCATCAGTAATGCAAGTCCAGCTGATTCCAGCCTTCCTGCTGCCCCCGAGCCATGCCAGGAAGCCTCCACGGCCCTGCCAGGCCCCCATATTGACAGTCCCAAACCCTCTTCTATCTGCAAGGCAGCCAGAGACATGTCATGCTAACGGCAACCTGAGGGGGCCCCTGTGCCCTAGCCCAGGGTGTCTTAGCTGCAGGCAGAAGAGCAATGACCACGAGTCACAATTGGGAAAGGAGCGAGGACGTGTGTGTGCACTCATGCGTGGTTTTACATGTGAACTCTGGACTCCCAAGGTAGATGGGAGTGAGATGTCCGTCAGGTTGTCTACTCCTATATATACAGCCCTCGGGCACACAAAGCCCTTAAAATGCAGTAAATTTGAAAATAGATACCATGCAATCTTCATCTTTATGTTCACTTTTATATGAGCCATTGTAGTGCCTAACACACTTCCTGGCCCAGCCTCGTTCTTCATACACATTAGTAGGAGACGTTTATTGGGCTTTCCTATGTACTATGTTGACCAGCATAAGGGTTCGCAAGAAGAATCCAACATTGACTTTCCAGCAAAATAACAATAGTCCTGCTGCACTTTGAGCTTTCAAAGTACCCAGGGAACTTCAACTCATCGTAACCCCAAGGGCTAGCAGACATCAACCCCATGTTACCAGATAAGCCAAAGTAGAGAAATGACATGATCTGACTGGGGGCCCCAGAGCTGTGACACCTGAGAGCCAGAACTGAAATCAAACCCTGGTCATCTGTCCTCCCCACCCCCCACCCCCACTTTGCCCCATGCCCTTGCTCTTTCTGTTTGCACTTGTTGGGACGGAGCTCTGTACTCCTGCTGTAGATAAGCTTTGAACAAACCAAAAAGAGGTCTCCTTTTTGCTTTCTCGCAGCAAACACCACCCCTGCACCCCCAGCACACCTCTCTAGAGACCCACAGGGGCTCCTTCTAAAAAGAGCAGCAGAAAGAAAAGCTTCGCATAGAGAATTAGAACACTGGAGAAACTTCTCTTTCTTTTTAATCGAGAAGCAATTTGTCGTATGAGCATAGACTATCCGGCAGTGCTCAAGGACCTACTTCTCAAAGGCGTTGCTGGCAAGAAGAGGCCCACAGACCTGGGGGTGGGGGGTAGGGAGGGAGAGAAGCTACAGCTGTTAATCTGCTATCCTTGGAGAATGTGAATTGGCAAATCCAGAGGGCAAGGATGCCAAAAAGCTCTTTCTGGTTTATTCCCCCAGATGCCTAATATTACTGGGGACAATTTTGATTGCTCTATGCCCCAGGGGTGGCCTGGCCTGGTTCTCTCCCAGGTATGTGTGAGCCCCAGCAGAGCGGTCCTTCAGCATGAAATGCCTTTCTAAAATAAACTGGCTCGGATGTTATGGGCGAAGCAGCTGGGAAGAGGAGGCTGGCCCAGTCTCTCCCAGCACAGAGGGGCAAAGACTTCTTATTAGTGGTCTGAAACCCATTCACAGCCATAAAAGTGTCCATCACACCTCCCCAGGGGAGGAGAGTTTCCTAGCCTGGATGCTCTAGTGTTCTGTGCTACGTCCCGGGTGACTCCCCTCCCCTGCTCCTGCCCGCTGCCCACAGTCGAAGCACACGTTTCAATGGTTACAAGAAGTCTGTAAAAATGACCTCATTTTCTTGTGAGTCCGCCAAGTCTAATGCATGTCCAAGAATTGTGGGGCCAAGAATAATTCCAGCAATCATGATGTTCTGTCGAAGGGGAGGTGCGGCATGCAAAATAAAGATTTAGAGGAGGTATTGATGGAATAAGTACTGGCATTTGTCTCTACCATGCCACACACATACACAGAGCCAGAAGCTACTGTCCTCTCCCTTTGGTTTCTAGATCCCTTTGCACACCTTTCCAGCATAACACTGATCTCGAACTACTGCACAGCCCAGCTTCCATCCAGACACACCTTGTCTTATGGCATGTGGCTTTGGGGGGGCTTTGCAGATACTGAGTTTTTTACATTTGAAGGGTTTTGGGTTTTTTTTAGCCTGGTTAGCACCTAATGTTACATTAGCTTCAGGTGTACAACAAAATTTATTTGACAAATAATTACTTTCTACAATGTTCACCACAATATAGCTACCATTTGTCCCATCACAGCCATGTCCCTGACACATTCCATAACTGGAGGTCTGTATCTGTAACTCTCCTTCACCCAGTTTGCCCCCCTTCCCCTCTGGCAACCATCAGTTTGTTCTGATACTGCTATTTGTTTGTTTGCTTGTTCGGTCTATTTTTTTCTTAGATTCCGCTTATGAGTGGAATCATATGATCTTATTCTTTCTCAGTGTGACTTATTACACTTAGCATAATACTCTCTAGGTCTAACCATCTTGTCTCAAATGGCATGATCGCATCTTTTTTTATGGCTGTGTAATATTCTACTTTATTTATGCACACACACACACACACACACACACACACACCCCAACTTTCCCTTATCCAATTTTCTATCGATGGACACTTAGCTACTTCCATTTCTTGGCTATTGTAAATAATGCTGCAATAAACATAGGGGTGCAGTGTCTTTTGAATTAGTATTTTGTTTTCACTATTTCACTAAATACCCAGTAATAGAATTATTGGATCATATGGTCTTTCTATATTTAATTTTTTAGGGGATCTCCATAGTGTCTTCCACGGTGACTATACCAGTTTGCATTCCCACCAACACTGCACAAGTGCTCCTCCTTTTCCACATCCTTACCAACACTTGCTGCTTGTCTTCTTGGTTTTGATTTTAGCCAGTCCAACAGGTGTGACGTAATAGCCCATTGTGGACTTGGTATGTGTTTCCCTGATGATGACTGATATTGAGTATCTTCTCATGTATCTGTTGGCCAGCTCTATGTCTCCTTTGGAAAATTATCTATCCAGGTCCTCTGTCCATTTTTTGATTGGATTATTTGTTTTTTGGTGTGGAGTTATATAAGTTCTTTATATATTTTGGATACCAACCCTTTATCAGGTATGTCATTTGCAAAAATCTTCTCCAATTCAGTAGATTGTCTTTTTGCTTGGTTGATGGTTTCCTTTGCTGTGTGAAAGCTTTTTATTTTGCTTTTGTTTCCCTTGCCAAAAGAGACATATCTAGAAAAATGTTGCTATGAGAGATGTTAGAGAAATACCTGCCTATACTCTCTTCTAGGATTTTTTTTTAAGATTTTATTTATTTATTTGACACAGAGAGAGATCACAAGTAGGCAGAGCAGCACAGAGAGAGCACGCACGGGGGAAGCAGACTCCCTGCTGAGCAGAGAGCCCAATGCCAGGCCCAATCTGAGGACCCTGGGATCATGACCTGAGCTGAAGGCAGAGGCTTAACCCACTTAGCCACCCAGATGCCCCTCTTCTAGGATTTTTACGATTTCAGGTCTCATATTTAGGTCTTTAATCCATTTGGAGTTTATTTTTATTTATGATGTTAGAAGGTAGTCCAGTTTCATTCTTTTTCATGTAGATGTTCAGTTTTCCCAACACCAGTTATTGAAGAGATTGCCTTTTCCCATTGTATATTCTTGCCTCCTTTGTCATAGAGTAATAACCATATAAATGTGAGCTTATTTCTGGGATCTCTATTCTGTTCTATTTATCTATCTGTCCGTTTTTGTGTGACTGCTATACTCTTTTAGTTACTATAGTTTTGTAGTGTATTTGGAAATCTAGAATTGTGTTACCTCCAGCTTTGTTCTTTCTCAGGACTGCTTTGGCTATTCAGGCTCTTCTGTGTTTCCATAAAATTTTGGTATTATTTGTTGTAGTTTTGTGAAAAATACTATTGGTATTTTGATAGGGATTGCATTGAATCTGTATACTACCTTAGGTAATATGGACATTTTGACATTAATTCTTCTAATCCATGAGCATTGTGTCATCTTCAATTTATTCCATCAGTATTTTACAGTTTTCAGATAATAGGTCTTTCACCCTTCTGGTTAAGCTTATTCCTAGATATTTTATTCTTTTTGTCCATTTGTAAATGGTATCTCTTTTAAATTTCTGTTTCTGCAACTTCCTTGTTAGTGTATAGAAGTGCTACCAATTTCTTGGAGCGCCTGGGTGGCTCAGTATGTTAAAGCCTCTGCCTTCAGCTCAGGTCATGATAGGGTCTTGGGATCAAGCTCCGCATCAGGCTTTCTGCTCAGCAGGGAGCCTGCTTCCCCCCTCTCTCTCTGCCTGCCTCTCTGCCTACTTGAGATCTCTGTCTGTCAAATAAATAAGTAAAATCTTAAAAAAAAAAATGCTTCCAATTTCTGATTATTAATTTTGTATTCTGTCACTTTACTGAATTCATTTATTCTAGTAGTTTTTGGCAGAGTCTTTAGAATTTTCTATGAATAGTATTATGTTATCTGCAAATAGTGACAATTTAATTTCTTCTTTACCAATACGGATGCTTATTTCTTTTTCTTGTCTGATTGCTGTGGCTAGGACTTCTAGTACTATGTTGAATAAAAGTGGTGAGAGTAGACATCTTTGTCTTGTTCCTGACCTTAAAGGGAAAGCTCTCAGTTTTTCACCATTGGGTATGATGTTAGCTATGGATTTGTCCTGTATGGCCTTTATTATGTTGAGGTATGTTCTCTCTAGCCCCATTTTATTGAGAGTTTTTAACATGAGTGGAGGTCTGAATGCTTTTTTTTGCATTTATGGAGATGATCATATGATTTTATCCTTCATTTTTTTGATGAGCTGTATGCCATTGATTGATTTGTCAGTTTTGAACTGTCTTTGCATCTGCAGAATAAATCCTACCTGATTGTGGTGGATGATCTTTTTGTATTGTTGTATGTGGTTTGCTAATATTTTCTTAAATATTTTTGCATCTGTGTTCATTAGAGATATTGGTCTGTAGTTTTCTTTTTGGGGGTATCTTTGTCTGTTTTTGGTATCAGGGTAGTGCTGACCTTGTAGAATGTATTTGGAAGCTTTCCTTCCTGTTCTGTTTTTTATGATAGTTTGTGGAGACTAGGTATTAACTTTTCTTTAAATTTCTGGTAGAAATTACCTGTGAATCTGTCTGGTCCTGGACTTTCATTTTTTGGTAGTTTTTAAATTACCCATTCAATTTGGTTTCTTCTAATCAGTCTGTTCAAATTCTCTATTTATTCCTAGTTCAGTTTTAGATGATTCTATATTTCTAGGAATTTATCCATTTCTTCTAGGCTGTTCTGTTTGTCAGCATATAATTTTTTGTAGTATTCTCTTAAAATTCTTTGTATTTATGTGATGTCAAATGTTACTTTTCCTCTCTCATTCCTCTCTCATCTGATTTTATTTTTTTGGGTCCTTTCTTTCTTTCTTTCTTTCTTTCTTTTTTTTTTTTTGGTTAGTATGACAAAGCATATGTCAATTCTCTTTATCTTTTCAAAGAATCAGCTCTTGGGTTCATTGATTCTTTCTATTGTTTTTCTAGTCTCTATGTCATTTGTTTCTGCTATTTTTATTATTTCTTTTCTTCTACTCACTTTCCTCTTTTTCTGGTTCCTTTAGGTGTAAGGTTAGAGTGTTTATTTGAGTTTTTTCCTGTTTCTTGAAGTAAGCCTGTATTGCTATATACTTCCCTCTTCGAACTGCTTTCACTGTGTTTCAGAGATTTTGGACAGTTGTGTTTTCATTTTCATTTGTCACCATGTTTTGTTTTTTGTTTGTTTTGTTTTGTTTTTTACTTTTCTTTGATCACTTCATTGACCCATTGGTTGTTTAGTATCAGCTTGTTTAGTCTCCATGTGTTTATATTTTTCCAGGTTTTTTTTTTGTTATTTATTTCTAATTTCATACCTTGTGGTCAGAACAGATGTGTGGTATGATTTCAATCATCTTAAGTTTATTGAGACTTCTTTTATGACCTAATACATGATCTATTCTGGAGAATGTTCCATGTGCACTTGGAAAGAATGTGTATTCTGTTGTTTTTGAATGGAATGTTTTGTATGTATCTGTTATGCCCATCTGGTTCAGTGTGTCATTAGAAGCAATTGTTTTATTGATTTTCTGTCTAGATAATCTATCTACTGGTATTAAGTGGAATAGTAAAGTCTCCTATCTACTATTATATTAACATCAATTTCTGTCTTTATGACCATTAGTATGTGCTTTATGTAATTAGGTGCTCTGATGTTGGGTGTGTAGATATTTACCATGTTATATCCTCTTGTTAGACTGATCCCTTTATCATTATATAATGTCCTTCTTTGTTTCTTGTTACATTCTTTGTTTTAAAGTCTATTTTGTCTGATATAAATATTTCTACCCCAGCTTTTTTTTTCATTCCCATTTGCGTGGTGAATGTTTTTTCATCCCTGTACTTTCAGTCTGTTTGTGTCTTTAGGTTTGAGGTGAGTCTCTTGTTGGTACATATAGGTGGGTCTTGTTTTTATTATTTTTTTAATCTATTCTACAACTATGTCTTTTGATTGGAGCATATAGACCATTTATATTTGAAGTAATTATTGATAACTATGCACTTACTGCCATTTTAAAAAAACCTGTTTTCTAGTTGTTTTGTAGTTCTTCTTTGTTCCTTTCTTATTCTCTTGCTCTCTTTCTCTGTGATCAGTGAGTAACTATAGTGTTTTGTTTGGCTTTCTTTCTATTTTCTGTGTATCTGGCATAGGTTTTTGGATTTGCGGCTACCATGAGGTTCACATATAGCATCCTAAGTAAATAGCATTCCATATTAATGTGATGGTCATTTAAGTTCAAATACATTCTAAAACTCTTCCTTTTTTACTCCCTTCTCCACTTTTTATGTATACGGTGTCCTATTTTTCATTTTATTCATATTTTTCGTATGTCTAATTATGGCCATTTTTTTTTCTACTTAAAGAAGTCCCTTAAGATTTTGTGTAAGTTTAGTTTAATGGTAATAAACTCCTTTGTCTTTTGTTTGTCTGGGAAACTCTTTATCACTTCTTCAAATCCTATTGATAACCAGGCTGGATAGAGTATTCTTGGTTATAATTTTTCCTTTCAGCACTTTCAGCATGAGTATATCACGCCACTCTCTTCTGGCTTGCAAATTTTCTCCTGAGAAGTCAGCTGATAACCTTATAGTGTTTCCTTTATGTGTAACTTTTTGTTTCTCTCTTGCTGCTTTTAAGAATCTTTCTTTAGGGACACCTGGGTAGCTCAGTGGGTTGAGCAGCCTCTGCCTTCGGCTGGGGTCATGATCCTGTGGTCTTGGGATTGAGCTCCTCCTTGGGCTCTCTGCTCAGCAGGGAGCCTGCTTCCTCCTCTCTCTCTGCCTGCCTCTCTGCCTACTTGTGGTCTCTGTCTGTCAAATAAATAAAAACAAAACCTTAAAAAAAAATCTCTCTTTATCTTTAACCTTTGATATTTTAATTATGTGCTGGGTGTGGACATCCGTGGGTTCATCTTGTTGGGATCTGGCTGTATTTCTTGGACTTGGATGTCTATTTCCTTCCCTAGGTTAGGGAAAATTTCAGTTATTATTCAAGTAAGTTTTCTACACCTTTCTCTCTCTTCTTCTGCTTCTGAGACCCCTATAGTGCAGATGTTTTTATTTATTTATTTATTTATTTTTAATATATTTTTTTCAATTTATTTATTTTCAGAAAAACAGTATTCATTATTTTTTCACCACACCCAGTGCTCCATGCAAGCTGTGCCCTCTATAATATCCACCACCTGGTATCCCAACCGCCCACCCCCCCGCCACTGCAAAGATGTTTGTTTTATTAATGATGTCCAAGTGGCCTCTTAGTCTATCCTCATTTTAAAAAATTCTTTTCTCTTTCTGTTGTTCAGCTTGTGGGCTTCCCATTACCCTGATCACTGATACATTCTTCTGCATCCTCTAATCTACTGTTGATTCCCTCTAGTGTGTTTATTTCAGTTATTATATTCTTCAACTCTGACTGGTTCTTTGTAATATTTTCTATTGCTTTATTGAAGGTCTCACTGGGTTCTTCCACCCTTTGCTCCAGCCCAGTGAGTACCTTTATAATCATTACTTTAAACTCTTTATCAGGCATATTGCTAATCTCTGTTTCATTTAGTTCTTTTTCTGAGGTTTTCCCCTTGTTCTTTCTTTTGGAGTATATTCCTGTGTCTCCTCATTTTGCTTGACTTTCTGTGTTTTTGTCTATGGATTAGGTGAAATGGCTACTTCTCCTAAAGTTAAAGGAGGGGTCTTGTGTATGGTATGTCTTGTGTGACTGCATGTACTTGGTGGCTTCTGCTGGCTGGCTGTGCTGTGGCTGTGTATACTAGTTACTCTATTAAACCATGGCATGTCTCTGTCTCTCTTGCTGTTCTCTTAGCATTCTCTCTATCTTTAGTTGTTCAGTAGCTTTTCAGTCGGCCCTCAGTTCTTTTTCAGGAGGAATTGTTCTTTTAAAATTTTTTTTTTAAGATTTTATTTATTTATTTGACAGAAATTACAAGTAGGTGGAGAGGCAGGCAGAGAGAGAGAGCGAGAGAGCAGGAAGCAGGCTCCCCGCTGAGCAGAGAGCCCGATGTGGGGCTCGATCCCAGAACTCTGGGATCACGACCTGAGCCGAAGGCAGAGGCTTTAACCCGCTGAGCCACCCAGGCGCCCCGGAATTGTTCTATAAAAATGTGTAATTTGGTATGTTCCCTGGAGGAGGTGAGTTTAGAGTCTTCCTACATTATTCTCACCTTGAACTGGATCTCTACAGATTGAAGATTTTATGGCTATCTTGTGTCAAGCAACTCTTTTGGCACCATTTTTCTTTTCTTTTAATAGAAATGTAGCTGACATATAATGTTGTATTTGTTTCAGGTGTACAACATAGTGATTCAACAATTCTGTACATTACAAAATGTGGGGGCACCTGGGCTGCTTAGTGGGTTAAGCCTCTGCCTTTGGCTCAGGTCATGATCCCAAGGTTCTGGGATTGAATCTCGAGTCAGGCTCTCTGCTCAGCAGGGAGCTTTCTTCCTCTCTCTCTGCCTGCCTCTCTGCCTGCTTGTGATCTCTCTCTCTGTCAAGTAAATAAGTAAAATCTTTTAAGAAAGAACAAACAAACAAAAAAACAAAATGTGTACCACAATAAGTTTAGATAACATCTGTCACCATACAATGTTACTAAAATATTATTGACTATATTCTCTAGGCTGTACTTTTCATCCCTGCAACTTATATCTGCCTCTTAATTACCTTCGCCCAATTTGTAGATCCCCCACCCCTCTCTGCTGGCAGCCACCAGTTTGTTCTCTGTATTTATCATTTTCCAACATATTTTCCCACTTCATGTCTCTGTCAGTTTGTTAATTTTCACAGTATTTCAAACCTTTTCATCATTGTTATATTTTTTATGGTAATCTGTGATAAGTGATTATGACTTGCTGAAAGCTCACATGATAGTTCGCATTTTTTAGCAATAAAGAATTTTAAAATTAAGGTATGTACTTTTCCTTAGACATGATGCCATTGCATGCTTAATACTACAGTAGTGTGAAGATAACTTTTATATGCACTGGAAAACCAAAAAACCCTTTTAACTTGCTTTCTTGTGAAATTTGCTTCATTGTAGTAGTCTGGAACCAAACCCACAATATCTCTAAGGTGTGCCTGTATGCAGCATCCACCGGTCCAGTGTCTGGGTGACTGGAACTTGGAGCTATGGAGTGGACAGCCTACACAACACATCTAGTGACCTTAGTCTTATTTCAGTGTATTAGCAACTCTTGTCCTACTCTGACCCCAACCTCCTGAACCCCTGTTTACCCAAAACTGTATCACTGAACACAGGTACTATAACAATATGTCTTCTTCATTTGACAGCATGTCAAATAGCGCTTCTATATAGATCCTCCTCAAGTCTGTCTTTGTCTCTACTCTAACCAAGGTTTTTGCCTGCATGCCCTTTGTTCTAATAATCCAGACTGCTCTGTCACCAGGTCTGACTCTGCTGCCATAGCAAAAGTTGCAGCAGAAGGCTGGGTCCTGCCTAACTGAGCCAGAAGTGTTTCTCTTCAACACAAAGATCCTGATTTTCATCTTCCCACACTGTCCATTTAGGCTTTCTCCATGAATAATGCTTAGATGTTTAAGCTCAGTGGAGATGGAGGGATGGTGAGAAGTAAGAACCCTCTAGAAGATCAAGAACATATATCTAGAGGCCATGGAGTTTTGCTCTAATGAATTTGAGATGGAAGGATTTTTTTACAGTTTGTGCTTGAAATAGGCAATATTTAAGCAGTCCCCATTTTGGACAAGTCCCTAGACTAAACTCTTTCAATATATTTTCTTTTTTAACAAAATATTTTTTAAAATTTATTTATCTGAGAGAGAACATGAACAGGGCAGGGAGTGAGGCAGAGGGAGAGGGAGAATCAGGCTCCCCATTGAGCAGGGAGCTGGATGCAGGGCCCAGTCCCAGGACCTTGACCTGAGCTGAACACAGACACTTAACCAATTGAGCCCTCCAGGTGCCCCCCCTTATTAAGATTTATTTTTTGGGGAAAGGGAGAGCATGAGTGGGAGGACAGAGGGAGAGGGAGAGAGAATCCCAAGCAGACTCCATGCTCAACATGGAGCCTGATGTAGGGCTCACTCTCAGGACCCTGAGATCATGACCTGAGCTGAAACCAGGAATAAGATGCTTAAACAACTGCTCCAGCCAGGTGCCCCTGAATCTATTTTTTTATTTTGTCCTTGTCACAATCCTATAGAATAGAAAATTATTATTCCCATTTTATGGATGAGAAAAATGGGAGTTCAGAATGATTCAGGAACTTACCTACAGGCAAACAGCCAGTACGTGAGGGAGGGAGAAATCTCTCCAGATCCTCGGACTCTAGAGCCCAGGCCCCTTCCATTCTGTGAATGTCAAGTTATACCCTTCCCCTGCACACCCATGGAGCAAGACACACACCTTCAGCACTGTGTCTTTGGTGAAGTAGGTCATGTCTCACGTGGCTTGATTATCCTTGGTGCAGAGGAGGGGATGAGAGACCATGTGACTCCCTAGTGAGAATCACAGGACCAGGTTGCCTCTTCAGGCTAATGGATAGAAAAGAGCCAACTGGACAGGGTGAGGAAGGCAAGATTCTCCATGGAGAGAAGAGAACAGAGTAATGGAGGTCAAAAGGCAGGAACACTGTTCTCCAGCCCGTTACAGCAAGACCAATACCTTAGAGTCCCTCAGTAAGACAGTCAGGGTCCCATCCTACCCTGGATCTGGCCCCTACCTTCCCTTAGCCTGTCCTGGATATGCCTACTCTTCCTTTTCCTCCAAGAGACACAGAGAACAGGTGGGAGCTGTGACAGACTGGATGTCTCCCAGACTGGGCCTTGCATCTTATTCCTGGTTTCAGCTCAGGTCATGATCTCAGGGTCCTGAGAGTGAGCCCTACATCAGGCTCCATGCTGAGCATGGAGTCTGCTTGGGATTCTCTCTCCCTCTCCCTCTGTCCTACAACAAAAGCTTACCTGTCCCTCTGTTACCATACTCAGGGATATCCAATGTCCTGTCCTCTTTCCCTACTGCCATCCCTGGCCCCCTGGCCTTTTAAGACATCGATTACCAAGGTCCCCTTCTAGGCACTCATATCTCAGGTGATCTGTTCATTTTGTTCCCCTACCATCATGGTCTTTCTATTATTATTTACTGCTATTTTTCTTTAAACCACATAATGATCTTAAAAGACCTATTGCCTTAAAAGACCAAGCACAGCTAGGAAACAGGTTTATTCTTTAGATTTCTCGTGTCTTCAAGCTGAATGACCCATTAGAAGTCGTTTTCCAGAGGAGGGAACTGAGCACAGAGAGCTGGATGGCTTTCCAAGGGCCCCACAGTGTGTTTACAGCAGCTCAGGACCTGTGATGGGAATTTGTCAGAAATAACATCCATAAAATTATTTTCGTAAAATAGTTAACACTACTCCTGCCACTGACTCTTCTGTGGGGTCAGGCATCATAGGGCAGTCAAAAGCATTCACCCTTGGTAGTGGACAGAGATGTGTTTGGGCTTCACCTTTTTATTGTCAGGTTCACCACCAACATTTGCAGGACCCAGGCAAGGGCACAAATGAAGGTCCCCAAGCCATAAGCCTCAATACTGAAGAGTTATAAAATATACATATACATATAACAAACTGTTAAATATATGAATTCTATCCTCCAACCTTGATAAATACACCTTCACAATGACCTGGAAGGCCAGCTTTGATTGAGCATTCCCAGACTACTTGGAGTTCTGCTCTGACGTGATAAAATGACAACATCCAGCCTGCAGTTCCTTCCCTGTCCATACCTATCCCTCCTTTCTCCTTCCACCCTCCTTCCACCCAGCTCTGTCCTGCATCATGAGAAGCCTGTGTGTATGCTAGCTAGAAAGCTGGCCTACCTACCCTTGCCAATATCACCCTCTTAGTCTCCCTGAGGCCTAGGAATACATATCAACATCCCGGCACCCACTCAGGAATATGAACTTAGGAAAGAGGCCTCTGTGGGCCTTGAAAGAAGACTTGAGGCCATTTGGACAGAGGATTCTAGGGTTCCAGGAACTTAGAGCATCATCCATTGGGTAACCCAACAGAGAGTTCTAACAATTGTAGATATTTATGCCCCAAACATGACAGCAGCCAATTATATAAACCATTAATAACAAAATAAAAGAAACACATTGATAATAATACGATAATAGTAGGGGACTTTAACAACCCCCCCACTACAATGGACAGATTATCTAAGCAGAAGATCAACAAGGAAATAAGGACTTTCATTGACACACTGGACCAGATGGACTTCACAGATATATTCAGAACACTCCATCCCAAAGCAACAGAATACACATTCTTCTCACATGCATGTGGAGCATTCTCCAGAATAGATATCATCCTGGGTCACAAATCAGGTCTCAACCAGTGCCAAAAGATTGGGATCATTCCCTGCAATTTTCAGACCACAATAGCTTGGAGACTGGAACTCAATCACAAGAAGAAAGTTGGAAAGAACTCAAATACATGGAGGCTAAGGAGCATCCTACTAAAGAATGAATGGGTCAACCAGGAAATTAAAGAAGAATTTTAAAAGTTCATGGAAACAAATGAAGATGAAAACAAAGCTGTTCAAAATCTTTGGGATGCAGCAAAGGTGGTCCTAAGAGGGAAGTATATAGCACTACAAGCCTTTCTCAAGAAACAAGAAAGGTCTCAAATACACAACATAACTCTACACATAAAGGAGCTGGAGAAAGAAAAGCAAATAAAGCCTAACCCCAGAAGGAGAAGAAAAATAATACAGACTGGAGCAGAAATCAATGAAATAAAAACCAAATGAATAGTAGAACAGATCAACAAAACTAGGAGTTGGTTCTTTGAAAGAATTAGTAAGATTGAGAAACCCTTGGCCAGACTTATCAAAAAGAAAAGATAAAAGACCCAAATAAATAAAATCATGAATGAAAGAGGAGAGATCATAACCAACACCAAAGAGATAGACACAATTATAAGAACATATTATGAGCAACTATATGCCAATAAATTAGGCCATCTTGGAGAAATGGATGCTTTCCTGGAGACATATAAATTACAAAAAATAAACCAAGATGAAATAGAAAACCTGATCAGACCTATAAGCAGCAAGGAAATTGAAGCAGTTATAAAAAATCTCTCTTTTTTTAAAAAGATTTTATTTATTTATTTGACAGAAAGAGATCACAAGTAGGAAGAGAGGCAGGCAGAGAGAGAGGAGGAAGCAGGCTCCCTGCTGAGCAGAGAGCCCAAAGAGGAGCTCAATCCCAAGACCCTGAGATCAAGACCTGAGCGGAAAGCAGAGGTTTAACCCTCTGAGCCACCCAGGCACCCCTATTATAAAAAAATCTCTTAGCAAATAATAGCCCAGGACCAGATGGCTTCCCAGGGGAATTCTACCAAACATTTAAAGAATTAATACATAGGGGTGCCTGGGTGGCTCAGTGGGTTAAAGCCTCTGCCTTCGGCTCAGGTCATGATCCCAGGGTCCTGGGATCTAGCCCCACATCAGGCTCTCTGCTCAGTGGGGAGCCTGCTTCCTCCTCTCTCTCTGTCAGCCTCTCTGCCTACTTGTGATCTCTGTCAAGTAAATAAATAAAATCTTAAAAAAATCAATACCTAAAAAAAAATTAATACCTATACTTATGAAGCTGTTTCAAAAAATAGAAATGGAAGGAAAACTTCCAAACTCTTTCTATGAGGCTAGCATTACCTTGATCCCCAAACCAGACAAAGACCCCACCAAAAAGGAGGATTACAGACCAATATCCCTGATGAACATGGTTGCAAAAATTCTTAACAAAATAGTAGCCAATTGGCTCTAACAGTACTTTAAAAGGATTATTCACCACGACCAAGTGAGATTTATTCATGGGCTGTAAGGTTGGTTCATCAGCGAATCGATCAGTGTGATACAATACATGAATAAAAGAAAGGACAAGAACCATATAGTCCTCTCAATAGATGCAGAAAAAGCATTTGACAAAGTACAGCATCCTTTCTTAATTAAGACTCTTCACAGTGTAGGGATACCTATCTCAAAATCATAAAAGCCATCTATGAGAAACACGCAGCAAATATCATTCTCAATGGGGAAAAACCGAGAGCTTTTCCCCTAAGGTCAGAAACACAGCAGAGATGTCCACTATCATCACTGCTGTTTAACATAGTATTAGAGGTCCTAGCCTCAGCAATCAGACAACAGAAAGAAATTAAAGGCATCTGAATCAGCAAAGAAGAAGTTAAAGTCTCACTTTTTGCAGATGACATGATACTCTGTGGAGAACTCAAAAGACTCCACCCCAAAACTGCTAGAACTCATACAGGAATTCAGTAAAGTAACAGGATAAAATCAATGCACAGAAAGCAGTTGCATTTCTATACACCAACAATGAGACAGAAAAAAGAGAAACTAAGGAGTCAGTTCTATTTATGATTGTACCCCAAACCATAAGATACCCGGGAATAAACCTAACCAAGAGGCAAAGGATCTGTACTAAGAAAACTACAGAACACTCATGAAAGAAATTGAGGAAGACAACAAAGAAATGGAAAAACATTCCATGCTCATGGACTGGAAGAAAAAATATTGTTCAAATGTCTATGCTACCTAAAGCAGTCCACACATTCAGTGCAATCCCTATCACAATACCATCACCTTTTTTCACAGAACCGGAATAAATAATCCTAAAATTTAAATGGAACCAGAAAAGACACTGAATAGCCAGAGGAATGTTGAAAAAGAAAGCCAAAGTTGGTAGCATCACAATTCCAGACTTCAAGCTCTATTACAAAGCTGTCATCTTCAAGACAGTATGGTACTGGCACAAAAACAGATACATAGATCAATGGAACAGAATAGAGAGCCCAGAAATAGATCCTCAACTCCATGGTCAACTAATCTTTGACCAAGCAGGAAAGACTTGTCTAGTGGAAGACAGGCAATCTCTTCAACAAATGGTGTTGGGAAAATTGGACAGCCACATGCAGAAGAATGAAACCGAACTATTTTCTTATACCATACACAAAAATAGACTCAAATGGATGAAAGACCTAAATGTGAGACAGGAATCCATCAAAATCCTCGAGGAGAACAGAGGCAGCAACCTCTCCGACCTTGGCCACAGCAACTTCTTGCTAGACACATCTCCAAAGACAAGGGATAGAAAGGCAAAAATGAACTTTGGGACTATATCAAGATAAAAGGCTTTTGTACAGCATAGGAAGCAGTCGACAAAACCAAAAGACAACCAAAAGAATGGGAAAAGATATTTGCAAATGGCATATTGGATAAAGGGCTAGTAACTAAAATCTATAAAGAACTTATCAAACTTGGGAAGCCTGGGTGGCTCAGTCAGTTAAGCCGCTGTCTTCAGCTCAGGTCATAATCCCAGGGTGCTGGGATCGAGTCCCGCATGGGGCTCCTTGCTCGGCAGGGAGCTGCTTCTCTCTCCACCTCTGCCTGCCACTCTGCCTGCTTGTGCACTCTCTCTCTCTCTGACAAATAAATAAAATATTTTTTAAAAGATCTTATCAAACTCAAAACCCAAAGAACAAATAATTCAATCAAGAAATGGACAGAAGACATGAACAGATATTTTTCCAAAGAAGACAAGCAAGTGCCCAAATGGCACATGAAAAAGTGCTCCACATCACTTGGCATCAGCGAAATACAAATCGAAACCACAACGAGACACCAGCTCACACCAGTTGGAATGGCTAAAATTAATAAGTCAGGAAATGACAGATGTTGGAGAGGATGCAGAGAAAGGGAAACCCTCCTACACTGTTGGTGGGAATGCAAGCTGGTGCAGCCACTCTGGCAAACAGTATGGAGGTTCCTCAGAAAGTTGAAAATAGAGCTACCTTGTCTTCCAGCAATTGCACTACTGAGTATTTACCCCAAAGATGCAAATGTAGTGATCCAAAGGGGCACCTGCACCCCAAAATTTATAGCAGCAATGTCCACAATAGCCAAACTATGGAAAGAGCCCAGATGTCCATCAACAGATGAATGGATAAAAAAGATATGATACACACACTCATACACACACACACAATGAAATACTATAAGCCATCAAAAATGAAATCTTGCCATTTGCAACAACGTGGATGGAAGTAGACGGTATTATGTTAAGTGAAATAAGTCAGTCAGAGAAAGACAATTATCATATGATCTTGCTGATATGTGGAATTTAAGAATAAAGCACAGGATCATAAGGGAAGAAGGGAAAAAAATAAAACAAGATGAAACCAGAGAGGGAGACAAACCACAAGAGACTCTTAATCATAGGAAACAAACTGAGAGTTGCTGGAGGGGAGGGGAATGGGGGGATGGAGTAACTGGGTGATGGACATTGGGGAGGGTATGTGTTGCAATGAGCACTGAGTATTATTAAGACTGATGAATCACAGACCCGTACCCCTGAAACTAATAATATATTTTATGTTAATTAATAGAATTTAAATTTTTAAATTAAAAAATATAGCACAGAGTAGATATTCAATTTCCTCTTCCTTTCTCTCTCCCACTGCCCCTCCTATCTCCTCCATCCTTACCTCCCCCCCACCCCCCACCCCCGCCCCCACTGCCTTTTCTTTCTTTGTCAAGCCGTGGTGGGACTGGGCTTGGCACACCTGACCACAAAGGTTCTGGGAAGGGGTCACTTTCCCCCTTTCCTGCAGGAAAGCTGTGACACTCTGAATTCTTTGTCCATTTAAAATATTCTTGGTTTTCCTGATGTTAAGTAAGGGGAGATACTGCAGTTTATAGAGTGGGTTAGAAACCTCATATTACTCTCTAGCTTGCTAATGAGAAGCTTGAAAAAGTCCTTTTGGGTCCTGACCAAAAGCTTGGCTTTTCCTTGGCAGAAACTTCATTTCCTGTGAGATGTCAAAACTTGCCACTGAGCATAACTCGCAGAAGTTTATATTTCATTCTTTCTGGTTTTGAAATGGATGAGAGACATTTCCTTTGTGTTGCTCTCAGCAGAAATGCACACGTCTGTGTAACTTGCTCTCGGTCGGCTTAGGCCTCAGGGTCTGCTGAGGGATTCAAGACACTGTCAAGTTCAGATTTCTTTTGAAGCCCTCCTTTTCTCCAAAAATCCCTTTTGGGAAAAGCCTTGACATCTCATCTTTGTTCCCTGTGACTTAAGCCTGACTTTATGAATGTTGTTGCTGCCCAGACAGAGAAGATCAGCCTTAATTGCAAAAATCCAGAGCCTGTGCCAGAGGTCAAGCCCCCCATTGTCCTGTGTCCCCACCACCAACTCACATTTGACCTGGAGTTCTTAAGATCTGGTCTCTTAGAGAGATACCCTAATCTTGGGCATTAATGAAAGTTTCCAAATATTCTATGCATCTGGTTATTGAGGAATGGTTTAGCCTCCAGTCACTCTAACTTGTCCATTCTTCAATTTTACATTGTTAAGGATCAGGGTAAGAGATCCAGGATTTCTCTGCTTGGGGAGAAGGGACCACAAAATTAATCAACCGCTTACGTGGCTTTCCATATGTGAAATGTTTTCCATGAGACTTGGATTAATGCACGTTTTCCTCCAACTTTTACCCAGTCTGTATTCATCTTGTTTTCCCATCTCGAGACATACTTTCCTTTGAGCTGTATGTGATAAAATCCATTCATGATCATTTCTATCTTGATCCCATTTATTTGGCAAATACTTCTTGAGCAGCTCCTCTGGGGAAGGCGCTGTGTTACGTGATGTGAGCAATGCAAAGATTTATGAGCCGTGATCTCTGTTCTCAACTTTTAAAACCAGTCTTGGCTTAGTTATTCTTTCTCCTGAGCTGTTTTGTCTTTCCCACGTGTGTCTGAAGTCAGTGCTTCTTTCCTGGAAGCAGAACCATGTCTGTACAGTTCCTTGCGCATTTAAATAAGAAAGTATTCACAGAACAGGTACTCTGCACCCAGCCCCAAGCCCCCAGGACCACAGGGATCAAGGGCAGAGATCAGACCGAGTCGTGAGCTGCGATGTTGCTGCAATGTAAGGCAAATACCCGGATAGAAACAAATACAAAATTCTGTAGACAGGTGATTTTTAAATTTCTGTTGCCAGAATTGAAATTTGACGATTAGAGTATCTACTAATGCTTCACACATACATAGCGTAAAACTCAGCAATCCGGTCTTAAATATATATTTAGCAAAGCTGGGAACATATATTCATTAAAAGACACCTAAAAGAATGTTCATAGAGCATCCTTTATAAAAGTTCTGTACCAGAAACCACCTGAGTGCCATTGGCATCTGGTAGAAGGAATAAGTAAATGGTTGTATAGTCAAATAATGGGATAGTGTATGGCAGTGGGGATGAACGATCTATTTGAATATGCGGTAATATGGATGGACCTCCCAAAAATAACATTTAAGTACAACAAGAAGCAAAAAAAAAAAAAAAAATTCCCATTTCTAGAAATCACAAAAACAGGCAGAAGTAGTCTATGCTTTTGGAAGTTGGGGCAGTGGTTACTTTCAAGGGATAGTGACTGGAAGGGGCCAGAAATGGACTTCAAGGGCTGGAAATACACTCTTTCTTGATCTGGCACTAGTTCTGGTGGTGTGTTCCGTTTCTGATCCTTTGGTTACTTTTCTGCCTATATATTACACTTCATTTAAAAATGTTAGGGGCACCTGGGTGGCTCAGTGGGTTAAGCCTCTGCCTTCGGCTCAGGTCATGATCTCAGGGTCCTGGGATCGAGTCCCGCATCGGGCTCTCTGCTCAGCTCAGCCTGCTTCCTCCTCTCTCTCTGCCTGCCTCTCTGCCTATTTGTGATCTCTTTCTGTCAAATAAATAAATAAAATCTTAAAAAAAAATCTTAAAGATGCACCAACTTAAAAGTAGCTAGAACTCGGGGCACCCAGGTGGCTCAGTCAGTGAAACATCCAACTCTTGGTTTCATCTCAAGTCATGATCTCAGGGTCCTGGATCAAGCCTTGAGTTGGGCTCTGTGCTCAGCGGAGAGTCTGCTTGTGGATTCTCTCTCTTTCCCTCTCCTTTTGCCCCTCTCTCCATCTCTTGCTCTCAAATAAGTAAATCTTTTTTTAAAAAAAAAATTAGCTAGAACTGAGAATTGGAGGTCAAGCAGCCTGAGTCTTAGACCTGATTCTGATTATTATTATTTGATCACATCCTTGAGCAAATCATTCTCTCTGTATCTAGGATATTTCCTCAGTGAAAGGGATTGAAGGCTTTCTTCCAACATTCCCAGCCAGATCCTTTATTGCATGTGGAGAAACCTAGCATACTAAGAGGCAGGTGTGGGCTTCTTTGCATTCTTTCCCCGTATATTTAGAAGCCTGATTTAAATTGATTTAAATTCATTTTGTGCAATCTAGCCTTGTCGATGTAGACTCTGACTTGGTCTTTGATTGATGCCTTCCTTTCACTGTGCTTACTCCCTCCAGCTCCTCAGTCTCACAGAACAGTTTCTCCATTTGAATGTCTTACCTTATGAGGTATTTGGCCTCAACAATATCAAATGCAATATGGCATCTGCTGGGAAGTTGGAAAATTGGCTGATTATATTCTGGGATAATGCACATGAACCTTAAAGCTGGAACCTGTGACAGGGAAGTCTACAAAGACCCCTTTTGCTGCTCTTAAGTTCAGTTCTGAGTCTTAGAGACTATGGCTTGTTCAAGGCTGGCTTTGGCCTCTTCCCATGTCCCCTGGCCCCAGAGTGCTGCCTGACCAGGCAGAGGTGCCTTCCTCCTGCCCAGGTCTCTTCCCGGGAGCTCTAATCATGGTGTACCTGATCTCTTTCTCCCCCATCCCATGCGTTCTTCTCTAACAGTCCCAACAGAAAGTGCATGGTACCTTCACACCTCCCATGTCTGCCTCCAAGTGGGGTTTTAGCACCTCACACTGTGAGAAATTGACACCAGAATGGCTCCATTTCCCCACCCTCACCTTTTTCCTATGGTCACACACACGTAGCTACATATTTTACAAATTCCGCACTTCATTGTGATTATTTTTGCTCAGTCCAATGTCTTCAAAAGAGAGTTAAGTAATTCTAAAATCTTACTATTTAGCTTTGAAGTTAACATTTCGGGAACTGTTTGTTCCTTCGTTTGGATCCATATTGCCATCTTGGGTCATTTTCCTTCTGCCCAAAGAACTCCCTGATTTTATACAGCAGTTCTTGCGTTGGTATGTCTGAAAAGGTTTGTTGTTGTTGTTGGTGTTGTTGTTGTTGTTTTAATTCACTTTCAGTTTTGGAAAATATCTGTGCTTGATACAGAATTCTAGGTTGGCAGGTTTTTGTTTTGTTTTGTTTTAATTTCAACCCTTCAAAGATGTTGTTCCACTCTTCTCTCCCCTTCTTTCCAGAGAGACATAACTCCTGTCACACTTATCTTTGTCCCTCTGTCCATAACTGGTCTTCTTTCTCTGGCTGTTTATAAGACTTACTCTCTGTCACTGGTTTTGAGTGAACTGATTAGGGCATGCCTCGGCATAACTTTCTTCATGTTTCTAAAGGTCATGTTTTGTTGAGCTTCTTGGATATGTGGGTTTACAGTTTTTATAAGATTTGGCACATTCATGACCATTATTTCTTCAAACAATCTTTTCTGTTTCCCCCTTTCATTCCATTCTCCTTCAGAGACTTCTCTTACACACTTATCAGGCTGTTTTAAAATTGTGTCATGGCTCACTGATGCTCTGTCCATTTCCTCCCAGGCTTTTTTCTCTGTCTAGCTTCTGTCGGATCATTTTGGAGAGTTCCTATTGCTGCCTTCAAGTTCACTAGCCCATCATCTGCGATGTCTGGTCCCCCACTCATCCAACCTCAGACATGGATGTCTTCCTCTCTAGAAGTTTGAGTATTTTTTTATCTTCCACACTACCACTTGACATGCTCCTTTAGCTTCTTGAACATATGGAAAACAGTTATCGTACCTCTGTTAATGACCTTCCCTGCTGACTCGAACATCAGTGTCAGTTCTGGGTCAGTCTCAATTGGGTGATTTATCTCCTCTCTGTGGGTCTTATTTTCCTACTTTTTTGCATGCCTGACAATTTTTTATTTGATGCCAGACATGGCTGGGCACTGGATATTTCTGTATTCCTATAAATATTCTTGAGCTTTGTTCTGGGACACAGTTGAATTACCTGGGAACAGCTTGCTGCTCTTAGGTATTGCCTTTATGACTTGTTGGGTGAACCTGGAGCAGTATCCTACCTAGAATTCATGATTCCCAACTGCTGAGGCAGAACTTTCCTGTGTATTCTGCCCAGTGCTGTGTGAATTATGAGGTTTTTGGCCCAGCTTGTGGGAACAGGCACTGTATTCAGCTGTGTGTGACCTCTGAGGGTTGTTCCTCCTAATCCTGTAGGCTGTTTTTCAGTCTTGAGTACTGTGTTCATATGAATGTGCTGTGCACAGGAGTGTACTTAGATGGCTGTTTTCTCGATCTCTGGAATGTCTCTCCATACAGCTTTCTCCTATCTTATACTCTACCCTGGAAAGTCTAGTCACCTTGGCCTCCCTGAACTCCCAATCCCTCTTTTCAATTCAGAGAGACTACTAGGGCTCCACCTGGGTCCTGTCTCCCTGCGCCCCTAGAAACTCCATGCAGCAAGCTGGGGGGCAACCACAGAGCTCACCTCTACAATAGTTTCCTAGCCCCCAGAGGTCACTGACCTTCATTGCCTGTTGTCCAATGTCTTAAAAACCATTATTTAAACATTTTATTCTGTTTTTTATTTATTCCAAGTTGGGGGGCACATTCAATCCCTGCTACTCCATGTGGCTAGGACAGAAAGCACCTGGAAAGCCAATTTAACTGAAGACGTTTATGACTTCCAATGTTTTCCTCATAATCTGATAGTGTTTGCAAGGCTAGTATATTTTAAACTTTCATTGTGAAAGGATTTAGAAGTACAGAAGAGTTGTAATTATAAAGAATTCTGGTGCACACTTCCCCCAGCTGCCCCTCATGTTAGTATTTTTTATTTGTACTTTTTTAAGAGCACAAGTCACGAATGCTGATGGCAAAAAAAAAAAAAAAAGAAAAGAAAAGAAAAAGAAAATATAAAGAACAAATATGTTTCAAGTGTTATAGTTTATCTTTGTGAATATAAATAGTATAATAATCATGTTAATATATATATTGGAGAAGAGGGGACACGGTTGTTCTTTTCACATTCCTACCACAACAGTTAGAAAATGGAGCATCTCCTCTCCCTCGGAGAATGTTGGAGGGACCTCAGCCTTCTGTCTTTCTTTCTCTACAGTCACCTACTTGCTGGGCAGAAACAGCGCTTTTTTTGCCCCCCTAAGATTTATTTATTTGGGAGCAAGAGAGACTGTGTGCATGCGTGGGGGGCGAGCCAGGCAGGGACAGAGCAGGAAGGAAAGGGACAAACAGACTTTGTGCTGAGTGCAGCCTGATGCAGGCCTCCCTGCGGGGCTTGATCTCATGACCCTGAGGTCATGACCTGAGCCAAACCAAGAGTCGGAGGCTCTTATGGTGAGGCCCGACATTGGGCCACATTTTTGCTGGTGCACAGGGTTTAAAGTGTTAAAAGTTCAGCTCTTAGGAGGTGGGCTCCCTTGACCTCTCCTTCGCTTCCTGTTTCCAGTGGTGAACTCCCCCAGGCAAGGCCCCCGGCACCTGCTTCTCTTATCCTCTTCCTTCCCTTGCAGTCAGGCAAATGAGACAGACCAGTCTCTCTCTTCCTCCTCTTTCTGGGGAACTGGACTCAGAGTAGGTTCTGTGGATCCAGCTCTCCCCACAGTCAGGTCTGTAGGTCTCTATCCAGGGGAAGAAGGAGGCTCTACCTTGGCTTCAGCTCCAGGTCTCACTCTTCCCGCCAGCTGAAGACGACCCCACACTGGGGGTCACTGGGGCTTGCCTGGTCAATAATAAAGCTAGGATTTTGATTCCTCTTTGCCTGCTGATTTTTCATTAGCCAGTATCCTCAGAAAAGAAGGGCAAGTGGTAAGATTTGTATATCCGATGTCACCTCCAGACCTCCAGAAATCTACTTTGCGTAATCATTTTTAATGGCAATACAGGACTACTTTGTGTAGTCATACTCATAATAATTTATGTAATTCTCTATCATTGTACATTTAGCATGTTTCTCACTATTATAAACAATATTGTGGGGCTCCTGGGTGGTTCAGTCAGTTAAGCAAATGCCCTTAGTTTAGGTGATGATCCCAGATCCCCAGGATTGAGTCCTGTGTTGGGCTCGCTGCTCAGCAGGGAACCTGCTTCTCCCTCTGCTGCTCTCTCTCATGAGTAAAATCTTTAAAATAGACAGATAAATAAATAAACAGTTTTGTGATAGTGATCATTTCTATGCATACATGTATTCATAGTTGTCTATTTTCTTCTTTTTTAAAGATTTTATTTATTTGAGAGAGAGGGAGAAGAGAGAGAGCATGACCAGGGAGAGGTTGCAGAAGGAGAGGGAGAAGCAGGCTCCCTGCTGAGCAGCGAGCCCCACGTGGAGCTCAATCCCAGGACCCTGGGATCATGACCTGAACTAAAGGCAGTTGCTTAACCCACTGAGCCACCCAGGAGACCCAAATCACCTATCTTTCAGATAAGCTCTGTCAATAGTATTTTATGCCTATAACTAATCTTCAGATCTCACAGATAGATTTCCCTTAGGCCTGGATAAATAATTCATAGATTGTCCTCAGTTATGTTTTTTAGAAAGATCATTTTAAAATGTCAGACTAGCAGTGAATAAACAATTAAAATAAATTTTGACTTTATTATATAAAAATAGAAATTTTAGGTGAGATTATACCCCTAATTTAGAGCAAATTGAAAGAAACAAAACCTTTAGTTCAGTGTGAAAAGTTTCCTGATAAACTTTGACTTTTCTCCTTAACTGCAATATGTAACGTAGCCCAAATAGAAATGAAGCCTCCGATTCACCTTTTATTAATATAAAAATAATCTTCCTGGAGACGTTCCTATTTTAAGGTACGAAAATTGAGGGTTTTAGGGAAGGCTAACAACCAAATTTCTTTCCTATGGTCTTCTTTTACTGCTTTGCTTTTCTGTCATGGATTTGCCTCCCTCACTGCCTCCTCAAGACTTACCGGAGACTGGCTTCCCTTGCCCCTACAGGTCCCAAGAAATCTCTGCCTCACCTCTGCTTGGAGCAGACAGAAAGAATGGCGCCAGGCCACTTCCCATCCCCTGGGGCATAGCACGGCACCTGACACAGGTCAGGCACTTGCAAACATTTGTCCAGCTTCTCAGAGCAAACCCGTGCATCCAGGTGTAGGCCGAGCATTCGAGAATGTGCTCTTCCAAGAAACTCTGTTCTTTGTGAACTAGTTCCTGAGCATTACCCTGGCTCTGTTCCCATGAGGAATTTGGTCATGAGTTCTGAGGCTACACAGCAGACACAGTGCCAAAATGTCTTTTGACATTCATTTTTGTTTGAACATGAGAGAGTCACAAGACCCCATTTCAGGGGAGGTCTATTATTGGGGGTAAAAAAAAACCCAAGTTGACTACTTTGAGGCATTGGGAACTACAGCTTCCCATGATGGGGGCTATTTCTTTTGAGCTGAATTGTTAAAAGAAGCTGGGTAGAGCAGAGGGCTCATTCTATTCTATTCTAGTCTAGTCTAGTCTATCCACCCTATAAGCCAAGAATCACTGCTGGCCTGGCCTGTGTATGCAGCAAGGGAAGGAGCTCCAGGAGCTAATCTCCCCATCAGAACCAGGAGTCCATACTCCACCCCAGGATGATGTGGAAGGGACGTAGAAAGGTCAGTAATGCAGAGAGGTCATGAGGTCTTCCTCTCCCTCTGCCCTCTCAAATTCTCCTTCCCACTCCTAAGCTTTCCCAATGGGTGATCCCTCTGACAGTTCCACAAAGACCCCAACATGCCCATGTGCCAAACTCATCTGA
This sequence comes from Neogale vison, assembly GCF_020171115.1. Lineage (NCBI taxonomy): Eukaryota > Metazoa > Chordata > Mammalia > Carnivora > Mustelidae > Neogale > Neogale vison. The sequence goes on from NC_058103.1 coordinate 104,655,475, forward strand.
GGCCTACCCCTGAGGCTGTGACCTCTGCACTCTGGGCTCCCCCTCACCAGAATCGTCATCGGATCCGGCTCTCCTTCTCCATCACCCAAATGCCACCAAGGTCTGTCAACTCTGTCCCTGCCTTGCTTCATAGACTGGCTCTTCCCTTCATCCAGGCACCCCTACTTTGGCACAGATTCATCCCATCTTCCCAGATAATTGCAGTCTTCTCCAGGACTGCCCTTCTCTAAACCAGACATCACAGTGGCGCCATGATGACTCAAAAAAGGCCCACCTGGCTTCTGAATCCACGTGGCTCACAGCCAAGATCTTCAGCAGGCATTCCCCACACACTGCCCCACATAGGACGCACTGTCATAGTATGAAAATCCCCTGTTACCGTGTTCCGCTGGTTACCGCTTGTTCTACATTCTGCATCTGGTATTTCCTTTTTCGGTCCCTCCCAAAGGATTTCTGTTTTCTCAGTTCTAATGGTTATTCTCTTTCTTCAGAATAAATGAAGAAGGTTCCTCACTGCAGAGTTTCAAATCTATCTAACTTCTCTCTCCTTTAATGTTTGATTAATATTTCTTCCACAATTTCTCGAAGGTCCTGCCATAGTTTATTTTTTATACTTCTTAAAACATTCAAATCCATAATTAAACAAGAGTTCCAAAGGCATAAAATTCTTTAATTAAGTAAATATATCATCACAAATAACTGTATTTCACACAAACACTTTCATGTCCTGTTCAAAAAACATTACACAAAGTGGAAATTCTTAGCTTAAATTCAAGAAGTTTAACTACCTAAATGATCAGAAATGCATACTCTTCTTATAAACAGCTCCGTACTTGCCTGTCACCTCCCAGTGTCAACACTTACGAATTAACAGACATGCTTCTTGCATGATCACTGGATGTTTTGCTTTCTTTGGCAGGAGTGATCAAGGTAAAAAATGTGCCCAGATGAACTCTGAGAAAAAAAGGCCCACTGTCTCCTGCAGTCCTATCAGAGCATGGAGCCCATTGTTTTTCAGTGATGAGTGGCTCAACCTGTCTCCTGTTACCCAAGTGCAGTCTGGGCATTAAGGCGTGCTCCGTAAATGCTGTGGGGCCATGAAGAGGGACAGGGCTGTTATTTTTACAGCCAGGCACGCTGTTTCTAACACAGAACCAAGATACCTCTCTTCAAAAAGAATAATTGCTCTTCCCTGCGTGATGTTAAAAGTTTGGGGTCTTTCCCCAAATATCGGTGTCTCTCTTTTTAGTCCAGTCATCCAAGACTTTATGTTGCAAACATTTACGTTTTCCCACCTTTTCTAGTACTTGCCATGAGAAATCCAGTGATAGGGTCAGGTGCTTCCTCTCCTTGGTCCTAAAACTCCATCTTTCCAAACTCAAGGAGACCCCTCAAGGACTGATACTTTGAGACAGTGAATCAATTCTACCTTATCTGCTTCTTCTTGAGAATACCAACATCAGCCTAGTCTAAGATGGTAACCTGAGTTTCCCCTGCTGGACACGGACTGTGCCCCCTAGCACCATGCCTGCCCACATTTGGCACTCAGTGTGTGCTTATTCAGTGAATAGACACGTGAGCACACCTGACTCAGCACAGACCATTTCATATGTGAAACCCAGCCTCCTTGGTCATTCATGACTCAACCATGGCTGGGTTAACATGACTCCAGATTAACCAATGACCAGATTCCAAGCCTATGGAGGCAGGAAGGCAGAAATGCAGACTTTCTGCCAGGAAGACAGAAACGCAGACTTTCTGCCTGAACTGCGAGGCCATGATTTGCCTGTGTAAAAAATGACCATGTGAACTCCTGACCTCTTCTTTTTATCCCTCTGTTCCCTGGAGCCCATGTAGGAGAGGTGAGCTGCTGTCATTTACCAGGCAGACTGGGCTCAGCAGCGTGATGTTGGGTCATAGGTAGGGAACCATAAACTGTGCCAGAAGTCTGAAGTTTGAAGTTTCTAGAGGGACCTCTCTAGACAGGAGCTGGCTCCATGCGGGAACATTTCACCGACACCTCCTGCCAAAGACCATCCCACACTGATGGATGCTGAAGGCTATAAACAGCAGAGTTGCTCAGTTGTAGGCTGCCATCCAGCTGAGTTGTCCTTTTCGACTCTGAGTTGTCTAGCAGAATGTAGGTGTTAGAGGAGCCCTCGCGGAGTCAGCTGGATGGGCCCATGGCCTCTCTCGGCCTCCTGCTTTCTGCTAGTCATGAAGTCCACAGGAAGTAAGGCTGCCGGTTGAGTCTTGCTCTGTCACTCCTGCAGAAGAGGTTAAGCTAGGCTGTAAAAGCAGATGCAATTTCATAGGCCCAGGCTTCGTTTTAAATGGTAGCAGGTTGCTAGTTACTCATGGAGCAATTGTTGAGCACCTACTAAGTGCTCGCCAGGCTGGAAGGGCACATTCGACCTGGCTCCCGCTCTCGCATAACTTGCATCTTCACATGACCTGGTGATTAACCCTGTGATGGCAGAAATGTAAAACGGTGTATGTTCTACCTTTTTTCCTCTTCAGGTAATATTCATACACAAAAGTCCATCTACCACACAAACCAACAAATAGTTACAAAGTGGACACTGATAAAACCATGACCAGGTCTAGATTGAGAATGTTTGCTAACACCCCAGATGCCCTCTGTCTGCTTCTCCCAGATCAAAAGCAGATCACTTGCCCACTCCCCTCCCTCAGGACCCACTCTCCTGCCTTTTGAAGTAATCACTTTCTTACTTCTCTTTTTGTTTTACCCCCTGTGTCTGCATCCCTGACGAATGTAGCTAATTTGGCGTGTCCTGGGGATGGAGTTCTTCTCAACGCATTCCTTAGCATCTGGCTCCTTCCATTCAAACTACTCTTTGTGAAATCCATTCATCTGGTTTTCCAGGCTTACTGTTTGCTCACTTTAGTAGCCGTTCATATTCCATCATATTAATATATGACAGTGTTATCTCTTCAACCCTGATGAGCATCTGTATTGTTCCCTACTCTTACCTGTACACTGGGGTCGTGTGCTGTGTGTGCACTCAGCTTTAATGGCGGTTGCCAAGCACTGTTCCACGTGCTTCCATCCTCAGTGTATGTGACTTTCTGTAACTGTATATATCCTTACCGGTGCTTGATACTTTTTTTTTTTTTTTAAGTTTTTGCTCTATTTTTTCCACTATGAAATGCTATTTCATTGGGATTTTATGTAACTCATCCCTGATTACTACAGAAACCAAGAGATGTTTTTCATATGCTTTTGGACTGTTTGAATTTCTTCGCCAATAATGTCTATTATCTATTTGCCCATTTTCCTATTGAGTTGTTTTTCTTTTTCTTAATGATTCATAATTATTTTTATATCCTGGATACTAGTTGTTTAATGGTGATTACATATGGGGCACATGTCTTCCCTTAAGTTTTATTTTTGGTGTGGTTTCATGAAGAAATTCCTAACTCTACAATGTCATTGTGTTTATTAACCTATATTTATGGTTTCTGCATCTTCAATCTTGGTTAAAGAAACTCTTTCCCACATCAAGGTCATAAACATTTCATATTGTCTTCTAAACATTTTATAATAATTTTAAAATAATTATAGATGCAGGAAGTTGCAAACATAATGCATGGAGTTCTTCCGTGGACACTTCCCTCAGCCTTCCCCAGTGGTGGTATCTTATCTAACTATAGCATGACATAAAAACCTAGAAACTGACACTAGGAAATACTGTGCACCACACTACAGACCTTATTTTAGTCTTCCCCAAATTTTATATATACACACTTGTGTGTGTGTGTGTGTGTGTTTATTCAATTTGACCCCATGTATAAATTTGTCTTTCATTGTTCAGTGCTTAATCCACATGGAGTCCAAAATGGAATTGCTTTTGGACATAGTGTGAGATAGGGATTCTGTCTGCCCCTCCTCCTCATGGACAATCAGTTGTTCTAGCATCATTTATTAAATAGTCTATCCTTTCCCTCATGGTTAAGCAATGTCTGCTTTGTACTAAATCAAGTTTCCACATATGTTTAGGTCTGTTTCTTATCTCTCCTTCTCCATTGGTCCATTTATCCCTGCTCCTGCACACTGTCTTAATCACTTTATATTAATATCTTGCTATGTGGCAGTATAATTCCCAATACTTTGTTCTTCTCAGGAGTGTTGTAGCTACACTTTGACATTTTCCTCTTCAGTATAAATTTGGAATTTGTTTTTCAAGTTTTATGGATGATCTTGTTAGGATTTTTTTGGAACAGACTTGAACTGCGTTGTGGAGAACTGACATGTTTACAATAGTGAATCTCCCTATCCAAGAACATGATTTATCTCTTAATTTATCTAAGTTTTGTTTAATGTCTTTTAGGAAATTATTGCAATTTTCTCCATAAAAAGCCTGAATGTATTTGGTTAGATTTATTCTTAAGTAAAAGTACTTTGCATATTTTGTTTCTCTTATAAAGCCTATCATTTCAATTATATATTCAAACTGATTGTTGGTGGCATAGTGGATATATAATTAAATTTTGTGTGTTGAATTTTTATCAATATTGCTAAAATCTCCTATCTTAATAATTTATTTATAAATTCTTAAGATAAATTCTTATCTTAAGATAAATATCTTAAGATAATTCTTAAAAATTTTGGGGTTTTCTGAGAAGATAACCATGCAGTCTGCAAATAAGAATGGTTTTATTTCCAGGGCTCCTGGGTGGCTCAGTGGGTTAAAGCCTCTGCCTTTGGCTCAGGTCATGATCTCAGGGTCCTGGGATGGAGCCCAATCAGGCTCTCTGCTCAGCAGTGAGCCTGCTTCCTCCTCTCTCTCTGCCTGCCTCTCTGCCTACTTTTGATCTTTGTCTAATAAATAAATAAAATCTTAAAAAAAAAAGAATGGTTTTATTTCCAATCCTTATTCCTTTGATTTCTTCTTGTTTCACAAATGGCCCAAACACCATTAAGAGAAATAGTGACGGCACACCTCCTTGCTTGAATTTGTTTGTAAAGAGAAAACATCTGACATAAATACACTGTTTACGATAAGCTTTAACAGTTGCCTTGGATCAGGTTAATAAATTTCTTTCTCTTCTAGTTTGTTTATTTGTTCATCATTTTTTTTAGCATCCCCAACCTTCCTTCTCACATATTTTTTTCTTCTTGCTTATGTATATGCTCTAAAATCTCCTTTTATTAAAAAAAAACTCTTGCAGATAACCTGCCTTGACTTTTATGTATCTGAAAACATTTTTAGTTTACTTTTGCTCTAGTTCTTAAAAGAAAGGCCAATGCATAAAAGTCTATGTCTTTTCATTTTTATTTTTGTAGTGTAATGTATTTTAATAGCAAACTGACAGAAGACAGACAACATTAGAAACATGTGTTTGCATGTCGGAAAAGTGTAGGGTGATGGAATCTGCTGTATGATAAAAATGCTACAAACACCCATGTAGTTGCCGTCAATAAATTTACTTGTTTAAAAAAAAAAATCCAAGTGCTGGCATTGTCCAGAAAAATGTAGCAGGTTTATTTATAATTATTATAAAGCCAGACTGCTGAAACATGTTCACTGAAACATTTTGACTTGCATGAATGCTTTATGCTGCCATATTTATATTAAAAATTCACACAGAAATGAAAATGGGAAAGCTGCCAATACCTAATGTCTGCCCCCCTGGTTTTCCACTTGCAATCATATACTTCAGTACCTTTTGACCCCATGGAAAAAAAATATCTAACATTCAGAACTACAAATAACAGGAAAGAAGCAAATTTTTTTCTTTCTTTATATACAGAATGAAATATTTTCCATCATAGTGGATTCTTAAGCACATTCTCCACGTATGCAGCGTGCTAGCTGGATGTCTTTTGGCATAATTGTGACACGTTTGGCATGGATAACACGCCAGTTGGTGTCTTCGGAAAGGTTCACCAGATAGGCCTCACTTGCCTTCTGCAAAGCACCCATAGCTATATTCTAGAAGTGCATATCTGTTTTGAAGTCCTGAGTGGTTTCTCACACCGGCCGCTGGAAGGGAAGTTTGCAGATCAGAAGTTCAGTGGACTTCTGATAATGTCTAATTTCACAGAGTGCCCCCGTACCAGGCCTGTAATGATGGGGCTTCTTCACCTGTCCAGTAGAGGGCGCATTCTCAAGAGCAGCTTTTGTAGCCAGTGGCTTCCTGGGTGCTTTACCACGGGCGGATTTGTGGGCAGTCTGCCTTGCACCAGGCTTGGTACGGAGACCTCCTTACTTACCCGTCCCCGCCCCCACCACCTCCTTTTGGCTGGAGCTCTGTGAGCTAGAGACGGCACTGGCATTAATGAGTGAGGGTGGCGTGGCCGTGGCTGTGAGCCTGTGTCTTGTAACTTTATTGAGATACAGTTCATATACATAAAATTCACCCATGTCAGGCATGCAATTCAGTGAGTTTACCAAGTTGTGGTATACACAACTGGTATATACAATATACACAACTGTATATACAATATATGTATATTCAATATACCAATTGTATATGCATACATTATCATGCATTACCATAATTGAGTATTAGGATTTTTACATTATCCCCATAAGACCTTTAATGCTCATTTACCCCACTCTCAGGCCCAGGCAACCACTAGTTTACTTGTCTCTAACAATTTGCCTTTTATGGACATTTCACATAAATGGAGTTATATGATATGTGGTTGTATTCCATTGTATGAATATAGTTCATTTGATTTATCCACTCACTAATTGGTTGTTTCCACTTTGGGCTATTATGATTGATGATGCCATGAACATTATTCAAGTCTTTTTTTTTTTTTTTTTAAAGATTTTATTTATTTATTTGTCAGAGAGAGAGGGAGAGAGAGCGAGCACAGGCAGACAGAGAGGCAGGCAGAGGCAGAGGGAGAAGCAGGCTCCCTGCCGAGCAAGGAGCCCGATGTGGGACTCGATCCCAGGACGCTGGGATCATGACCTGAGCCGAAGGCAGCTGCTTAACGAACTGAGCCACCCAGGCGTCCCCATTATTCAAGTCTTTGTGTCAACATATGTTTTCATTTCTTTGTGAGTGGAAATGCTGGGTCATATGGTAAATTTAAGTTTTGAAGAAACTGCCAGATTGCTTTCCAAAGTAGCTTCCCACCAGTAGTAATATTTGAGGATTTTGACTTCCCCACATGGTTGCTAGCATTTGTTATTGTCTGTCTTTGATGGTAGCCATTGTGATAGGTGTGAAATAGTAGCTCATTGTGGTTTTGATTTGCATTTCCCTAATGATTTTGAGCATCTTTTCATGTGCTCATTTGCTATTTGGTTATCTTCTTTGGTAAAGTGTCTATTCAAATCATTTGCCCACTTTTTAATTGGGTTGTTTATCTTATCATAGACTTGAAAGAGTTCTTTGTGTATTCCAGATACAAGTCTGTTATGGATTGAAAATTCCCATGTTGAAATCCTAATCCGCAATGTGATGATATTAGGAAATGGGATGCTTGGGAAGTCATAAGGACATGAAGAAGTCATCTACCCATGAGGGTTGAGTCCTCATAAATGGGATTAGGGTCCCTATATAAAGAGACCCCAGATTGCTTTCTAGCCCACTCTCCACCATATGAGGATACAAGAAACCAGCTGTCACCAGAACCTACTCATGCTGTATCTCCTATCTCAGACTTCCAGTTTCCAAAACTTTGAGAATAAATTTTAGTTGTTTGTAAACTACCCAATTGATGGTACTTTGTTATAGGAGCCCAAACGAAGACAAAGTCCTTTGTCAGATATGTGATTTGCAAGTATCTTTTTCTCAGTCTGTGTCTTGCCTTTTACTGTGAGTATGTGTCTTGGAACTTTATCTGTGGCATTCAGTGAAGCCTGGATAGACATTGCATTGTTTCAGAAATGAATTGTGTTTGCTTCTCTCAGTCACCCAGGGCATTTGCTTGATCCAAGATGACTCCCCCACCAAGTTTATTTTCTAGACAATAGGAAAAGGGAGAAGGGCAGGACACACTTCTTAACACTTTCAGAGCAAATGAGGAAGCTACACACTCACTCCCACTCACAACCCCAGAACTTAGTTGGCCATAAGGAATTGGAAATGTAGCATTCCCTTGGTGGCTATGTGTCCAGCTAAAAATCTTATGCAAAAGTGGTATCACACAGTCCAGTCAAAAACAGACTCACATTCGAACTCAGTTCTGTATGATTCCAAAGCCAAGCCCTTCTCACTATGTTTGTTATGCTGCCTTCCTAGGAAGGAGCCAACAGGAAATTCTTTTTAATAGGCTCCTAAGAACCCTCAGGTCCCCCAGTCAGTAGGGGCAGAGCCAGAGCCAGAGCCAGGGTATGGACATGGGTCTTTGCAAAGGATCATGTTCCCACTACATCACTCTGCTCTCTGGACTATTCCTGGAAGGAGATTTGCAGGGTAATCTGGGTGCACTAAATTCACTGAGTATTTTCTAGAGAGCTAGTAATTATCCTCCCAAACTTCATCCCTTCTCCTCTTTCCAGAGAACTAACTTTGTCCTGTGGCCCAGCATTGGGAATTTTTCCACCCTGCTTTGTGGGGCTCATCTCAATTTTGTGGCCCCCTGAGCATCCTCTGAACCATAGGACCAGAAGGCTGAGAGTCAGCCCAGTGGCTCCCTGCTAGGGACACTATTGGAAGACAATGCCCCTGTTGGAATGTTCATGGTGATGGTTAGTCAAAAAATCCACTGGCCGGCAGGCTGCACATAGAATCATCTATTTTGGCTGAGAGGGTGACTAAATTTGAAAATCATTGTTTCTTTTCTTTTCCTTTGAAGATTTTTGCAGATGTTTGAGAACCAGCTAAGGAGAGAAATGTCTGATAATTTCAAAAGCATGTTCCTCACATTGACAGAGTTCCTACTGTTTGTGTATGTCTGCTTTGAGTTCCCTCCGCTTCGCTCTTGTCTTAGGTATATATACCCTGTCTGGTCTGTTTCAGGGGCGGTTGATGTCTCTCTAACCAGAGATGACAAGTTCCATTCAGTGCCAAGAAAAAATTTAGAGAGGCTGATTTCACATGGCATGGATGCTGTCGACTAAATGAGACAATGGGAACTGCTTAAAACCAAGGAAATCATTTTGTATTGGTACAAGACAGACATTCATGCCTTTTTCTTCCCACCTTCATTAGGTTATTACCATAGTCCTAAAACCTGAGGCCATAATGAACTTGACTTACCCAGTAAGAAACTCTAACATTTGAGATTATTCATCTCTCACCAGCATACTAGAATCCATCCTCTGAGCCAGTAGACAGCACGGGGTAGGTGCTGTTGGGGTGGGGGAAGCATAAAAGAATTGGAGGACACTCCTCAGTTCAGCAAATATTTATGTGGCCCTCCCATGTGGCAGGTGCCATTCCAGGCATCATGAATAAAACAGCCATTCCCCTCCAGGGAAACGTGGTTGCCTCTCAGAGTTAGCCAGGCCAATAAATAAATAATGAGAGCAAAATACACTAGTGCTCTCCCAGAAGAATGAAATGCCAGTTGGGGAAACTACCCCTGCCGAGATCTCTAAGGTTAGGTTAAGGGCTGGAATGTGGAAAGAGCATCCATGGCCTGGGGAAAGGATTCAGAGCCCTTCCAGGATTAAGTATTGTGCTGGAAGAGGGTAGAGAGGCAGGGAGACACCTTTGGGGAAGCGGTGTGCTAGCTTGTCTCTGGCCTCGGTACACACATTCTCTGCCCTGCTAGGCTCTGCTCTTGCCCCGGAGGCTGACCTGTAGGGATTGTGTCACCGGGGGGTTCACACCACTACCTGCCAGCTGGGTTGGACCAGTAAGAGGCCCCAGCAGAAGAGCAGATGGAGCATGGAGAACGGGGTTGGCGTATTGATTCCTGTAGCCCACATGCTCCCTCCCTGCAGGGCCTGGTGCTGGTGCTGGCGGCAGCCGCATTCTCTACCAGGCCAACCCTCCGCTGTGACTGCAGCTCTGCCCAAGTCCCAGTGTAACACTGCTCTTTCTTTTAGGCCCAGAGGTGGGAGCATCTTCTCTCTGATGAAGCCTTAGAGGTGGCCCTAGTGGTTCCCTTCATTTTACCACCCTTTTTGCAAACAGTCCCTTCATTAAACTCTTCAGTCGACCTTGATGGGTGGAATTTACATGTAACATTGTATACGCTTAAGGGCACAAGGTATTGATGTGATACGGGTTTTGTACTGCAGTCGGCTTTGCACGGCAGCTTAGCAGACACCTCTTGCATGTCACATAATTGCCATTTCTCTTTTTGTAGTGACAGTACATGCTTTGGTTTTGTTTTACAATGGCAGTAACAAACTATTTTTTGAACCCCTGAGAATTATCAATTTAAATAAGCCATATTTAAAAGACCATATACTGTACCGTTCCATGTGTATGAGATGTCTGGAAAAATAAGTCTGTAGAGGCAGAAAAGCAGACTAGTTGCTGCGTGGGGCTAGGGTGTAGAGGGCAAGCAACTACCCGTGTGCTTGAGGGGTCTTTCGAGGGTGCTGGATTGTGGTGATGGCGGTCTCAAAGATCACTGAATTGTATACTTAAAATGGGCAAGTTTTAGAGATAAATTACACCTCGATAAAGCGGGTAAGATTATTAAACAAAATGAATCAACCATATACAAAGTTTGGAGAATAAGGGAAAAAATCACCCGTAATCCTTCCGCCCTAACACAACTGTTATCATTTCTTCATATTCCATTCTAGTTGTTTATTAACCACATTTGACAATTAGGAAAACAACGAGAGCCCACAGTTACTATGTGCTACCCAGTCGAGGTGCCAGGTTAAACACAATATACATCGCCCCATTCAGTCCTCACAATGCCTCCTGAGAAAATTACTATGATTATCATATTTTGTTAATAAGGGACCAGAAGCTCAATTGTGTAATGTATAGAACTGTCGATCACTATGTTGCATACCTAAAGCTAATATAAATTGCATGTCTACTATACTTTAAGTAAAATAAAATAATTAAAATAAAATGACACTTGAAGCTCAAAGACATTCCCTGACTTGCCATATAATTTTTTACCTTGCCACAGTCTGAATTCTTTTTCTTTCATAGTATTTCAGAGTTCCTTATTATTTTATTTTATTGACACAGAGTTGGCATACAGTATTTTATTAGTTTCAGGTGTCCAGTGTTTATTCAACATTTTTATACCTAACAGAGTGATCACCACAATAAATCTAGTTACCATCTGTCACCAAACAGAGCTATTACAGTGTTATTAACTATATTCTCCATGTTATACTTTGCAGTCTTGATTCTTTTAATGTCTGCAAAAACAGTTTATTGGGTCTGTATGCCACATAATCCTAACTTTCCCCTTCTACAACATGTAGAGTGTCCCATTAAAAATGTGATGAACGGGGACGCCTGGGTGGCTCAGTTGTTTAAGCGGCTGCCTTCGGCTCAGGTCATGATCCCAGCATCCTGGGATCGAGTCCCACATCGGGCTCCTTGCTTGGCGGGGAGCCTGTTTCTCCCTCTGCCTTTGCTGCCACTCTGCCTGCCTGTGCTCACACTCACTTTCTCTCTCTCTCTCTCTCTCTCTGGCAAATAAATAAATAAAATCTTTAAAAAAAAATGTGATGAACGTCTTCATTATAAAAAAACTTTATATTGAACCTTATCTTCTCCGGATTCTTTTCAAGAAATTGGGCCAAAGGAACAAAATAATTTAAAAATTTCAAGTGAAATCAATTTTCAAAGGGCTGGGATTAATATGCCTACCTGTCAATTTCGTTCTCTCCTCACCCCTACTAAATATGCCAGGTTTTTAACGTTCTGCTTAATTTAGTGGATCTTGTCCTTAATCTAATTTGCATTCACTTCACTACTAGAAAGATTGGACTTTTTACCCTATCAGCTAAATTTTCTTTTACAACTTATCTATAACTTATGGATATGACTTAAGGACTTGGAAGCTTACCGATTGTCTTACCAATGGGTATGAGTTCTCTATAAAAATATTAACCCTTCATGTTTAATCTTAGCTGACAATGGTCCCCTGTTTGCTGATTTCTTTATTTTATAAACTGATATTACCTATTTTTACATGGTGGAAATGATGTTCTTTCCTTCGTGAATTTATCTGTAGCTTCTAGACTTTCAGAGACACCTCTCTCCAAGGCTGAGATAGCGTTGTCATATTTTCTCCTGATTTTTCTGTAGTGCAATTTGTTTTAAATTTAAGAATAATCCAACATTTTTTAAATTGAGGTATTATTGACATACAACATTATATTCATTTCAGGTGTACAACATGTACAACAGTACAACATGTACATGTACAACATGCACAACAGTATGTGTCTATACAGTAGTCCCCCATTATCCATGGTTTTGCTTTTCATGGCTTCCATTACCCATGGTCAACCATGCGTCAGAACAGATGACCTGCCTTTTGACATATCAGTAGAAGGTCAGTGATAGCCTTAATGCGACGGCACAGTGCCTATGTTGTTCGCCTCACTACATCTCATTTTGTAGGCATTTTATCATCTCACATCATCAAAAGAAGAGGGGTGAGTACAGTACAATAAGGTATTTTGAGAAAGAGAGAGAAACTACATTCATCTAACTTTTGTGGCAGTGTATTGTCACAACTGTTCTATTTTATTACTGTTTTTTGCTGTTAATCTCTTCCTGTGCCTAATTTGTAAATTAAACTTTTGTCATAGGTACATATGCATAGAAAAGACATATATGTATGTATTTTAAAAATATAAATATATATATAAGATTTGGTACTCTCTGTGGTTTCAGGCATCCACTGGGAGTCTTGGAACATATCCCTGCAGATAAGGGGACTACTATTTTGTGAAACAAGCACCCCAATATGTCTAGTTAACATTCATCACCATACATACTTATAAATTTTTTTCCTTATAATGAGAACCCTTAAAATCCATTCTCTTAGCAACTTTCAGATATGTAATACAGGAAGATTAACTGTAGTCACCATGTTGTACATTACATCCCCATGACTTATTTATTTTATACCAAAAGTTTGTGCCTTTTGATTTCCTTCACCTGCTTCACCCATCCTCCTCCGGGGAGGAGGCAACCTTTGGCAACCACCAGTCTGTCCTCTGTATCTGTGAGCTTGTGGTTGTTGTTGTTTAGATCACACATATCCATGAGATCACACAATATTTGTCTTTTTCTTTGTCTGACTTATTTCACTTAGCATAATGCCCACAAGGTCCATCTCTGGTGTTGCAAATGGCAAGATTTCATTATTTTTTCTGACTGAATAATATTCCATTATATATTATATTTTATGTAATTTTATAATACTATAATATATATATCACATTTTATTTGTCCATTCGCCCATCAGAAACTTAGATTGTTTCCATAGCCTGACTATTGTAGATAATGCTGCAGTGAACATAGAGGTGATAGATCTTTTTGAGTTAGTATTTTCTTTTTTTTTTTTTTGAGTTAGTATTTTCATTTACTTTGGATAAATACCTAGAAGTGGAATTGCTGGATCATAGTGTAGTTCTATTTGCAATTTTTTGAGGAACCTCCATACAGTTTTCCATGGTGGCTGCACCAGTTTACATTCCTGCCAATAGAGCGTGAAGGTTCCTTTCTCTCCACATCCTCATCGACACTTGTTATTTCTTATCTTTTTGATACTAGTCATTCTGATTGGTATAAGGTGATGATACCTCATTGTGGTTTTGATTTGTGTTTTCCTGATGGTGATATTGAGCATTATCTCATGTACACATTGGTCATCTGTACATCTTCTTTGCAAAAATGTCTATTCAGATCCTCTGCTCATTAAAAAAAATTTTTTTTAACATATAATGTATTATTAGCCCCAGAGGTACAGGTCTGTGAATCACCAGGTTTACACACTTTACAGCATTCACCATAGCACATACCTTCCCCAATATCCATAACCCAACCACCCTCTCCCTAACTCCCCTCCCCCCAGTAACTCTCAGTTTGTTTTGTGAGATTAAGAGTCTCTTATGGTTTGTCTCCCTCCCAATCCCATCTTGTTTCATTTTTTTCCTTTCCTACCCCCAAACCCTTCACGTTGCCTCTCAAATTCTTCATATCAGGAAGATCATATGATAATTGTCTTTCTCTGATTGACTTATTTCACTTAACATAATACCCTCTAGTTCCATTCATGTCATTGCAAGTGGCAAGATTTCATTTCTTTTGATGGCTGCATAGTATTCCATTGTATACATATACCACATCTTCTTTAACCATTCATCTGTTGATGGACATCTAGGTTCTTTCCATAGTTTGGTATTGTGGACATTGCTGCTATAAACATTTGCATACATGTGCCCCTTTGAATCACTACATTTGTATCTCTGGGGTCAATACCCAGTAGTGCAACTGCTGGGTCGTAAGGTAGCTCTATTTTCAACTTTTTGAGGACCCTCCATGCTGTTTTCCAGAGTGGCTGCACCAGCTTACATTCCCACCAACATCCCCCTTTCTCTGCATCCTCTCCAACATCTGTCATTTCCTGACTCATTAATTTTAGTCATTCCGACTGGTGTGAGGTGGTATCTCATTGTGGTTTTGATTTGTATTTCCCTGATGCTGAGTGATGTGGAGCACTTTTTCATGTGTCTTTTGGCCATCTGGATGTCTTCTTTGTAGAAATGTCTATTCGTGTCCTCTGCCCATTTCTTTTTTTTTTTCTTAAGATTTTATTTATTTATTTGACAGAGAGAGAGATCACATGTAGGCAGAGGCAGGCAGAGAGAGAGGGAAAGCAGGTTCCTCACTGAGCAGAGAGCCCAATGTGGGGCTCAATCCCAGGACCCTAAGATCATGACCTGAGCTGAAGGCAGAGGCTTAACCCACTGAGCCACCCAGGTACCCCCCTCTACCCTTTTCTTGATTGGATTATTTGTTCTTTAGGAGTTGAGTTTGATAAGTTCTTTATAGATTTTGGATACTAGCCCTTTATCTGATATGTCTTTTGCAAATATCTTCTCCCATTCTGTCAGTTGTCTTTTGGTTTTGTTGACTATTTCCTTTGCTGTCCAAAAGCTTTTGATCTTGTTGAAGTCCCAATAGTCCCAATGTTCATTTTTGCCCTTGCTTCCCTTGCCTTTGGTAATGTTTCTAGGAAGAGGTTGCTGCCTGTGTTCTCCTCAAGGATTTTGATGGATTCCTTTCTCACACTGAGGTTCTTCATCCATTTTGAGTCTATTTCGTTGTGTGCTGTAAGGAAATGGTTCAGTTTCATTTTTCTGCATGTGGCTGTCCATTTTCCCAACGTTAAAGAGACTGTCTTTTTTCCACTGGACATTCTTTCCTGCTTTGTTGAAGACTGTTGACCATAGAGTTGAGGGTCTATTTCTGGGCTCTCTATTCTGTTCCTTTGATCTATGTGTCTATTTTTGTGCCAGTACTGTGCTGTCTTGATGATGACAGCTTTGTAATAGAGCTTGAAGTCTGGAATTATGATGCCACCAACTTTGGCTTTCTTTTTTCAACATTCCTCTGGCTATTCGAGGTCTTTTCTGGTTCCATATAAATTTTAGGATTATTTGTTCCATTTCTTTGAAAAAAAAAATTGATGGCATTTTGATAGGGATTACATTGAATGTGTAGACTGCTTTAGGTAGCATAGACATATTCACCATATTTGTTCTTCTAATCCATGAGCATGTAACATTTTTCCATTACTTTGTGTCTTCCTCAATTTCTTTCATGAGTACTTTATAGTTTTCTGAGTACAAATTCTTTGCTTCTTTGGTTAGGTTAATTCCTATGTATCTTGTGGTTTTGGGTGCAGTTGTAAATGGGATTGAGTCCTTAATTTCTCTTTCTTCTGTCTTGTTGGTATATAGAAATGTAACTGATTTTTGTGCATTGATTTTATATCCTTATACTTTACTGAATTCCTGTATAAGTTCTAGCAGATTTGGAGTGGAGTCTTTTGGGTTTTCCACATAAAGTATATTATCTGCAAAGACTGATAGTTTGACTTCTTCTTTGCCAATTTGGATGCCTTTAATTTCTTTCTGTAGTCTGACTGCTGAGACTAGGACTTCTAGTATTATCTTGAATAGCAGTGGTGATAGTGGGCATCCCTGCCGTATTCCTGACCTTAGCAGAAAAGTTCTCAGTTTTGCTCCATTGAGAATGATATTTACTGTGGGTTTTTCATACTCTCCCTACTTTTTGAAGAGTCTTGATCAAGAAAGTATGCTGTACTTTGTCAAATGCTTTCTCAGCATCTAATGAGAGTATCATATGATTCTTATTCTTTCTTTTATTAATGTATTATATCACATTGGTTGATTTGCGGCTGTTGAACCAACCTTGCAGCCCAAGAGTAAATCCCACTTGGTTGTGGTGAATAATCCTTTTAAAATACTGTTGGATGCTGTTGGCTAGTATTTTGGTGAGAATTTTCGCATCTGTGTTCGTCAAGGATATTGGTCTGTAATTCTCTTTTTTGATGGAGTCTTTGGTTTTGGGATCAAGGTAATGTTGGCCTCATAAAATGAGTTTGGCCTTTGCTCATTTTGAATAATTTTTTTCTATCGAGTTGTATGAGTTGTAGCCTTGGATGTTTTCAGTATTAATCCTTTTTTATATATATGTTTGTAAATATTTTCTCCCATTCAGTAGGCTGCCTTTTCATTTTGTTGATGGCTTCCTTTGCAGTGCAGAAGCTTTTCAGTTTGATGTAGTCCCCCTTATTTATTTTTGTTTTTGTTGCTTTTGCTTTTGGTGTCAAATTTTAAAAAAAATCATCACTAAGACTAATGTCTGGGAGCTTATCATCTATGTTTTCTTCTAAGATTCTAAGATTTTTATGGTTTCAGGTCTTACACTCAAGTCTTTAACCCATTTTGAGTTAATTTTTGTGTATGCTGTAAGACAGTGGTCTAGTTTCATTCTTTTGTATATAGATATTCAGTATTCCCAGCATCATGTAGTGAAGACACTGTGCTTTACCTATTATATAATCTTGGTGCCTTTGCCATAAATTAATTAACCATATATGCATGGATTTGTCGGGGGAGCTTTCTATTCATTCATCTATGTGTCTGTCTTTATGTCAGTGCCATACTCTTCTGATTACTATAGCTTTGTAATAAAGTTTGAAATTAAGAAGCATAATGCCTCTAGCTCTGCTGTTCTTCCTCAAGATTGCCTTGGCTATTCAGGGTCTTTTCTGATTCTGTACAAATTTTAGGATTATTTGTTCTATTTCTGTGAAAAACTTTGGAACTTTGAAAAGGATTGCACTGAATCTGTAGACTGCTTTGGGTAGTATGGACAGTTTAACAATATTAATTATTCTAATCCATGAGCATGCAATATCCATATATTTGTATCATCTTCAATTTCTTTCATCAGTGTCTCATGATTTTCAGTGTACAGGTCTTTCACCTCCTTGGTTAAATTTTTTCCTATGCATTTTATTCTTTTTTGATGAAGTTGTAAATGGGATTGTTTTCCTAATTTGTCTTTCTGATAGTTTTTTACCAATGTATAGAAATTACTGTATGTTGATTTCTGTATATTGATTTTATATCTTGCAAATTTACTGAATTTATTTATTCTAACAGTTTTTTAATGGAGTCTTTAGGGTTTTCTATGTATAGTATCATGTCATCTGTGAAGAGTGATAGTTTATATTCTTCCTTCCCAATTTGATTCCCTTTTATTTCTTTTTCTTACCTAATTGCTATGGCTAGAATGTCCAGTCCTTGCAATGTAGAAGTGGTGAGAGAGGACATCTTTGTATGGTTCCTGATGTTAGAGGAAGAGCTTTGAGCTTTTCACCATTGCATATGATGTTAGCTGTGGGTTTGTCATATATGACCTTTATTTTGTTGAGGTGTACACCATATATTTTACTGTATAGTTTAAGATGTGAGTTTAAAGGACCTTTTCCCGAAGTGTCCCCAAATTTTCCACTGCTGAACATTACTTCTTTGCCCCACTGTTTTTTTTTCAATGCTGAATATTACTTCTTTTCCCCACTGTATATATTATGCTATTTTCTCCACTGTATATATTATGATATGTATCATAACATATGATAAAGGAGCCTTTATCACATTATATAGGCTTATAAGAGGGTCAATTTTGCTTCAGAACCATATGATCTTAGTAATTTTTTTTTTAATATGCTTTTGTATTTTGTAGGTCTAAGAAATCTCACCTGTTCATCCTGCTTTTAAGGCTCCCAAATAATTAGCAGGAAATGTGGGTCTGGTGCTCAATGCAGGACCCAGGGAAGGCTGTTGATAAGTTCCGGGGGGCATGCTATAACCCTGGGGATAACTGAGACATCCTAGGAAAAGGGTGAGCAAGCAGCCTGGCCCTGAGATGCTCAGAATTAACAGGTCAGAAGAGCCTCTCAAGACAATCTCACCCAATCCCTTGAGTTTATAAAGAGGAAAATCTAGGTGAAGAGGTTTTAAGCCTTTGCTCAAACCCACAGAGGCAGTTAGTGGTAAAGCTGGGACTAGATCTGGGATTCTTGACCATTGGTCAGTGGCTCTCTAATGTTCCCTAAACAGAAGGGTTAATGATGTGGAGGAGAGGTTCCACATGGGTGCAGTGTCAGGGCAGGCTTAGTAATCATGAAGAGGCTTATATATGAATGCCACTTCACTAAAGTCTTTCACACCTGAGGTCTACACTTGATCCTCACCTAAACTCTCTGTCAAGTCCTGTGCAGAACCTCTTAACCAAACTCCCCTTAACCAATCAGTCAGGATAACCAACACCCTCTCTCTGTCATAAATAAACGAACTGATGCTCCCAGCTAGGAGCTTATCTGTGATACACATCTGCTCCCACCAAATGTTTACCAAGAATCAGTTATTTTTGTTCCCAAACCTGTTTATGCCACTTACACTTGACATTTTAATTATGCAATTTAACTAAAAGAGAGGAGTGTAGAACAAAAGAAACTCATTGCTGTTTTGTGATAAACACATCGTTTTGGAAAAACTTGATGAAGGTGAATCACTAAAAATTCTTGTGAAATGAAGTGGACAAAATAACTGGAAAAAATGGGAGGAGCTCTACATAAATCTAGAAGGATTCTGCACCCACGTTTTTTTGCAAGTAACTTAAGTTCTCCCTTCCCTTTATAAAAACAGAAACTGGAAATCATACGCTTATATAAAACAGGGAGAATTGTCATCAGAGGACTCTTTTTTAAAGGAAAATCCTTGGATCCACATCAAAATAAGACTTATATGTATTCTGTTTTATGATTTCCCAGCACAAATTTTTTGATTAATCAATCAATTACTTGTCCCAGTCACACAAGATAGAAGGCTTCCATTTGCTGTTGATATAAAATAATAACCCTCATGTTCAGATGAGTTGTCCAGGCTCCCGGTACCATGGTCAGCCTCTGCAGGGGGCATGTAAATGTGACACTGGACATAAGGCCGCCAAAGCTGTTGGGTCCAAATTCTAGCTCCAACCTAAGCAACAGTGTGGCCTTGGGCAAATCATCTATGCTCTGTCTGTGAGAAGGAGTTCAACTTTCTCATCTGCTAAACAATCTGTGTGTCTTGGGGTTATTGTCTAGATGAGGAAATGATGGTGATAAGCACCCACCTTTGCTAATGCTGAAAGAAATGGAAATGAAGTGAGCCTCAGTAGGTAGACTGTATGTGAATAAACAGGAAAGATGGGTGGCATCCCTCCTCATTGGCAAATTCCAATTCAGAGAATGAGGCAGTCTTTGGAGAGGGGCACCTGATAAGTGGCTCTGTTAGGTACATATTCAGACGCTGTACCCGAGGGGCAAGGCAAGAGGATCCTGGCAACAGAACACGCAGGACTTTACTGGAGCCAACTGAAGGAGTAGCTTCAGGAGCCTGCAAGAGGGGTGCGGCCACCACCCTCCTGGCATTGGAGGAGTCCATTAGCAGGGGATCATGACACCTTATAGGTGTGTGTGCTCTGCAGTACCTTGGAGGGCACTGTGGGTCCTGGGACTTGGAAGCTGTTTGCTCTGGTAGTCAATGCCCTGTGATTTCCCAGCTGCAGGGCCAAGAACTGAGGAACTCCCCAGCTTTGGAGCTCGATGAACCCCTTCTCAGACTAGAACCTCTCTCTCTTTCTCTCTCTCTGTGCCTCTGTCTCTGTCTCTTGCTTACTGGCTGCGTCAGATGGAGGAGTCCTCACATTTTACCATCTGGCAGTTCTGGCTCTTCCCAGTATACCATTTCCCAACCCACAAGCAGCAGAAAAAGCCTCCGCCAGCGTGAGTTATTTTGGTCAACTGAGTCACCACACCAGAAATTAAGATTAAACCCCACCTGTGTCTGGTCAGAGTGGCTGGAACCCACTGGAACCACAGGATCTCTGAAAACCCTAACTGAGGCATCACCCATTAGAGTCAGGTGTCCAGTCCCCGCCCTTGTGACCCCACCCCTAACTGGAAGGGGGCAGCCAATCCCCTGTCCCGGGGATAAGGACTCTCAGAGGGCCAGCGGTGCTCATCCATCACAGCCCATCTACAGCCCCAGGGTTTTCATGTTGGGACCTCTGCTCCCTGCTGCTCCTGATTTGTGTGGTTGTGAATGGGACTCTGGGACTTGCCTGCCGGCCCCACTAGACCTACTAGACCCTGTGTTTGTTGATGTCCCTCTAGCCCATATCACAGTGACCAGAACAAAGCAGATGTTCATCAAACATTAGCTTTCTTCCCCTTTTTGTTCCTCTACAAGCAGGCCATCTGAATATCCCCTCCTTCACCTTCAAGAATCTCTCCTTTCTAGAAGGACTTCTCATTTCCTCAGTGTAGCCAGGTCCAGCCCCTGGACCAGACCCCAGTCCACCTGGCCTGACTCTCCTAGTCCTCTAGGATTGCTGCCCCTCTGACCTCTTCCCATACTGGCCACCTTTTATCCGCTGCCCCCTCCGCTGCACCTCCTGAGATCACAAGTGAAAATGGTCTGCACGTGGGCATAGGGATACTCTTTTGGGAAATCTCAAAGGCATCCTTGATCGCCAAAAGGCTTAGGACTCTGGGGGAGGGGATGAGGTCTGGGAAGGTTGAACAAAGCTGCCCATTAGCCAGATGGGCCTGGCAGTATGCACGTGGGTTCTCCTTGCCCCTTTTGCAGTGTTCGCTTTTTGGGTGGGGAAACTCTAGCATCGTGGCCTATCCCTGTGTAAGCGCCCTTCCTATGACGGCGTTCGGTTGTGATGAGTGATGGTAGCTCTCAGAATACCAGCAGCTATCAGCCACTTGTGGGCTTGTCATCTCTCTAGTTTTCCCTTTCTTTCATGTTCTGAACATTTTTAAAGCAGAAATCTCATTAGCCTGCCTGGCATCGCAGCTAGAGATGGAGTGAATTACCTTGGCCTCATCTAAAATAGATAAGGAGGCCGAGTTTAGTGTTGTAGTCAGCCGTTCGCTTGGACACCACACACAGTGGCAGGAAACGATACCCCCTTGTAAATAAATCACCGGCTGGCAGCCTCCCCTTGGAATATTTATAAGGAAACAGCCCTGGAAAGGAAGAACAGTAAGTGTAGCTTGTGAGAATTACTGGAAGAAGGGCTTTATAGCACGTCTAGAAGTGTTGATTCTTAGTTGCCTGTAGGAAGCTAGGAGGGAGAGAAAGGAAAGCTGCCAGTTCCATCAGGAGGACAGTGGTGTGTGAAATTTTCTTTCATTTTCCACAGGTCCTGTCCTTGAGCATGTCTGAGAGTATTTCGCAGATGGGCACGTGGACCTTAGTAGCGGGGGGTCTGATTCTCTCCCTTCCTAACCTCCAAACTTTGGTCGGGTAACCTGGGGCAGCATTCCCTCAGATGTCTAAGGGGGTGTCCCCAAGTTTGCTCTCAAATTACACCAAAGCCCCATCTGAGCCGTGGGCTGGCCCCCCTTCTCTGGTTCTAATATTGAGGAATCACCTTGGGTGAAAGGGAATCTGCCACGAGAAGAGCTGCGGCTGACCTGGTAGGTATCCATGTGTACTTATCTCGGGGCAGAGCCAGACGCTGCAAGGGTTCACTGAGCACAGCCTAACCTCAGGTATGCGGGCTCCTGTCTGAGCATCTTCCCACCTGTACCCCTCCAATGACACAGTTGGTCTCATCTATTAAATTCCTCCACGGACCAGGAGGAATCACATCCCTCCCCCTTCCCGCCACAGGAAAGCCTCCAAGAACCCCGGGAAAAGAATATCTTGTTTAGTAGGTGCTCTGAGCAAGGAACAGGGAATAATGAACTTCATGGTCTTGAGCCATTGATTTAGATCTCACCAAATCCTCATCTGCAACAGGTGATTTAACCACAATTTGGGTATTGCATCCTTGACCCACATCCACCACTGTTCTAGGGTATGGGTCATGGGGTCAAGAGATGCAAAAGGGAAGATCCCAAGCGGCCCAGGGATCAGAGATGTAGTGAAAAGCTGACACATGAGTTACAGTGCAATAAACTACTGACAGAGATACATGGAATGTTCTAGAGAGTTGAATGGGGAAACAGATCATCCAGCCTATGGGGAGAGGGATGTAACAGGATGTTGCATGTGGACTGAGTGCTAAAGGGTGAGTAGAGGTAAGCCAGGCCCAAGAGGAGTGGCCTTCCATGTAGAGGGACAGAGGAGACACTCCCAGAGTAGGGAGACATTATGGTACATAAAGAAAATGAGAGCATTTTTGGTGTTGCTGATGGAAGTGGCAAGAAATGGTTATAGATTAGTAGTCAGGAACAAACTAGAAAGGACCTCGGACCTCCACCTAAGGAGCACGAATCTTAGAGATGATATTCTTAAAATGTGACCCAGAATCTGTCATTCCTCTACTTGAAGTTCTGCAAAGCTTTCATGTTCCCCACAACAAAAGCCAAAGTCCTTACAATGGCTCTCGGGCCCAGCATGATTGGCTTCCAGCTGCCTTCCATCAATCCCACATCTTTTTCTATTGCTCCCCACGGCAAACTATGACAACTTCTTCCCTAGTCCTTGAAAAAGCCAGGCATCTCCTGCCCCAGGACCTTCGTACTGTCTATTCTCCCAGATACCTGCCTGGCTTACTCTCTCACCTCCTTTAAGTCTTCTTGACATGTTGCTTCTTGGGGAAGCCTGCCCTGATCCTTCTTTTCAAATCTGCAAAACCCTCCTTCTCTCATTCCACACTCCTAAGGCGCTGGGCCCATTTGATTTTGTTCTTTCAGAGCGCTTATCACCTTTTAACTTACTGTATACTTTTATAATTTTTTTAAGTTTATTTTTTTAAGTAATCTCTACACCCAGTGTGGGGCTTGAACTCATGACTCCCAAGATCAACAGTTGTATCTTCTGTTGACTGAGCCAGCCAGGAGCCCTCATTCCCTTATTGTTATGTCTCCCCAGCTAGATTATAAACTGGACCAGGCAGGTGTTTTTGTCGACCTTCTTTATTGCCATATCCCTAGCACCTAGAACAGTGACAAGCACATAGTAGGCTCCCAAAGAGTATTTTTTTTTTCTTTTTTAAAAGATTTTATTTATTTATTTATTTATTTGACACGCAGAGTGATCACAAGGAGGCAGAGAGGCAGACAGAGAGAGAGGGGGAAGCAGGCTCCCTGCTGAGCAGAGAGCCTAATGTGGGGCTCAATCCCAGGACCCTGAGATCAGGACCTGAGCCAAAGGCAGAGGCTTAACCCACTGAGCCACCCAGGCACCCTGAGAAGAGTATTTCTTAATTAGCGAGTGACTGAGCCAGAATGCCACGGACAGGCATTAGGTAAGGGGAGTGACATAGACTAGGTACACAGTGTAGACTCACAGGGCTTTTCCCACTCCCTCTTCCTTCAACATGGCCCACAGTAAGAAACACATACCATCAGTACATAAATATACCAAAAAAGTCTAACAGAAACAAAAGCTCCATGCAGTAACAGTTACCCTTTCCACCTTTTACAACACTCTATGATCTATTCTATTCTACCTAGACTGTGGCTACTTCATTTAAAAAAAAAATACATAATGGTTGCAAACTACTAAATTATTATTTCACAACCCACCAGTAGATAGATGAAGGCCTATAGTTCCTAAACCATTGCTGGAATTAGACAATAAGGGTGGGCATGTAACATTGTAAATATGCTAAAAATGACTGAACTGTACATTTTAACATGGTTGAGATGATGAGGTTTGTGTTATATGAACTTTATCTCAAAAAATGTTTTGATAATATGGAGGATTAATTTGAAAGAGGCCAATATGGTGCTGGGAAGACAAATTAGAAAATGATTATAGTAATCCAGGTAAGAAGTGATGAGTAGACAGAGACAGTCAAAATAGAGGACAATTCTAGAACTATCTGGAAGGTTAAACTGGCAAGCATGAGAAATAAGAAGAGACAAGGATGATCATAGACTTCTGCCTCAGTTACTAAGGGGTGATGGCGTTATCATTTGAAATCAGGAACACAGTCCGTACACCAAGTAGGATACCGGTTTTGTTAAAAATAAATAAGTTCTAGGGCGCCCGGGTGGCTCAGTGGGTTAAAGCCTCTGCCTTCGGCTCAGGTCATGATCCCAGGGTCCTGGGATTGAGCCCTGCATCAGGCTCTCTGCTCATCAGGGAGCCTGCTTCTTCCTCTTTCTCTGCCTGCTTCTCTGTGATCTCCATCTCTCAAATAAATAAATAAAATATTTAATAAATAAATAAATAAGTTCTGTGTGTGCACACGTACTGTGTTCATGTGTGGAGCAGATACAGGTCTATGTACCACTGTTGGCCAACCAGGGACTAGAGGTCCACCAGCATTTGAGAGGGTGCGTAGAGGGAGAGGGAAGCACAAAGAAGCCAGAGGAAAGTGATACAGACAGCCCTAAGAATGTGCCATGTTTTGGAGGCCAGAAATTCAGAGCCTTCTACAAGGCAGGTGACCAGTCAAGGTATCCAGAGATAGGGGTCCTGGAAGGTGAGGAGGCAGCAAAGACAGAGGCAGAGGGCAGGCGGCTGGAAGGTTAAGGCCCACCTGGCCAGTCTCAGATGTTTTCAGGAACAGCTCCTCTGAGAGAGGCCCAGGCTCAGAGCCAGCCAGATCTTGGGCCATGACAGGCCAGCTCACCCTTCATTTCCTCCTACCCCCACACATAGCCAGGCTGTCCCTTGCTCCCTTTAGTGGCCTTCCTCCATGGAGGTCCAAGTGGTCTCGGAAGGACACCCCTGAAGGGAACTTCCTGTTAACAAATTTCCTCCCTTTGGGCTGGGCGAAGAGTAGGCAGTCGTAATACCACCAGAGGCCAGATCGGGTGGAAAGAGGAAAAGGGACAGTCTTCTGAGGGAAAGAAACGAACGATCATCTCTTCAGCTAGATCCAGTCCTCACGTGATTTTGATCATGGAGTCTTCTCCCAGCCACCCAGAGGCATGGTTCTGCTCAAAGACCTCATCTGAGGCTGGAGAAAGGCAGCCTCCCAGGAGGAAGGGGCTGAGATCTTTCTAGAAAGGGGTCACGATGTCAAATTTCTTAAATGCTTTCAGAGAAGTAGGAACCTCTTCAGAATAACAAAGTAAATCATTCTAGGACCTCACAGAGATGTAGCTGGAAAACAGGGCATGAGGGCAAGGCCAGTGTCTGTTTAATAGCCTTGAATCACTATGTAGCATTTAGAGCCAAGAACAGGACTGCATCAATCCCACAAACATTCATGAGGCTTCTGTCACGCACAAAACAAAATGCTCAGGTGTTGAAAGGGGTACAGACTAGGCCCTTTCAGAAAAACAAAAAAAACAAAAAAACAAAAAACAAAAAAACCAAAAACACCTTTTCCTCTGGGCCAGTGTAGATCCTTGCCAGGAAGCACAGCTTGGTGAGCAACAGGCAGGCTCATCAGATCCCATTACCTCCCACCTCCAAGCTGGGTGCTCTTGTGCAGTGCCCAACTTGCACAAGCAGACACAGCAGCCCCCAGATACAGTGATGAAGCTGGAAGAATCTTCTTCCACCCCCAGAAGCTCATAAACTGGTTGGCAAACAGACACACACAACCAGCCAACTAACAAAAGCAGCCTCTGGGAAATGCTGAAACAGAAGTGGCAAAAGGGTGGTGGGGGTTGTGACAGAAGGAGAGATTCACTCCGTCAGGGAAATCTGAGAAGGCTTCCAGAGGAGACGGAATTTGAGGCAGGCCTTGAAATGTTGCCACATAGGGGAGTGGAGAAAGGAGGCAAAAGATTTCATGGTGTCTTCTGGAAAAGGGGATACGAAATGAGAGCTAGGGGAATGGCAAAGACAAGGAGGAAGATTGCTGGGAGATGAAAATAAGGATCAAAGTGCAGAGGGCTTTGAGTGACTTACTGAGGAATGTGTGCTTG